>NC_141862.1:1219947-1579894 GCF_024713525.1 Acromyrmex echinatior | reverse complement strand
GTACAGAATAAGATTATACTTTCAACTTGTAATGTAAAATTCTATAAATTTATAATTAAATATCACCAAAATGATACAACAAAAGTCAATGAAATTTTTTTCTAGATATTATTGATATTATTAACTTTTGTATATTATAGACTTACATGTATATTATAAACTTGTTTTATATTTCAAATGCGAAAACCTCCTTAAACGCTATTTTTAGACTTAAATTTCTCGCAAAATTTTCTCTTCGATCGCATCATGCTGAACTACTCTTCTCATTCCTATTCAAGGAATTTATTATCACATTATTAATTTAAAGTTATGTTAAAACAATATGCGTTAAACCAAGTTTCTTGGACCACGTTAACGACAACACTTCTCCAACAGGAATTGAGAAGAATAGTTTAGCAATCGATCGAAGAGAAAATATTGCGAGAAATTTCTAAAAATGTCTAAAAATAGCGTCACGTTTAAGTATGTTATCAATTCGTTGAAAATTACTAGAAGACAGTCGAAATGTCCGAATGTTATGGTGTACACAGTAAAATTTTAGAATATATATAGTTTTACAGTGCATCTTTAACCGCGGAATTTATTCTCATGTCTTTCAAATTAATTTATACCTGTCTTTAGGAATTAATTTTTTGTTAAACTAGAGAATTCGTTATAATTACCTATTTAAAATCTGTTAGTTTTATTTATTTTTTGCCTAGTGAAGAACGTGCATGATGCATCAAATTTTTCAATTAAAAAACTATAATTTTATTTTGTACACGATATACGAATTATTTAGTTTTATCTTATGGTTAAGCAAAGTTTTATTTATTGCATCTCATATTTTAAAGTTTAAAACATATTTAACATTGTAAATATCTTAAGAATTTTAAGCGCGATCGTATATGTGAATACATCAAATATAAAGAAAGCCAAGATCGGTCATATTTTTGGATGTTACAAATAGTACATTATATGTATATTCTTTTATTAAATCAATTTATTCCAGACATAATTGCGAGCCATAATAACATTCGGATTCAACACAATCATTTTGAAACGTTAATAATCCCCCCCTAGATTAAATTAGAAAGAAAGAAAGAAATTTATTGCCTTCAAAAAATATTACCTCAGCCAGGATGTCTTTCTTTCTTTCTAATTTAATCTAGGGGGGATTATTAGCGTTTCAAAATTGTGTTAAATCCGAATGTTATCGCTTTGCAATTATGTCTGGAATAAATTGATTTAATAAAAAAATAAATAATATTATTATATTTGTATTGTAACATCCAAAAATGTGACCGATCTTGGCTTTCTTTATCATATTGTAAATATCATTTATGTATTTACAAAAACTAAAGTTACTTATGAAAGATATAAGAGACAAGTGCCAATTTTTTCTAGGAAGCTTCTCAGAAGTTGTAAATAAATAAAGATGTACTTACTCATTTTTATGCTGTAAATCACGGATTTGTTTTTGCACCGCTTCCTTTTGTTGATCCTTGTGCATTAATTCCCGTTCCAATGCAGCAATCTTCTCTGTCTTTTCGTCCAATACCATCTAAAAATAATTTTTAAAAAATAATAATTGATTTTTATAAATCATTACAATAGCTAATTATTAAAAGATTAATTTGTTACAATATTCTAATTACCAATAACCGATCTTTTTCTTGATCCAAGAGTGTCATGCTTGAGCGCAGAGTATTTATTTCTTGCTTCAGTTCCTTGATTTGATCGTTTAACTGCAGCTGTTGCTCCTCCATATTTCTGTTGTGATCCACAGCCTTGTTCAATTCCGATTCTGTTTGCGATAGTTGGCTCTGTGCGTCTCCAAGCGCTTGATCCGTTTGATCTTGTAACGTTCTGCAATAGATAATTTAGAAGATTAAGATTCAATTTTTACAAATAAAATTTAATCTATATTACCGTAGTTGGAAATATTGCGTTCGTTGCGCCATTAATTCCTGCTTTGTACGGCGCAGTTCCTCTTGTACATCGCCTAACTGATCCTCGAGACCGTTCATTGTCGCTCTTCTTGAGCCCTGAGTCACCAACAAATCTTGTCGTTCTTTTTCCATATGTTTCAAGCGATTCTCCGCCTCGATTAAATTTTCCTTAAATCGAAGTTGTTCGCTTTTGTGCGTATCCGACATTATCTATATCCAAATATCATCCAGTCATTTACAATATATTACTACAGCTACAATGTGTTAGCAAGAAATATTATAATATAAGTCAACATTAATTATGCTAATCACATATAGTTATCAAATAGATACAATTAGCAAAAGTACGAATGTTAAGATTCGCGTATTATTTAGTATCTATATTAAGATTAAAATGTATTGAAAAAAATCAACAAAAAATAGAAATGTGAAACTAATTCAACTTATAATGATCTCCATTTTCTACCTCAAATTTCTCTCGTAACGCATCGCGTTCGTCTATCAGTCGTTCAACATCCGCTCTGGCTATATCTCGCTCTCGTTCAAGACGTTCAAGCATCGTCTGTACAAATTAAAATTGAAATAGGAATAAGACATATATTGGGTGTCTCATTTTAACGATTTCAAATATCTTTTAAACAGTGCATTTTAGAAAAAAATATTTTAAAGGTTTTGTGACAATATAAGATGGTACCTTTGGTTTTACCTTGGGTGGCATTGTCAAGATCAGGGTCACTGAAATTTTTAAATGGAATCTTCCATTTTTCATTATATATTCTTATAGCTTACTTCAAGAGCTTTTCAAAGCATTATAATGAAATAACTTTTTATTAAATACTTTTCGAGTTATAGCTTAATTGAAAAGCTCTTAAGGTAAATTACAAGAATATGTAATGAAAAATGGATTCTATTTAAAAAATTCAAAATGACCTTGTCCTGACTTTGATAATGATATTCAAGGTCAAATCAATGATACCATCTTATATTCCCTTCAAAATCACAAAATTTTCTTAACTGTCGGAAGTGTCGACACATCTTGCACGCATGCACACACATATACATGTATATAATATAATCTTATTTGAAAATCTTTACTTTCGTCGTGCTAACGTCAGATGGCAAACCAGAAGCACAGGTACAAATACGAATGGGTTGGCACAAACTGCAGGATCTGCAAGGAATACACATCTGTCTTTGTTGATTGTTGTAAGTTTGCAATCGTGCTTCTAGATCCTTTTTCTTATGACACAGTTCTTCCTTCTCCCGATGTATTTTGCTTAAAGCTTGTTCCTTATCACTTAACTCACGTTTTAATTCATAAATTTGTGTCCACAAATCAGCCTGTAATTTATAATAAAATTTAACTTTTTGTACAAGCAATAAAATTATTATTTTAAATATTTAATATTTACGTTATCTTTGTCAGATGTTCTACGTTGTGCGTCCAGACAATTGATGTATTCTTGTCTGTAATGATCTCGTTCTACTTCCAATCGCTGAATTGTCTGTTGAAGCTGCAAAATAAATGTCTTTTTCTAATATCATATTTTAAAAAACAATTTAAAATATTTAAGTAAGCTCTTTCGACTCACAGATGCAATTTTTAAATCTGCTTCGTCAATACGTTTTTGCATATCAAAGTCATTTGTATTTTTTATAATTTTTTTATCGTTAATCGTTATCTGATGGTCGATTACATCATGTTTCTCATTTCTGTTATTTTTTAATGCTAAAAAGGATAAATAATTCTTAATATATTTTCTTTTCATATCATTTCTTTTTTCAATAAACGATCCATTAAAATTTATAATTAACATTTTCCTGGGCTGTATATTTCAAAATCAATTTACTATTAATACCATTTTTTTTTTTTGATGTATTCATTCCTTTATTCTGATCATTCTTTTCTCTTTTTATTTTTTCTTGCGTCTGTTCATTCCCTCCATTATTTTGCCCAATATTTTTTTTATGTATATGCTCTTCTAATATTTTATTAGTAAATTGCAACTGATTAATATCTTGTTTTTGGCAATCATTTTCTTTAGTCAATCTTTCCATATTTACACTTTTTTCTGCAATATTATGTTAAACTTTCACCTTCGACACAAGTAGCCCAGGCTGTTAAAAAAAAATATTAAAAAAATGAACAATTTTAACATACCAATAACTGTTAGTTGATTGATCTTATCAGACATTTGTTTCTTTTCATCCAATGTACATTCTAGAGTACGTTGAATATTACGTTTTTCAAGTTTACATGCTTCTAGATCTGCTCTTAACTCTTGTACCTCTCTACGTTCTACAGTTAACTCGCGTTCCAAGACATGTACTTGTGTCATGACATCCTCTAACTTCTCCTAAACAAACATAAGAGTATGAAAACAAAAAAATTATACTGAAAATATACATTAATGCAATCATAATTACTTGGAGCCTACAAACTCTTCTGTTATTTTCTTTAACTGTAGAATTGCAATCGGCTTCTACAGCTAATGCAACGTGATCTATATCTCGTAATTCTTTCTCTAGTTCTTCATTTCGTGCTGCTAGTTTCATTGCCTGAGACATAGCATCATGTTGTTTATTTAGAGATTCTGCATCATTCAAGAAAAATAGAGTGTGTAAAATGAATGTCTTCATAATTGTATAATCGAATAATTATGTTGAAAGTAAATATTGTAGAAATCTCTCTACTCTACTAAATTCCTTACCTTTTAGCTGTTGTTCCAGTTCCAATTTGACCTGTTGGAGAACCTTTACTTCATTAATCTCTGTAGCATTGTGAGTAGCACCAGATTTCTTTATGCAAGTGCAGTCCTTGTTAATTGCAGCATAAGAACGATCTTCCAACATTTTTCTCATTCGCATTATTTCTTTTTCCTTTGTGACTAACTATAAAAGATTTTTCATTTTATAACATATTAATATATATATTAATAAGGAGGGAGAGGGGGAAGGGGATACCAAATTAAGTTTTACTCTTCTGTATGCAATCACATTTTTACTCTTCATCTGCAATTTGGATTTTTATCAGTCAAATTTTTTTTTTACTATTTTAGGTTTTCAAAAAAAAAATGAAAAATTTCAGGGTTACTTTTCAATATCTTTTCCTCAAAATCTCTGCTAACAGAAGGGGAACTCCCTAGGAGGGGAAATTGGAGTCTGCTCTCTTTTTTTATTTCGTTAGTAAAAATCTCACTTGGATATAAAAGAATATTCAGATCGCAAAAAGGGTCAAAAATCAATTTTCTATTCCTAATAGTTAGGGTTGGTAACGTTATCCCATAAAAATAACTCGTTATCATTATCATTCTTTTTCCCCAAAAGTAACTCGTTATCGTTACTCATTATTGATTTTCAAAAGTACCTTGTTACCATTACCGATATTCAAAATGTAACGAGTTGTTACTTTTTCGTTACTTTTTTTGCTTTTTTTGTTAACAAAAATATTATAGTGTTTTTCATTGGTAAAACTCAGTGCACATTAAAACCATTGTACACTACTCTAATCTGAATGTAAAAATGAAATATCTCAATTGATATAATGTCCAAAGGGCATTTTATCTAATTAAAAAATTTTCAATACATTTTATTATGCTATTTTATCAAATAACGTAATAAAATGTATTGAAGATTTTTTTCGCGATTTATCGCATTTCTATATTTTTATTAAACACATTTGCGTCGATTTGTGTGTACGGATTTAAATTGCACTGAGTGCGCACTACAGCACAGAATATTTATGATAAATATTTATTAATATTCATTTTGTGTTATATAGATATTTCATACATATTTTATATAAAGCTCTATTCGAAATATTATTAAAATATAGACTAAATATTTTATGTAATATTTATGAAATATAAATAAATATTTTTAATAAGTACTTTTTACTTGGATTATAATGACTCATTAAGAATATCTTCACAGCATTTACTATAACATGTACAATAAATATTTCGTAATATTTAAAATAAATGTTTATGATCTGTGCAAGCTAAGATCACAAAAATATTTACAAAATATTTAAAATAAATCTTATAAATATTTATAAATATTTTGTAAATATTTTATAAATATTGTGTGCTATTTGGGTAGTTCTATCAATGAAAAAACGCTACTATATGCAGATTTTTGCGATAAATAATATTCCGAAGAGAAGTCAGAATTCTATCTTTTAGTAGAAAAATAAAGTTTAAAAACACTTTGTGTGTGTGTGTGTGTGTGTGTGTGTGTGTGTGTGCGTGCGCGCGCGCGCGCGTGTATACGGTTTAGTTACGACTAAAACTTTGTGGCAGTTGTTAGAAATAAAGTAACAATAAAAGTAACTAGTGAAATCGTTACCATTATCTCAAAAAATGTAACTGTGTTACAATGAACGTTACTTAGAAGAAAATGTAACGTCGTTATCCATTCGTTATTGAAAAAAGTAACTTATAACGGTAACAACGTTACAAATAACGCATTATTTGCCAACTCTGCTAATACCAATTGCATGTGCACGCTTCTGTCAGATTTAAATTTTTCTGTACTGTATACTAATTTAGTTTAAAGAAATTAAATTCTAATCACAATAAAATCATCTAAAACCATCGATCAAAATAGATACGAAGGCAAATCAATAAGTACCCGTGTTAGTAATGAAGGCGTAAGCTTTTCACAAAAATTTTTTTTATTTTTCAACGTAATCCCCTTTTAGGAGGATACACTTTTCCCAACACTTCTGCATTTTTTTAACCTCTCAGAAAAATATGATTTGTTTTCGAACTCTGCAAAATAGGTCTCGGTTTCGACGATGACCTCCTCATTCGACGTGAATTTCTTTCCATCGAGTCATTTTTTCAAGTTTGGAAACAAGAAGTCACAGGGTAAATTCGGAGTAGTACGGTGGATGTAGCGCTCCAAACATTGTTTTGAAATTGATCACCGCATTCGCTTGTTGTTCACCGTGAGCATCGCGGCACCCATCGGGCCGACAGCTTTTTTCATTCCCAAGTTATCATGCAAAATATTGAATGCCATTCCATACGACACGCCTATGGCCTCTGTTACTTCATGCACTTTCGTTCGGCGATCAGCGAGAATCATGTCGTGGACTTTTTCAATGATTTCCTCAGTAATCACGTCTGCCGGGCGATCTGGGCGCTCATCAAAAATAGACGAACGACCACGTTTGAATTCGTTGAACCAATATCTGACGGTTGTCAGATGGTGAAGAGTTTCCATAGTCGGCATCCAACTTCGTTTTTATTTCTTCGCAGTTTTTCCATTCAAAAATAAGAAACGAATCACGGATCGATATTGCTTTTTTTCCATTGTATCGGAAAACATCAAACACACTCACTACGAATTGCTGTCAAATCAAGACTATTGCATGAATCACTCTGAAATTTTGTATGGCGTTGTTTGAAAGATAGTAGTACACGGTAATGACAATTTGCATCAGCAACACCGCCTGTCTTGAAACACGGGTACTTATTGATTTGCCCTCGTTGTTTATTTGCCAACTAAATTACTAAAATTGTTCAATACAGAAATATGTATACATATATACATATACATATATACTAAATTATTTTAGCACCAGAATACCGATTATTTCTCTAGAATGGAAATGTGAAAAGTGAAAAATTTTATTAATTGCAATGGTGAAAATTCTCCCTTTTCACATTTTCATTCTAGTAAAAAAATGATTAAGTGGCATTTTGACTAAAGATGTTAAAAAAAATTATTTAAAAATCATATTTAAAAGATTATAAATATAAATTAAGAGGAATAAAATTCTTTTGCATAAAGACATTGTATCAATGCTTAGTGTATATTTATTTCATAATGTGTTAATGACAGTAACACCCATTTAAAAAAAATATTATTACCATGCGTCAATAATTCTTAGCATGCAGAAAACCGACTTTGTTAACATAATATTTTCATTCTTTTTTAGAAACTATTGACATATTCAAGAAACACATGCATAAATATTGATGCTTAGTATACCTGTTTTTCAAGAGTTTCTATCGTATCGGTTTGCAATAAAAGCTCCTCTCGTAATTTTGTTACCTCTTGATTTAAGCAATTCATTTTGTGATCCGCCATGCTTATTATATCTACTATCTTAGGCTCCACGCTATTTAATTTTGGCAGTGAACTGTTGTCCTTTGTCCTTGGCATTGGCTCAGTTTCCAAGACTGGCCTTCGAAGAGGAAAGCAAGGACGTTTCTTGGCAGCTAAAAAGTTTCATAAAGATATATATCGCATGATTTAAAAACTGATATCTAATGATATTTTGTCGACATTTACAGCAAAATAGTAAAATAGCGACTTACTAAGACCAACATTAATAATAGTTGGTTTTAGACATTTGCCTTGAAGTTCCAATATCTTTTTAGACTTGGCAGCTGACTCCGCCTCTAGCTCTTTTATTTTATGTATGTTTCGTGAGGATGTCAATTGTAGATCATTGCATTCACATTCTAACTTGTATATCTGTCTTTTAAAATCCTTGACTTGCTTCTGATGTGCTTCCTTAGTTTCTATTGCATCTGAATAAAGTTGATTGCATTCTCGCACCAATCTCACGTTATCACATTTGTAAGGATCAACAGACAATTGCAAATGGCTGCATGCCTACCGATGATACCGTCAAATTAGATTGTACATCAAAAATATTCTTTTTATACTTGATGAAAAATTATTAACGATATGATTCACGACTATTCATGACTAGCGCATTATTCGTCAGGTAATGTTATGACGTTCTACAATTGAGTTGCAAGCTCTAAGTGTAAGAAATTAATCAATCATAGTAGATTTTGTCTCGCATTCAATTGTGATTGGCCAATTTTTTATGGTTTATGACTTGCGACTCTATTGTAGAACAGATGTAAAAGATTGCAGTCTTTTAATATTAGCTTTAGCTTGAAGTTAGACAAATGAAACTGTATTCAAATGTTTCTCTTTAAAAGTCCAAAGGAAACTGAATATTGTCACAAATATGCATAAAATGGCATATCCCGCATACCTCGATGTTCTCCTGAGCAACGGCTTTAAAATGTTTTAGACTGTCTGTAGTTTGAATAAGATCGACCAACAAGGCCTCTATCAGAGGTAGAGCATCCAACGACAGCGTCTGCTTGTACCCCAGGTTGTCCAGGTGTTTTCTAACCGTTCGGTACCTCGCAGTAATGTTGCATTCTACATCCCCGCTCATTCTCGCGAAATACACAATTGACAAAACGGTACAAATTGTACAATTATTACAAGAGCTTGAAATCGTATCTTCATAACAGTTGTAAAACGTAACCTCACATGTCTCATGTATTGTTATTGTAATCGGATAAATATGATAAATATCTTACGGTTTTCTACTAAGCATACAAATCCACATTGTGTAACATTACAATTGGACATAATAAACAATAACTGTTCCGTAAGATCAATACTGATCGTTCAAATCTTGCGATCTCTCTTTCCCTTTCACTAAGTAATCTAAATATATTCTCATTATTATTTGTAGTCCTTATATAGCCTTAAAATACACTTATTTTATTAGAAAATGTCAAAAAGATCTTATTCATTCAAAGTTGCAATTTTTCTTATTGATAAACGTTCTCGATCGTTTTCTTGTAAACAATTCGAAAACTTATAAAATATTTCCTATATACCTAATGGATTTTCTCTAGGTAGAAATCAAGTTAGTAACGGAGAGGTCGCTATTGTGCAGTACCTAAAGTCACTAGATTATTAAATACGCGATTGATTTCAGAAATGTAGCGTAAAAATGGCCGAAGTGCACATAGAACACGATTTGAAGTACACCAGGATCCACATTGGGTCAATTGGGTGCAGCTAACCTAACTGTATATTTTCGAAACATTTTCAAGCGTCAATCTCGAGGTTGAAGGCGCAAATTCATCATCATTGATATTAACATCAATAAAAATGTATCCTTCATGTACTTTTATGCACAAAACTTCTACGACAAATAAATCCGTATTAAATTAAAGAACACATAAATTGAGCATTCGTACATATTCTTTTGTTCATAAATAAATTAATTACAACTAAAAAACATTGATTTACATACTTGACGGCTTCGTTTTCCCAAATAAAGCACGTAATACAAATGCATAAATTCAAAATGGTCGCGTGAAAATGGATGCGAGTTTGCGGTACTTTATAGATCTAGTGATTAGTACAATACATTTAGCCCAAGCAGGTCCTGACATCTGAGGGGCTCCGCACGATAAAAAGAAAATAAGAACAGAGAATAAGAATTTCAACCTATCAGAAACTGTGTATTCTACAATACATGATTTCTGATAGGTTGAAATTCTTATTCTCTGTTCTTTTTATTGGCGGAGTCTCTAAGAATTTCAACCTATCAGAAATCATGTATTATGAAATACAGTTTCCAATAGGTTAAAATTCTTATTCTCTGTTCTTTGTTCCCTGTTTCTTTTACGCTAATTCTACAATGTGTTCTTTGTTTCCTGTTTCGTGCTGTTTGTCTCTGTTTGTCTCTTACCTTTTTGGTCAATAAGACAAGAGACAAACAGCAAGAAAACAAAAAGCACATTATAGAATTAGCTTTACTGTGTAGAGTCCCTCTGATAGTTTCGCTTAACAAGACGTCGATTTATCGTGGGTGTTTACGTGAAGTAATCGAATCTCTAAATCGGATTGAACAATGGTACTCAATCTAATGACTCAATCTAAATGTCCTTACACGAATTCGAATTACAATTTTTGTTGTATATAACTCGGATTTCGAACTACTATCGTCCACGTGTTTCTCTTCTGAAAGGTTAGTTTATTTTCAGAAATTTTAAAATATTTTTGTGGCATTTGTTGCGATTTTTTTCTACATGCTGTTGATTTGATAAATGTATCCGGAGAAGGTCAACTCTGCGTTTTTAATAATAGTTTTTCTAAATAATAATTTCTATAATAATTTTATAATAATACTTATAAAAAAAATA
Organism: Acromyrmex echinatior; assembly: GCF_024713525.1. Lineage (NCBI taxonomy): Eukaryota > Metazoa > Arthropoda > Insecta > Hymenoptera > Formicidae > Acromyrmex > Acromyrmex echinatior. The sequence continues at coordinate 1,568,979 of NC_141862.1, read as the reverse complement.
TATATATATATATATATATATATATATACATATATTTACATATATATACATGCATACGTATATACATACATACATACATATATATAAGATACCAGAAGGTTTGCGGGTTATCGCCGTGTTTTTTCATCTATTGCTAATGCGATTCATTGTTTAGGCATTAGCAATGGTTGAAAACATGGCAATACCCCACAAATTTTTTCTGTATCTTTGAAGGTACCTGTGAAAGTCTAAAAAGCATTATATATATATATATAAAATTAATATATATATACAAAGTATACATGTTTTTTTTTATATAATACTTATATTTATAATGTCTAAAATAAAAGTGGTTATAATTTTAAAAATTAAAAAAAAAACAAAGAACATGAAAAACCACAGCACAGGTTGTGATGATTAAAACTTTATTCAATAATGAATTATTCAAGCGTTAATCAATACCCATATCAATAAATAAGCGATTAAACGTTTCGGCCACAATCTGGCCATCTTCGGTAATTAAACATCCTCTCAAAACGCAAAAATTTTTTACATTCAGTCGAAATAAGTACATCGGTCGTATGTTAAAATAGATTAAAAGTGTTCTTATTAGTGTGACGATGATCGTGCGGCAGTATTACAACACCAGCTTATATGACAGGATAAAGTAGAACAAGAATTTCCAGATTCTAATCAGAATAAATTTTATAATTACGTTAATCTCTTATACTCGAAAAATAAAGAGCAAATGCGTTATCTGTTTTACAGTCAAAAAAACGAAGCGGTAGATCTCAGACATTACTTTCGCACAATTAAATTTTAGTCGTGACATTGTGTGTTGTTACTGGTCTTATCATGTATTTTACCACTATTTATATACCAAGAGAAACTTCCAAATTTCGAAAGTTCCAGAACAATCCTTGAAGAAAAAAGGAGAAACATTACATAAGCAAAGGAAGATAAATATCGGGTAAACCTTCCGTGTCACTTTGCTTATTGATACCTCTTGTTTGTTTCTTTATATGAATCATATCTGAAATTCTTTTTATCAGAGATCGTTCTGTGTCTAAAATTTTTATATTTTCCCAATCCAGATCATGCATCTCACTAAGCGATGACGCGAAACTACGGAGATCTCAGAGAACGGTTTCTTTATGTCGGCTTTATGTTCCTTTATCCGCGTTTTTAATTTCCGTTTCGTTTGACCCACATATGGTGATTCATAATCGCTTATTTATTGATATGGGTATTGATTAACGCTTGAATAACTTATATTTATATTTTTTTTTATGTTACTACTATAATATTTATATTTATAATATTTTCTTTTACTCTTATTGTAAATCTCATTATAATGACTCAGATATTCAGTTATTATTCAAAACCAAAGAATTTTAAGATGCTTATGACGAAATAAATAATAATTAAAATTATTATTGTATGTACATAATAAATATTAGTAATGATAATAATACTATTATATAATTTACAATCTTATAACATATATCAAATTGATTTTGTCCAATTAAATCCATTTCATTTACTTATGGATTCTTTGTATTCTATTCATTCTAAAATTAGACAAATAATATTATCAAAAGTATATTATTTCGTAATTTAAATAACACAGAGTAAAATACAGTTTTTGATAGCCCAGTAAACAAGAATGGATTAAAGTGGATTAAAAATTTTTTATGCGTTCTTTAAATCCATGAAAATGAATTGCAATGGATTGGATTCGAGCTGACACTAGTTTAATATTAAAAAAAAAAACATATTTAAGGGTTACAAATTTTATTCTTAAGATATTTATAATAATTATAACTGAAATTAACTATTTCAAATTGGTATTAAAAACGCATCTTAGTAAGATTCAAACCTGGGACTTCTGAATTATGAATCTTCTCCGCTACACCACTTTTTCAATTGGTAAATGTGTTATGTATTCTCTATTTCAATTATAACCAGCTAAATCAGTGCACGAAATTATATAGATATAATAAAAATATTATTTAACAGATATAATAAAATACAATCAATTTATTATGAGACAACATTGAATAAGTGTCGGATAATCTAATCTCGCTTGGCCGATGTGATCGCGCGCCGTGATCAGCGTAATATTCTGTGTTTGACTTATAGCGTTTTCTTTTAGCTGCACTATCACCTATCAGTGCAACACTCATTCAGTGTTTCCGTGGCTATAGTGTAGTGCCAATTTTATGCACAAAGTGGGATTTCGCTACACGATCTCAAAGAGATGGCGTAGAGCCAGTGTGACATTAAAAATTTGAAAAAGGAACCGGCAGCAAAATTAAACATGATAGTATAAAATAGATAGTATGAAGATATTATGAAATACATACACCATGATGTATGTACACTTGTATAGTGCAGCACTAATGCAGCACTTATACGCAACTGTGTAGTGCAAAGTTACACTCAGTGTATTCTCAGAGAAAACATTATCACCCGTATTCATAATCCTTCCTTATTTTAAGAATGGAGGAAACCTCCATGAAAGATTCCTCGATTCTTCAAGATCTCCTTGTTTGTCCATAAACTGATCTCAAGTCTGTCTTCTCGAAGGAAGGAATATTTTAGGAATTTTAATAATCTAACTGAAGGCAGCATAATATATAACAATATATGCAAACCTATGCCTAATATCGTGAATTACGAGTAATAAAGATTATAAAGGCATTGTTGATTAAATAAAATCGTGATTAAGCATTTTGCAACAATGAACAAAAAAAAACTAATAGCAAATTCGATTGAACGCACTAAGTGCGCATTAATGCGCATTAAAACCGTACATACACAAAATAACGTAAATATATATTTATAAATAAACATAAAAATCGATTAAATCGTGAAATACTCAATACATTTTATTGCACTATTAGGTAAAATATGTATTTCATAATTCAAGATATTTGCATTTCATTTTTAAAACTAAAATTAAATCATTGTACAACGGTACAATGCTTTAATATGCATCAGTGCTTCCAGTCGAATTCGCCATAATGTTTATTATACGAAGGAGAAAATGCTTTTGGCACAATTTATTTTCGAAAATAATCGATGCGACAGATCTAAATTAAAAGCTATCAAAAGTAAAAAGACTGAAAAAATAAATTTGGAAGTTTGCTTGGTTATGAAAACTGCATCTCCTCCTCAAGGAAACTCATAACCTCCCTTGAGAAAAGGAAACTAATAAGGCTTCTTATTTGGTCAAGGAAAGTTTATGAAACGTGAAATGAGGAACAAGGAATCCTCATTCCTTAAGGAAGGACTATGAATACGGGTATTTAACTATCCGAAACGGATCTCAACCATGCACAGCGTATACATTCTGTTACAATTGAATCGTGCATAATGATACACTTTGTGTATTCCTGTATACGTTTGTGTTAAGATGTGTTAAGCAATTGGAAAGCACACATCGTATGTTGTGTGCATGCGCATAACCTTCATTTTTCGTGTCGGCTGTTGATATCGGCTGCTGGGCGTCGTTTGGATTGATCAAGTCTCATCATTTACGATTAACGACATCCGATAAGCGTCAGCCAATTTGATTGTAGACGAGGCCTAAATGTCAAATGTCGTATGACGGATGTCGTACGTAGTATGAATCCTACATTTCAAGTACGCTGGATTCATTCGGAATAACCCCGAGCAGCTGTTCGACAAAACGAACAATGTTATAAACAGATTTCAATAAGGGCCTCAGCACAATAATGATCGTAACCGAGTCGCGAATCGTGAGTCGTAGTTGTATGTCAACACGCAACGTTTTGGCGTATCTGTACGCTATATCGACAATCAGTTCTACAATCAGTCGTATGTTGATGTCGCTAGTCGTTTATCATATGTTGTATGTTACAATTGAATCGTTGCTATTCTACAATTAAGTCGTTGATCGAAGTCGGAAGGTCAGAACAAATGTAAAGAATGGATATTGAAACGTTGAATACATATTCAAATTTATTATTAATTTGGACACAAATTATATGATTGTAGAATAATGCGACTCCACTTGCTTGACGACTACTATGCATTGATTTAATTAGTTTTATAATATTGAAAAGCATCAAAACGATGATCGAAATGTATTATATATTATTCAAGTTATTAAATTTGAATAAATTTATATATACACAAATTCACCTAATGTCAGCTCTTATAGGCATTTCTTAAGTTTGACACAAAAGAATTAAATTATAATACAAAATATTTTTATATCAAATAATAATTTAACAAATAAAAAATTACCTGACATATTTATATCATAACAGTTCCTCAAATTTATGGGGTATTTTTTGCCACACATTTCTTTTTTTGCTAAAATTTTTAAAATCCACATCGCATTTATCATACAAGCAATGATTTTCGCGAACAAAGTCAATAATTATTTCATTTACATTCAGTGATTCCATAATATTAGATCATTTAAAAAGTATCTGCGGTTTTTTGTTCAATTTTTGAATGAAAAAACCGCGGATACTTTTTAAATGACCCAATATAATATAAATATATCCATGTAAAAATATCTGTTTATTACAAATTATTTATACACAAATGTGTTCGAAGGTTGTGTTTCATCTAGTCGTAGTCGGAAAAGATGGGAATTGATCATCTTCTATTTCGACAACGATAGCCGACTTGTGACAACTTCATTCGACAGCCGACAATCCAGTGCACATGCGTACGATGCCCGACTCCGACACACGATTGATTGTAGAACGGGCCTTAGAAGTATAGGTGGTCCGATTAGCCTCTTCTGTGATTATCTTAGATTAATTCGGAAGATTGCCACCAGAGGGTATCTGAGAGTCAAGTAGATTGACTGTCTCACTTGTTCTCGTACGTGCAGCTATGTATGGCTCATGTTTTCAACATCATAGCAATATTTCCGCATAATAAATATCGTTATGCATATAAAAAAGATGTTTGTATTAAAAATGAAACAGAAATTAGTTTAATTATACTTTATTGTAATATATACTTTATTGCATATATATATATATATATATATATATATATATATATACATATAAAACGCATTTTATAAAAATTGTTATAGATTTTATAACTCATTATATATTTTGTAAATATCTTAAACACAATAATAAATTTTCAAACATATATTATATATTAATATACTTGAAATTTAATTTATATTATGCATCTTTTTAGTTTACATCTTTAATTTATTGAGTATCTTTTAGTTTGTGGACAACCTAGCTTCTTTTTTTTCTGTTTATTTTAACGAGATCATTACTTTGTATTTTGTCAATTGTCTCATCCTCATAGTAATATAGTAATAAAGGCATTCCGCCATGGCTTGTTCTTGAAAATCACAAGAAAATTTTAAATTAAAATTTTCTATTACATCTTAAAATGTAGCTTTATAAATATTTAGTTCCTTATTTTGTATATGACTTGAAAATAACTTTCTGTAATCTTGAACAAATTATACAAATATGAATTAACATATATTATATTAAACCTCGATTTTTCTCGTTAACTAAATCAGCATCAGGTAGATGTATATTTTTGATACAGGATTCATAAGCTTTTTTACAATAGTTGTAGTTCGTCAAGTTCTTCATTTTACAAAGAAATCCAAACATGTAAAATATAATGCAGTCAGTATGTTAGGGAGAGGACCTCGGTGTCCTCGTTGCGTTACATGAAACGATATTTTCTCTTAGTCCGAGATCTGTGTCTCGTGCCTTGTGGCTTGTCCGAAGGAATTCGGCAACGATAAAAGAGGCAATTTGCTATAAAAATATTTTAATATCTCTTAAAAATAATAAGGCTCAATAAATTAAAATAAGTAAAAAGGAAAAAGGGTTACGAGCCTAAAAACAATCAACATAAAATGACAAACTGTATAAATAGTTAAAAAATGAAATAAAACATGTCATGAAATTAAAAACGTAAATTATAATCTGATTTGACAATCAGAAGGTGAATAAAACAAACGTTTCGATCCTTGTTGGATCATTCTCAATGTGACAAATAAATTAATAATAGAAATGTAACGTAGATAAAACATAAGAAATTAAATAAAATTCGCATTCGGACGCAATATTAACTATAAAACTCGCTCCAAATTGAGAGGAAATCAAACAAACGATTGTAGTTGACACAAATGTGCTCCTCCGAACCGTGTGTGTATAAGAACATGTTTCTATTAGCAAGTATAAATTATAATAATAAATTAACGACGAAAGTAAATAAAAATAATAAGAAAAGTACAAATCGAGTCGCAAACAATAAAAAGAAGGTACAAAACAAATCGCAAGTAATAAGTTAAAATTAAAAGAAAGAGGCAAAAATTATCTTTGATATTATAAGACAAGCACATAAGAAATAATAATGACGATAGGAAAAGAGTAAAATGCCGACATTCATTGTATATGTATAATGAGTTTAGAACAAAGAAATTTATAATAAATACCTATGTCAAAATGAAGTGTTATCGATTAGGCAATGCGATGGGAATCGAAATTGATCATCTCTCTAGGAAGCTAAGAGATAAAGTACGACATATAAAGACAGGAAGGTTGAAATGGAAAATTTAAAAGGAAGGAGAACATAAGAAGGAGAAAATAAAGTAGGAGGGAGAGAAAGTAGGGAGAGAAAAGATGGATAGGAAAGGGAAAGCACTTAAGAAGGAAAAAGAGATTGGATGATCTGTGAGTAAATATCAGGTAAAGATTCGGATATCATTTTGCCTATTAAGGCCCTGTTTCTGTCTTTTAATATGAATCATTTCAGACATGAATCTCTCATTGTAAGAAGATTCGCAGTCCAAAATTCTCACATTCCATTTGAAATTATGATCAAAATTGATTCGATGATCAGTTATGACAGTAGGAGAACCTGTATTCTTTTTAATGTCAGATATATGTTCGTGTAGTCTCGTGCTCAATTTTCTTTTTTTGTCTAACCAACATAACTCGCCTCACAATCATCACATGAGATCTTGTAGACAATTCTGATTGGATAGGAAATCAAGTTTACCTTTTCCTCTCTTTATGAAGCTTTTTAATGTGTTGGGAATAGAAAAGGCTAATTTATAATGAAACATACTAGAGAAGGAAACATACTAGGGAAGGAAACTTTCAGAAATAGATTTAACATAAGGAATCGTAAAATATTTGTCTTTATTACGTGAATAATGTATAGTATCTTTATTATATTTGTGAAATATAATAAATTTTTATCTGCGTTCAATTGTAGAGAAAATAAAGGAAAGAGGATAACAGTTATTTAAAAAAGTATGAATAGCATCTATCAAATTTTTTTGTTGGAACCGCGGATGTGATAATAGGATAATTTTGTCAATGAAACTGATGATAGTACCTTTTTTATGGCACAGAGGATGATTTGAATGGAAATTAAGAAACCTTCCGGAAAACATCTTTTTATGATAAATGTTAAATATAATTCTCTGATTATCTATAACAAGCATTGTATCAAGAAAACTCAATCTGCCACTTGTACCAACCTCCAAAGTAAACTGCAATCTCATATGTAAAGAGTTAAAAAGGTTCAAAGTGTCATCGACAGTATCAGATAGAAGTTCGAGCAGAATATTGTCTACATATCTATTATAAAATAGAACAAAGGTTGTGCTGACAATTTTTTAAGTGCTGTTTCTTCTAGATCTTGCATTACAATGTCGGCGATTATCGGAGATAACGGTGAACCCATCGGAGTGCCAAATACCTATCTGTAAGTTCTATTGTTAAAGGTAAAAAAGGTAGAATCTAAAATGAATCTAATAATTTTTGATGAGGCTCCTCCTTTAGACTTTTTACATGATAAATGGTTTATCAACCTAAATGACATTGACATTCCTTTAGAGGTTCGTTACCTGTTGCAACTTGGCGAAAAATTCGGGCTTCCAATCAATAAATATAACAAAGACAGTACCTTGATTGAATTCATTAAATATATCGAAAATCATATTACTGGTCGTCCTAATAATATCATTAATTTTGTCAGGAATAATTCCCTTCCAATTCTCAATAGATTCCACAATAATTTTTCTTCTCCTACATCTACTGACAAACTAATTTTGGAATGGTTACGCACTACCAAGAGTTTTATTAATAACCATCCTAATATACTCATTATAATGCTTGTTATAGATAATCAAAGAATTATATTTAACATTTATCATAAAAAGATGTTTTCCGGAAGGTTTCTTAATTTCCATTCAAATCATCCTCTGTGCCATAAAAAAGGTACTATCATCAGTTTCATTGACAAAATTATCCTATTATCACATCCGCGGTTCCAACAAAAAAATTTGATAGATGCTATTCATACTTTTTTAAATAACTGTTATCCTCTTTCCTTTATTTTCTCTACAATTGAACGCAGATAAAAATTTATTATATTTCACAAATATAATAAAGATACTATACATTATTCACGTAATAAAGACAAATATTTTACGATTCCTTATGTTAAATCTATTTCTGAAAGTTTCCTTCCCTAGTATGTTTCCTTCTCTAGTATGTTTCATTATAAATTAGCCTTTTCTATTCCCAACACATTAAAAAGCTTCATAAAGAGAGGAAAAGGTAAACTTGATTTCCTATCCAATCAGAATTGTCTACAAGATCTCATGTGATGATTGTGAGGCGAGTTATGTTGGTTAGACAAAAAAAGAAAATTGAGCACGAGACTACACGAACATATATCTGACATTAAAAAGAATACAGGTTCTCCTACTGTCATAACTGATCATCGAATCAATTTTGATCATAATTTCAAATGTGAGAATTTTGGACTGCGAATCTTCTTACAATGAGAGATTCATGTCTGAAATGATTCATATTAAAAGACAGAAACAGGGCCTTAATAGGCAAAATGATATCCGAATCTTTACCTGATATTTACTCACAGATCATCCAATCTCTTTTTCCTTCTTAAGTGCTTTCCCTTTCCTATTCATCTTTTCTCTCCCTACTTTCTCTCCCTCCTACTTTATTTTCTCCTTCTTATGTTCTCCTTCCTTTTAAATTTTCCATTTCAACCTTCCTGTCTTTATATGTCGTACTTTATCTCTTAGCTTCCTAGAGAGATGATCAATTTCGATTCCTATCGCATTGCCTAATCGATAACACTTCATTTTGACATAAGGTATTTATTATAAATTTCTTTGTTCTAAACTCATTATACATATACAATGAATGTCGGCATTTTACTCTTTTCCTATCGTCATTATTATTTCTTATGTGCTTATTATGTCTTATAATATCAAAGATAATTTTTGCCTCTTTCTTTTAATTTTAACTTATTACTTGCGATTTGTTTTGTACCTTCTTTTTATTGTTTGCGACTCGATTTGTACTTTTCTTATTATTTTTATTTACTTTCGTCGTTAATTTATTATTATAATTTATACTTGCTAATAGAAACATGTTCTTATACACACGCGGTTCGGAGGAGCACATTTGTGTCAACTATAATCGTTTGTTTGATTTCCTCTCAATTTGGAGCGAGTTTTATAGTTAATATTGCGTCCGAATGCGAATTTTATTTAATTTCTTATGTTTTATCTACGTTACATTTCTATTATTAATTTATTTGTCACATTGAGAATGATCCAACAAGGATCGAAACGTTTGTTTTATTCACCTTCTGATTGTCAAATCAGATTATAATTTACGTTTTTAATTTCATGACATGTTTTATTTCATTTTTTAACTATTTAGTTAAAAAATAAAATAAAGTATTTTGTCATTTTATGTTGATAGGTTTGTAGCCCTTTTTCCTTTTTACTTACTTTAATATCTCTTGAATTGCACTCGTGTCGTATGTTATAAAGACAAAAGAAAAACGGTTTGCGCACTGGTCATGTACGCGTTCACAGTAAGGAGGTCGCATACGGAAGCGCTGAAAACGGCGAGATCCGCGGATTCGCACGCAAGCAGCATAGTCGCGCATGCCCTTCCCTTCGGTGGGCTCCATCAGCGACAAGGAACGCCGCAATCACGCCGTAATCACGTCGCAAAGCCGACGGGCTGATATTAAACCTGCTGAGCTAAACTCACACTGACAAGCGCCAACAAAACTCACACTAACAAGCGCCAACATACCGCCTTGATGACATACGTCCTTGAAAGAATCGCCTTTCAATAAATATAAAATGAATATGTTTGATCAACAAAATAACATCATGTTGTCAACGATGAAGATAATAATACTAAGACATGAACATGGACACCAAGATATACACAAAAAACGTCAAATTTCCAGTGTCATAACCAGACTTTAGTTTTCAATTGGAAGACAGAGACGAGAAATAGGTCGCCTGTAACTGCCGTTAGCAGTACGCACTGTTACAACGCTATGATATCCTTGCCTGGATGTATGTCTTGAATTCTTCCCAGAGATCATGATAGTGGAAGAGTGCTGTCTTCCTTGATGATAACCATTTAGTCGACATGTACGGACGGTTCGTTTATCTGCCTCTTGTTACGTTTTTGGCATTGGTGAAGGTACTCGCGGATCCATCGTTTCCAAAAATGTTGTCGCAATAGCTTTGTGTACTGCCATCGGGAGAGACGGTTTACAAGTATTTCGTCTAGGGATGGCTCTGGATAAGTTATGAGAGGTGTACCCACCAAAAAGTGCCCGGGAGTTAGAGAAGTGAAGTCATTGGGATCCTCGGAAAGAGGGGTAAGAGGATGCGAGTTCAATATCGCTTCAATCTGGATGAGCAATATTTCCAGCTCCTCGCGTTTCAAATTGGAATTCTTTGTAATGCGAGCCAAATGTCGCTTGGTCGCCTTCATGGCGGCTTCCCATAAACCTCCATGGTGGGGAGACCGTGGTGGGATAAAGTGCCATTGCACTCCTAAATTTAGGGTTTGATCCTGAATGTGTTGTTGAGTTGACTCATTACGCAGCAGCTCCCTTAATTCGCTCAATTCGCGTTCGGCGCCGACGAAGTTAGCCAGTAACGCTCACATATCGCGGCCAGAGTAGCCTGTGGTCCGGCATGAAAGTGCCTTTTATGCTCGTGTATCACAATTAAGCGGGAAAATGGATGATTTCCAGGCAACAAGGGATGCTTGGAGGCATAAGGCAAGGAGGATTCTCTCAAACGACCGCCGACACATAAGATGCCAGAATCGTCAAGAAATGGATTTAATTTTAAGATAGGACTGTTTGTAGGAAGAGCCTTATGGTTATTAAGTGGCTTCACTTCACTTGGAAAATGTCTCGTTTGTATTATTTTGATTAGACGATAAATTGCCTGTTGCTGCTCATTGAAAGATATAGATGGAATGTCCTTATTCTGCAAAGATGAGATCTCGTGAGAATAGTCGGATAAATCCCTTGAACTCTTGGATCTTTTTGTAAAATGAATCGCTTACGCAAAGACTCGAATGAGCCTGTTAAAGTTTGAATACCGATAGAATATATCAGGTTCTTGTGCACCAGCGCTCACTGCGGTGATAGACTTAAGTTTTCGCTCAGGGGACGCTGGCCACGTCTGCAGGTAGAGTTTCTTGAGGCTTTCTCTCTCACGTCCCAGCCAGGAGGACCCTGACCACCAGATTTTCAATTGCGCTAGGGAACCCGGCATGTCGCCCCGGGACAATGGGTCGCGGAATTGTCCTGACTCGGAACGTGATTCCATTGCTGAATCGATGTTAATTCCTGTATCTCAGTGCGATTTGCCACAAAGGTTGACCAGGATCGACTGTACGATTGCAACCATGATAGTACAATTGTAGAATCCGTCTATAAATGAATGGATGCTATTGGACAGGTGAGACATTTGAAGATCTTGTTGATAAGACGAACCAGTAGCAATGCACCACATAATTCGAGGCGCGGAAGCGACAGACTCTTCAATGGTGCCACTCTAGACTTGGAGCAAAGTAAGTGTGTGCGATAAGCACCGTTGATTGAAGTGGAGCGTAAATAAATGCATGCTCCGTATGCAATTTCACTAGCGTCTGAGAACCCATGTAGCTCCAAACTGGTATATTGTTCTGTGGTTGTAAAAAGACGAGGAATGCGTATGACATGTTCCTGTAACTCCGCTTCGAAGCGTCTCCATTTGATATGTAATTCTAAGGGAATCGATTCATCCCAATCAAGCTTGAATAGCCAGAGGTCCTGCATGATGGATTTGGCGAGATGGATTTAATGTAACTGGACCTAGCAGCCCCAGTGGGTCAAAAATGAGAGATATACGTGATAAAATGCTTCGTTTGGTAGGTGTCGCCAGAGGAGGCAAATGATTGATGGACGAATACTTGAATACATCAGCTCGGCAATCCCATGCAATGCCTAACGCATTTTTCTCGGAGTTCTTGTCTGAGGTGATAAGGTGAATTCTCTTGGCTCGCTCGAATTTTGATCCTGGAGGGCAAGAGCATTGGATGCCCATTTTCTAAGCTCGAATTTCCTATCCTGCAGCAATGCAGTGATCTCCTTCTTGATAGACAGAGCTTCATCTATTGAGTCGGCCCCCGTGACGAGATCATCCACGTAAAAATCTCTCAATGCTATTTGCGACGCCCTCGGATAGCAATCCGCACTGTCCTCTAACTTTCTTAGGGCTAGTCAAGAATGATGCTGATAACGTACCATAAGTAACAGTGAGTAATTCGAAAGTCTTGATGGGCTCATCTGGCGACTCTCGTCAGAAAATATGTTGCAATGGTGTCTGAATTGAATCGACCTGCCGATACATCTTTGCTATATCGGCGGTGAGAGCGATTTTGAATGTTCGGAATCTGGCCAAAATAGAGAAAACGTCCTCTTGTAATGTGGGTCCTACTCTCAATGCGTCGTTTAAAGATAGTCCGATGGTTTTGCATGAGTCAAATACCACCCGGAACTTGGTAGTGGAGCTCGTTTCACTTTGTACAGCATGATGTGGAAGATAGAAAGGTGGAGAGCTGTGGCTTAGCATCGTGCTACTGGTCACCTCTTTCATGTGATTCAAGCGCCTGTATTCATCCATGAACTTCTTGTATTCGTCATACATGCGGGGTTGAGCGATGAGCCGCTTCTCCAAAGATTTGAAACGTTTTAGAGCGATGTCCTTGGATTCTCCCAATTCATCCAGTTTGTCTTGCTTTGTTGGCAATTTAACGATAAAACGACTTTCTGTATTACGCTTTACGCCTTGCAGGAATGACTCTTCACAGACCTTTTCTTCGAGAGAAAATGGTTTAGGAGTGGTATCATGTTCAACCTCCCAAAACCGATTCAATGTGAGCCTTAAGTCATCGAATGAGGTTAAATGAAAATTAAGAGAAGAAACAGATCCAGTTATGTCACTTGGTGTGATACCAGAAATGATCCATCCAAAATGTGTCTTTTGCAAAGTCGGCTGATTTTTTGATTGTTTGATCTGACCCGCACAAATGAGCCTCCAGAAGGACTCGGCCCCGATTAACATATCAATACTTGCCGGTACATTAAAACTAGGATCAGTGAGTTTTATATGTTTTGGAACAGACACTTTGCATGAGTATGAAGTGCTGTGGCAACTGCTGTGTTATTTTTGGAAGCACCACGCAGTCTATTTTTTCGGAGAAATTATTAAAACATGATTTGACGCAAAGATTAACTACTTGATTAGCGTAGATTACTTCGTCCATAACTCCCGCCACTGACACATCAAAAGGTCGCTCCTTGAGCTTCAAGCGATTTGCCAACTCCTTCGTTATGAAATTCATTTGAGAACCACTGTCAAGTAATGCTCGACATGAATGAATTTGATTATTGGAATCGTATACATGGATAATTGCAATAAAATATTTAACGAACAATGACCTGATGTACATTGCGTGGCGACGGAGAGTGAAGGATTGATAGCTTGATTTGCTTGCTCGTGATATATCCGAATCATTTGGAGCACTTATGTGTAACAATGTGTTATGTTTTTTGCCACATTTTCGGCACATATTCGAATTACATGCTTTCGCTTGATGTGTGTTCGATCTTAAACAATTGAGATATAAATGTGCTTTTTTTGCGGCCTTAATTCTATCTTCAACCGATAAATTGAGAAATTCTTTACAATGATATATTGAATGGTTTTCCTTGCAAACAACACAAGAAAGATTGGATGTAGTGACATTTGCGACAGACGTGGACCTTAAATTGCTATTATGCTTTGATGTGATACTACTTGTTATGCTATTGTAAAATCTACCATGTACTAATTCCAATGCCTGGCATCCGAGAGTCAAGAATTCTTTTAAGCTCTTTAAATCTGGCAATTCTTTTCCCTTGATACTTAATTTCCACGCCTTGCTGGTGACTACATCCAATTTACAAATGATAAGATGAATAATTAAATCATCCCAATAATCAGTAGGCCTTCCGAGGGCCTTGAGCGTGCGCAAATGTTTAAGAATAATGTCTAATAATTCACGAGTCATGCTGTGAGTTTCCTTACGTACAACCGGTACTTCAAATAAAGCGCGAACATGCTTTTGAATAATCTATCTCTGATTGTCGAAACGTTCTTTGACCGCCACCCATGCTTCATGATAATTGGCTGCAGTGGTCTCTATGAATTTAATTATATCAGAGGCAGTGTCCTTTAAGGAAGATCTCAGGTAATGAAATTTTTCAATTTCCGCTAAACCCTCATTTAAATGGATTAACTGTTCAAAGATATCCCTGTAGGAGTACCAATCGTCATATGCACCTGTAAAAACTGATAAATCTATTTTAGGCAATTTAACACGCGTTTCCCTCAATCTCACCGCTCGTCCATTTATATTTGATGAAGTTGGCGGAGATACGTTTTTTTCCATACACTCAATAAAAACGGTATAAGCCATTAACTGGAAATAAGAAGCTTCAAAATTGTTGCGCTGTTGCGCGTGCTGTTCATGGAGAACTTTTTTGTCGGTGATCGAGGGATCTGCGTTTTCAAGAATTTCTATGCGAAATTGAGCTGCTTCGAATTGATTCCACAATTCCGATAATCTTTGCTTGCGCTCAGTGGAACCATGCTGCGATCCGCAGTTGACGTCGAAATTGTCGATAAAAGTCTTTAACCATGTAACCGCGGATTTTATGTGAGCTCTCTTAATTTTTGCGTCTGCCAATGTTTCCATTATGAAACGTTAAATGTAATACGTGATATTGACTGCGTGGCAACGCGAAGCCGTTATAATATGACAATGTGACAGCCCGGCCAATGAAATGCAAGGTTTTATGAAAATGCAAATGGCCGCCCGTGTAGGCACGAATCTAGCTTCTTCTGACAAACACAAAATGGCAGCTCTTGTGAGCGAGAGTGATATTATAAAAATAATAAGGCTCAATAAATTTAAATAAATAAAAGAATAAAGGACTACGAGACTAAAAATCAAACAACAAAATAACAATCTACATTAAACGGTTAAAAAATAAAATAAACAATGTCATGAAATTAAAAAAAACGTGAAATATAATTTAATAATCAGTAAGTGAACAAGAACAAACGTTCCGATCCCTGTTGGATTATTTTCAATGTGAAGACAAGATAAAAATGGATATATAACGTAGATAAAATATATATAAATTAAATTAAATTCGCATACGGACGCAATATCAACTATAAAACTCGTTCCAAAGAGAAAATCAAATAAACGATTGTAGTTGACACTAATGTGTTCCTCCGAACTGTGCGTGTGCAAAAGGACGAACATGTTTCTGTTAGCAAGTACAAATTGTAATAATAAATTAATAAACGGAATAAATAAAAATAATAAGAAAAGTACAATAGAGTCGCAAAAAATAAAAATAAGGTACAAACAAGATCGCAATTAATAAAATTAAATTAATAGAAAGAGGCGAAAGTTATTTTTGATATTACGAGACATGTACAAAAGAATTATTAATTGATAGAGAAAGAGTAAAAAACCATCATTCATTGTATATGTATAATGAGTTAAGTACAATAAAATAAGAATAAATACCTTAGTATGTATGTCAAAATGGTATATTATCAATTAGACAATGCGATGGGAATCAAAATTGATCATCTCTCTAGGAAGCTAAGAGATGAAGTGAAATATGACATATAAAGACAGGAAGGTTGAAATGGAAAACTAAAAAAGAACATAAGAAGGAGAAAGTAAAGTAGAGGGGAGAGAAAAAGATAGATAAAGGAAGGAAAGCAATTAAAAAGAAGAAAGAGATTGAATGATCTGTGAGTAGGTTTCAGGTAAAGATTCGGTGTCATTTTGTCTATTCAGACTCTGTTTCTGTTTTTTAATATCATTTCGGACACTAATCTCTTATTATAAGAAGATTCGCAGTCTAGAATTTTCACATCGTTCCATTTAAAATTATGATTACAATTAATTCGATGATCAGTTATGACAGTAGGAGAACCCGTATTTTTTCTAATGTCAGAGATATGTTCGCGTAGTCTCGTACTCAATTTTCTTTTTGTCTGACCAACATAACTCGCAATCATCGCAGGAGATCTTATAAACAACGTTCTGATTGGATAGGAAATCAAGCTTATCTTTTCCTCTCTTTATAAAACTTTTTAATGTATTGGGAATAGAAAAGGCTAATTTACAATGAAACATAAAGACTTACTAGAAATAGGAAGGAAACTTTCAGAAATAGATTTGACATAAGGAATTGTAAAATATTTGTCTTTCTCACGTGAATAATGTGTAATATCCTTATTATGTATATGAGACTTTAATCTACTTTCAATTGTAGAGAAATAAAGGAAAGAGGATAACAGTTGTTTAAAAAAGTATAAAGCCTCCTAAAAGTGAATAGCCTCAATCAAATTTTTTTGTTGGAACCGTGGATGTGATAATAGGATAATTTTATCAATGAAACTGATGATAGTACCTTTTTTATGGCAAAGAGGATGATTTGAATGGAAATTAAGGAACCTTCCGGAAAACGTCTTTTTATGATAAATGTTAAATATAATTCTCTGATTATCTATAACAAGCATTGTATTAAGAAAACTTATTCTGCCATTGGTACCAACCTCTAACGTAAACTGTAATCTCGTATGTAAAGAGTTAAAAATATTTAAAGTGTCATTGATAGCATCAGATGGAAGCGCAAGAAGAATATCATCCACATATCTAAAATAAAACAAAGGTTGTACTGACAATTTTTTAAGTGCTGTTTCTTCTAGATCTTGCATTACAATGTCGGCGATTATCGGAGATAATGGTGAATCCATCGGAGTGCCGAACACCTGTTTGTAAGTTATATTATTGAAGGTAAAAAAGGTTGAATCTAAAATAAATCTAACAGCAATAATAAATTCGTTTTTTGGGATGCTTGTCTTAGCTGAGATAATCCATCTTCTATCGATGCTATTTAATGCTAGATTAACAGGAATATTAGTAAAAAGGGATACTACATCTAACGAAGCCAATACATGTTCAGAATCAAAGTACCGTTTAACTGCTTAACCAAATGGAGACTGTCTCTAATGTAACTGGGAGCTTTTGGTATACTATCACTAATCAATTTATGTAAAAAAAAGAGAAAAATAATATAACTGTTGACAGATGAAACAATTACTCTCAACGGGTTACCATCTTTATGTATTTTAGTCAAACCGTAAGCTCTAGGTATAACACCATCAGGTATCTCACCAACAAAGTACGAGGGGTATCCAGAAAATAAGTTCCGTTTGTATTATACGTTTAGTAAGGTCGATGTATGAGCGAGCTGGCAACATAGCATTGAAGAGGGGAAGCTACCGAATAGAATGAGCGGTGTTCGGCGTCAGTAGCTCGTGAAACACGGTCAGGAGAGGTTATCAAAATGGAGTCCTCCACTTCGCGTCCCGCCACCTCCATTCCGATTCCTTCTCGAGTTGTTTTGCGCGGCATCATTCAGTTTCTTTTTGCTCAAGATTTTAAATCGGTTGATATTCACAAACAGCTTGTTTCTGTATATGGAGAGAGTGTGATGAGTGAATCTATGGTGCGGAGATGGGTCCGAGAATTTAAGGCAGGAAGACATTCGCTTGAAGACGAAAGTGGGAGAGGCAGACCCTCCCTTATCACGGATGAGTTGACGACAAAAATTGAAAATGCGATTCGCAATGATCGTCGTTTAACTAAATCGTCGTTTAAGCGACGAGGAAGTTCAGACAGCTGTAACTAACTGGACTAAAGAACTGGCGGGAAGTTTCTATGCAGAAGGGATTTCGAAGCTTGTTTCCAGATATACAAAATGTATTGAGATTGACGGGAATTATGTAGAAAAAGACTAGAAGTTGTCAAGTATTATCCATGTAAATTTTAGATTTTTTCAATAAAAACTTTATTTGTAAAAAAAAAACGGAACTTATTTTCTGAATACCCCTCGTACGTAAGTTCTGAGTCAATTTTTTACTTGGATCTTTATTAACAGAAGCATAAATGTTAGTGTCTGAGAGAATCTCCTCGATTTTGGATACGTAGGCGTCCTTGTTTAGAGCAACAATAACATTACCCTTATCGGCGTTCGTGATAAGAATATTAGGATGGCTATCAACAAATCTTTTGGTTGTATGTAACCATTTAAAAACCAGTTTGTCAGTAAATGTAGGAGAAGGAAAATTGTTGTGAAATCTGTTGAGTAATGGAAAGGAATTATTCCTAACAAAGTTATAACATTGTTAGGACGACCAATTATATTGTTCTCGATATGTTTAATGAATTCAATCAATGTACTGTCTTTATTATATTTGTCGATAGGAAGCCCAAATTTTTCCCCGAGTTGTAACAGGTATTGAATCTCTAAGGGAATGCCAATGCTAAGTTGATGAACTAATTATCATGCAGAGTATCCAAAGGAGGCGCCTCATTAAAATTATCCGGATTAATATCTATTCTTTCAAATTCAAACTGGATATTGTGTGAGAACTTATCAATATCAATCTGAATATTAGAAAAATTATTCGTGTCATTAGAAATTACATAGGAAATCGGTCTAATTTTAGATTTAGATAATTTTAAATTTTTTCGTCGCAACCAATCACTTTTTTTATTGATTCTGAACATTTGTTTAAAGAAGTGAAAATTAATATAATATGATCCAAATAATTAAAAAATTGACAAACTACAGAGAATGGTAAAATGCTCAAGACTGTGTTAGAGAGGAAGAAAATATCGTTTCTGGTTGAATACAAGTGGCAGTAAGCATCTCTCAATTCCAATCGCATAATTGCCTTTACATTGTTAAGTAGAATCCTATCAAGTTTTTTGTACGAAGTATTATTGTATAATGAAAAACTATTCAATTTTGTCAGCTTATACAAATGTGGAGGAACTATTTCTGATTTTAAACAAGAATTAATGAACTTAATGCGAGTCCTAATATTTACATTCAATTTGATAAGATTACATAATCATTTCAGCAGGTTACAAATGTGAAACCAAATCGTTCTTTGATGAGAGCAAAGGTGAACGGAAAATATTTGTGATAGAAACGCATAATTTCGCCCGCGTAAATTAAATTATAAAAATAATAAGGCTCAATAAATTTAAATAAATGAAAGAATAAAGGGCTACGAGCCTAAAAATCAAACAACAAAATAACAATCTACATTAAACGGTTAAAAAATAAAATAAATAAATAAACAATATTATATATTTTTCAATACCTATAAGTCTGATCTAACAATCTATTTCTAATATATTTGATGAGGTGCAGAACATCAGAAAATACGTAAACCTTTCTATTATTATTATTTACAGGATTCTTCCTGTATATATGTAAATAATGAAAGAATTTTTTTTCATTTTCATTATTATCCCAGCTTTCAATATTATGATTGGCAATAAAATGTGAATCATTTAGGGCAGTTTCATTGCTTCGCAAATCTTCTATACTATTATATATTTTTGCGAGTGAAAATTCATCCAACGAAACGTTGGTTGCATTTTGATCACTCGCAAAAATATTTTTCATATTGATTTTGAAACATTAAGTTTATCACTAATTCCAAATTCAGTCCACATTTTTCTATTATTACTTCTTCCATCGCACGTTAAGCCAACAAATCCACCCGCATTTTCAATTTCGATGATTGCGCATAAAGCTAATGTGGCAAGGACAGTGCATTTTTGCTAGCAAACATAACTACAGGCTGATAAAAATCCACTTGTAACGAGTTGAACATAAAAACGTGATCTGCTAAATTATTTAGAGTACTATCATTTTTCGTATTTGAAAGACGTATTTCAAACATTAAAGTTGTACTATTAACAGTAATACTTTGACTGATTGACATTTCATCAAATAAAAGTATTCTATGACGAGCAGCTGATAAAATTTTATAACTTTTTTTTGAAAGCTTTGCAAAATTCTTTATCAAATCCACAATCAAAGTTCACATTACTCAAGTATTTATGCATTGTACTCCGGGAGGGCAATGGTAAAATTTGATTATCTAATAACATATTATAAGCTTTCGGACTTCTTATACGTAATAGCAAACAAAGGAGCAGCCATTCACAAGGTTTTTCGACTAGTCGGTCCTTTCAATTTACTAAATTTTATACATTCTTTTATCAATAATTTCTGTAAAAAAAATATATTTGTACATATAAAGTAAATGTCCCTATTTGTGACCATGTAAGATAATCGCATGAGTTAATAAGAATAAAAAATACTAAAAAATGATTGAAATCAGGTGTTAGGGAAAGGACCTCGGTGTCCTTGTTGCGTTACGTGGAACGCTGTTTTCTCTTCGTCAGAGATTTGTATCTCGTGCCTTGTGGCTTGTCGTCGATCTGTGTCGCTTGCCACGTCCGATGTTTGGTAGCGCGTAATGAAATGAGGTAGTTTGCTTTGTGTGAAAATACTTTAATGCATCTCAGCTTACACTCGCGTTGTATAATATCGAAGAATAAAAGAAATGACTTGCGCACCGGTCACGCACGTGCACACGATAGAGAGGTTGCACACAGAAGCACAGCAAAAATGTAACACGACGGATTTGCACGGAAGCAGCATGTCCTCCCCTTCGGTGGGCCCTATCAGTGACACAGGAACGTTGTAGTCACGTCGATAAGCCGACGGGCTGGTATTAAATCGGCTGAACTAAACTTACATTAACAAGCGCCAACATCAGGAATGAATTATATCGAATTCAAGATTAATTATTTTTGTATCGAAAAACATGTTTTCTAATTCTAAGCATAATCTAATGAAAATAAAAAAAGAAATAGTGGACTGTAAATGTACGCATTTGTGACCGTTTAAATTTAATCTGGCTCTATTAGTTATTACACCACCGCCTGTCCTTAGTGACTGGTACAGGTAGATGAAATGTATCATTTTAGTAACCGGCGAATTAATTTTCTTGCTCAAGTTGGTTCGTAGTTTATTCTTAATTTCAAAACTGCTTCAAGCAATGTCTTAAGATGCTCTCTGATCGACTCATGACATCTTAAGCACCAACTTAAGATCATTTCGAAACATTTTGCCCATAAAGATTAAAATTGAAGAAAAATCAACCTTAATAAATTTGTTCGCGTTACTTGAAATTCTCAAAACTTTTGTACTTAAAACGAGAGAAATACTTATATTAGGTGTTGGAATTAATTCGTAGCGTTTTTTAATGAAAGAATGTTATTTATTTCACATGAGCATTAAAAAATACATTAATGAAAGTACTTCCCATCACTTGTAAAACGCTACGAATTAATTCCAACACCTAATATATTCGGGCATTAAAGAAAAAAAAAATCTTTTGCCAAAAAAGGAAAAGGCCAAAGTTTTCAAGATTGTCATTATAGATTCTAGTTTCGTTAGCATGTCTGAATTTGCCTAACAAATCTTTATTGATATTACTCTCAATAAATATTAGGTGTTGGAATTAATTCGTAGCGTTTTTTAATGAAAGAATGTTATTTATTTCACATGAGCATTAAAAAATACATTAATGAAAGTACTTCCCATCACTTGTAAAACGCTACGAATTAATTCCAACACCTAATAATAAATGATTTTCAACATTTTATTCTAGTCCCGAAGTTATCATGTTTTTTCTTCTGTAACAATTGATTGTATTGAAGTGCGTCAGCTGAAAATAAAGAAAGGCCATATTTCCTGAAACCATTGATCATTACTCTTGGAAGTTCTATATGTTCAATAGCAATTTTAAGGATTGGACCAAAATCTTCTCTTCTTAAATTTCTTTGATTTTGCATTCGCAAATTGTTTACGCAATCTCTCCATTTCGATTTAAGCGTCCGAAACAGAGCAATGTCAAATGGCTGAACTAGATGTGTTGCGTTCAATGCAGATGTGTCGCGGGAACAATGCAATAAGTTCTATTTCATGATTCATACAAAACTCGGCAAGTGGTAACTCGGCAGTTATGTGTGAAGAGTGTCCATCGACATATAGAATAACCGGCTCCTTGATGTTCTGTGCTGTCAACGGTTCAAAAATATTGTTTATATATTCATAGAAAGTTTCAACCGTCATCTATCCACTTTCTGACTTTCCGATACACCAACTTGGTACACTTTGCAAGATGCTGTAGGGAATTCTTTCGTACGGAAAAATTATCATTGGGAGGGACCAATGTACTCATAGCGTTTGTCATGAATAGCACCGTCATTCCTTCTCATCATTTTGCGTGAAATTATAAACTACCTTATCTCCTTTTTTGACAAGCACGCTTTCCTTTCGGACAAAGATAGAAAGCAGATTCGTCAATTAATCCAGGCTCCATCAATATTTATTAACTGTTTCTCAGTTAAATGTTGTTCGACCTCTTTGAACCAACCGCGCAGAATATCTTCTGTCACTGAGGCTCGACTTTTGGACAAATTTTGAGCTACACAAATAAAAATCTCCGGATGTCGACGTAAAAACGCTTCATACCAATGACGCCCTGGTCGTCCATCAGTAAATAGTGTTTCTCGACCCAATTGTTTAATTAAATGAACAACGTTATAAAAGTTGTGTTTTTGTCGCAGGAAAGCATCCTCAGCCTTGGAAAGGCTGATGAAGCATCCAGCGTACTATCTCTTCCTTAATAGAAGAGAATACAGTTGGAGGATCTGATTTCTTTCTAATTGGTCGATATCCTTTCAATTTTGCAATTAGCATTTAGTTGATTTAGGATTATAACTTGATTTGTTAACACCATTTATTGACTTTCCATAACAAACATCAGCAAATGCTTTTTCAAGTTCTATGTCTGACCATCTTTTTCGGATTTTATCCATGCTGATTTGAAATTTTAAACTACAAATAAAAATTCAAAGTCTCATAAATATTGTACTTAGACTGTGTTCCAAAATTCAGTACTAAAGTACTAAAAATCTGTCGTTTACGTTACATGCACTTTGTTTTCAATATTGGCAGTTGATTTTGGAACACAAACATTCAGCGATATTCAGGGTATTCCCTGTTCCCAGCAAGAAATGACTCATTGAATTAACGTCAATTGAATCGATGATCACGTTGACGATCATTTCTCATTCAAATCTCGATAAAAATATACTCGATGTGTTTTCGCGTGAAAATAAATATTTGAAAAAAAGCACTAGCTTGTGAACAGAGATATTAGCCTGATATTTAATGTGTCTTTAATCAAACTTGATGTCTATTCAGGTTAGAAAATTTGTCACTGCTATAAAATATATAATGCGAACATGCGCTGCGATCACATTTTCGTGATCTATGGTCACAAGTTACTCGCTGTAGTATACAGAGCATGGTGGAATAAAAGTAGAGGTATGCTGTTGCG
Source organism: Acromyrmex echinatior (assembly GCF_024713525.1). Lineage (NCBI taxonomy): Eukaryota > Metazoa > Arthropoda > Insecta > Hymenoptera > Formicidae > Acromyrmex > Acromyrmex echinatior. The sequence continues at coordinate 1,545,251 of NC_141862.1, read as the reverse complement.
CAAGGAGACGATTAACCAATGACGATGGTGGAACAAATAACTTCAGATAGTTTGGCCGTGGCAACTCGCCATCTTATAATCAGTGTTAAATACTATGCGTTGTCGAAGACTGTATGAGTCCGTTTCTTTAAGTCTAATTATTTTTTGTTATGTTAGTATTATAAGGAGATTTGAATTGAGCAGTATAGAGTCAGGCTTAGTTTTCTTTATCGACACGTTTGGCGTCTTGGACGCAGTATGGAGTATGTTATTTCTGACGTTGTCCGCCGTTTTCTTTCGACCGACGAAAGTTGTTGTCTCTCTGTATTACAAGGAAGAAGAAGCAGCGTGTATTAAGAAAGGATCTCTGAATAAAAAACCAAAAAAATCAAAAACAAGCAATTTTATTTCAGTCCATTAACTTGGAAAATATTTTATATCGAGCACATAATATAACATTTATGATATAACATTTTTTGTCCTTCGAGTCGGACACGCAATAGCACAAAAAAGGAAAGAACCAACTGAGGTGAGCAAGGCATAGCACGCCGACTTTTCGTCATGTTATTGAGGAGAAAGAAAAGGCGATTCTTTTGACGATCAAGACATATGCAGTTAACTAACTCCAAGTAAGGTACTCAATGAGCATGCTAATAAGTTTTAGCAAGAAAGATCCATCTCAAGATAAAATCATTTCATTTATACTTCAGCACATTTATATCACCGTGTTCTCCCATACATCCATAAAGACAGAATTCGCGTACGAGCTTGTTCATAATTTAGCCTAACCTAACACTTGTATGATGCCATTCATTAAAAATGGCAGAGCAAATATTAATTAAGAAAAGAAGCTATGTCAAGGACAAATTAATTCGATTCGCCACGTTTTTAAACAGTTGTGACGACGATGAGCAAAGGCAAAAGAAAATATTATCACAGACAAAATTGAGCCGATATGGAAGGATTTCAACGATATGCAAACTCAATTAGAAGACAATAACGAGGAAGAGCTCGAGAGCGGAGAGCGTGATACTTTCGAAGATAAATTTCATTATTTAGTAACTAGAGTCCGTAGTATAATATCAGTTTCACAAATGCTCAACGCGAACGCTTCTCGAAGCGAGCAACAAGCTCAAATACTAAACCAGCCGATTAATATAATTCAGACCAATCGGATGCGCTTACTCACCATAGAGATCCCTAATTTCGATGGTAGGAGCAATGGTTGCCCTTTCGTAATACGTTCGCGTCTATGATTCACAGCGAAATATTGCCTGACATTGATAAACTATTTGAAATGGGCATTAATAGGTGACACTTACAAATCCATCGAAGCCTTAGAGGTAACGGATGAAAATTACCTAATCGCGTGGGAAATCATAAACAAAAAATATAAGAGCAATAAGGAAATCATTCACTACCATATTCAAGCTTTAATCAATTTTCCATGTATTGTGAAAGAATTACACTCCTCGCTTTGGCAATTTGTGGACACGATGCAGCAGCATCTGCGTACATTGAAGCGTCTGAATCAGCCAACAGACAGTTGGGACGCACTACTCATTCAATTGTTTACTCCGAAATTAGACAGCAGCACGAGACGCGAATGGGAATCGGAAAGGGCAGACAAGGATGAAATTCCCAGCATGAAACAGTTCATTGACTTTTTGGAAACAATGTGCTCTTTTCTGGGCGCTTTGGCATGCACCGCCTCAATTAGTATATCAAATAATATACAGGATCATTCTAAGTAGCAGTCAGTAAAGCAATCCAAGCAGCTTCAAGGTTATGTCGGAACGGAAGGTTCAACATGTCCAACTTGTCAAAATACACATAAGATATTCGAATGTCTCATTTTGCGATATGTCATTACAGGCTCGCCTAGAAAGGGTCAAGAGCAGTAAGTTGTGCTACAATTGCTTAAAGCCGTTCCACGGAAGGAAATGTATCTACGAGTCATGTAAGAAATGTCATAGGCATCACAACACATTGTTGCATAATGACAAGACTGCTGATTCGAACGCCTCTTCACCGGAAATAGATAAGGGCAATAGCGCTGCCAAACAAAACGTTTCAATTCTCACTATCGCGAAATCTGATAAGACAAGCGAATTGAAGGAAAATACTTCACATAATGTAAACAATTCTTTGTCCTCGTGTCATACGCGCCATTCCCTTTTGACCTATCTTGTCGACAGCAATGGTCCACATACGCGATCGCCACGAAAGTTACGAGAATGTAGAGCCTTATTAGATCCCGGATCGCAGCCCAACTTTATGTCGCGAAAGCTAAGCGAGCGTTTAGAGTTACATCAACGAAACTCCAACGTCACAATCGGAGGAGTCAACAACATTTCATCCACGTCACAAGACGAGACTACCACAATATACTCTAGATTTAACAAATATTAAGAAACGTTAGCGTTTTTGATAGTCGACATTGTCATCGGTAACTTGCCAGCAACATCCATAGATATCAACTCATTTCGGATCCCCTCCAATATCAAACTGGCTGATCTAGTTTTTCATATTCCGGGCAAAATAGATCTAATCTTAGGCTCAAAGGTTTTCTGGAATTTATTATGTATCGGGTAAATACAATTAGGCAAATCCAAGCCCATATCCAAAAAACGAAATTGGGATAGGTTGTGTCGGGAATTACAGATCTCGTTTAACAACCTAGATCCATCGCGCGAAGCCATTACGAGGATTTGCAGTAATAAGTGGGAAAATTCTGGCAACTCGAGGAGCTGCAACAGACCTGACATCTGACGATAGAGGAGCAAGCCTGTGAAAGGCACTTCAATAAAATACATCTACGAGCAGAGGAAGATTCATCGTACAACTTCTCTTAAAGGAAAATCATATACAGTTAGATGACTTCTATGACGCTGCCAAGCGTAGATTTTTCGCATTAGAGAGAAAATTGACAAGACAACCAGAATTAAAGCTACAATACGTTTTCATGCATTTCTCAAATTTTTGATCTACTCGGTCTTCTAGGACCCGTTATCACACAAGCCAAATTGATCCTACAGCAAATATGGCAAGCAAAACTGGCTTGGGACGAATCATTGCCCTCTCAACTTCATACACGATGGTACGGAAAAATATCGCATCTTAATCACTTGAAGATATCTCGGTGCATTCTATGTGATGATCCGGTGCGTGTAGAATTGCATGGATTCTGCAACGCCTCTGAACAAGTTTACGGCGCCTGTATTTGTATTAGAAGTACTGACTTATCGCAGTGCTATCATGCCAAGATGCTATGCGCTAAGTTATGCGTGGCCCCCCCCTCTAAAAACTGTATCACTGCCGAAGCTCGAATTCTGTGGCGCCCTGCTGCTATCTCGACTATATCAACAAGTAATTGAGTCGTTGAGTATAACTATAGTGTGCGAGAATGCGCGGAAAGATTCGAGTGAGAGAACGGCACACGGTTGATATGATACACAGTAAAGAGAACTCCGTTTCTTTGTAATTTAACAAAAGAATTTTGTTTAATATGTTCAGTTACAAAGTCAGAAAATATAATTAATTAAATATTAGATTAAGAGAATATCAAATGCGATCACCTTTTCCAAATTGTAGTTGGAATCGCAGTGATGGAAAATCTCGGCGATTTTCTCGGCACTTCTCGAAAAGATTCGTTTTATAGCGGTTTTCGCTAAGCGGTTAGCACGGCGGTTTTACGAAGCGATATAGTAGCGAGACTATGACTCTAAGAACTCTAAGAACTTTTAGAAGTAGGAACTCTAAGAAGTCTAAGGACTCTAAGCGGTGTAAACGATCTAAGCAATCTGCCCTGCAGGAACGGCGAGATCGAAGCATTTATTGCTTTCGGTCTGAGCTTTTTTCTTGGGAGAAATCCAAAATTTTGCCACAATCGTAATTATCACGTGGCATTGGTTGTACAAAATTGATTGGCGCTTTGGATTCTTTTCTAACGACGTTCAACGTAACAGTCATGCGCGACAGAAAATCCGTACGTGGGATTGGTGACAGCGCGTGACGTATTCGTCGGAGCGCGGCGCTCGCGTGCGCGAATTGAATTGTTCTAGAACTTTCGATTGTCCGTTGCCGGTGCCTGTTTGCGTGTACCGAATTGTTTTGAAAAGACTAAAGAACGATGAATCCCTGACTTTGACGAGGCTTAATGTCAGGCTCGAGATGAAATCACGAGCTCGCCTTGTGCGTGCGTTCAATAACAATCACTGTCGGTTGATCGAAGGAGTTCTTATTTTTTTTCCGAATTACCGATCTCAAACAATAGATAGTACACATTTTTGGAATGACATCGTAACATTGTCCTGGATCGCTGGAGAATCAGGTAGATAATCGATCTTTGTCGCCAATCGCACGGCTGAAATTCAGAAGCTGTTAGCAAAAGAAGAATGGCACCTCATTCGCTCGGAGCTGAACCCAGCCGATCTCATCTCTCGAGGAATGGATCCGAAATTCAAAGCTGCAGCCTTTGGTGGAATGGACCTTCTGTATGGCTACGACGAAATCATAGATAATCCTCCTAAGTTGCTTCAAATAGAAAAAATGCCCGAGATCAAATGTCGAGTCATTGTCTCATGTATCGCTCCGGAAGAAAGTCTACACATTATAAACAGATTTTCCTCTTTGACTAAACTAAGACGGATCATTGTATATTGTTTTCGTTTCACGTGCAATTCAAGGCACAGCGCTGAACAAGAAGAACTCAAATTCGTGGGACTACTACAAGTTCAGGAGCTCGAATACAGCATGCAAGCGCTTCTATTCATGGCCCAAAGGGATGAATTCAATGAAGGAATACATCAGCTAGCCTAAGGGCGTAAAATATCATCTAAAAGTATAATACTTTCTCTTTTACCCTTTATCGATGCCAGCGGATTATTGAGAATCGGAGAGCGACTACAGGAAGCTACACTGAATTATCATCAGAAACATTCCATAATTCTACCAAAGAGGCACCATCTCACTAGTTTAATCATAATGCAAAAACATTTAAAAATATACACGCGGAACCTCAAGCTCTATTGTCTATAATTCAAAATACTAGCCTTTGTCGGAACGAAGCGTTGTAAAAGATGTCCTGCGCAAGTGTATCGTTATCGATCTCGCACCCGCCAGGCAATTAATGAGAAATTTATCGGCCTTCCATGTGTTACTTCTACCTCCGTTTTCCAAAAGCGGTGTTGACTATGCGAGACCATTCAGTATAAAGATTACTCGTAACAAGACAGGAAAGACTTACTTATGCATTTTCGTATGTTTCGTCATGAGGGCGATGCATTTAAAGATTGTATCCGATAGGAGGAGAAGTACTTTGACTTTTCTAAACACGCTAAAGAGATTTATAGCTAGACGTGACAAATGTCTTTCAATTTATTCCGATAACGGAACGAATTTTGTGAGAGCCAACAACGCGTTGAGAGAAATGTATCAATTGGTAAATGTAAAAATACAAGTACAAAAATACATGATTATTTGGCGGAACAAATGATCGAGTGACACTTTTTTCCTCCGCAATTGCCTCATATGGGAGTCCGCTGTTAAATCCTGTAAAAAATCATTTGACAAAAATAGTTGGCTCAACCTTATTAACTTTTGAAAAATTGACTGCATAATGACTCAAATAGAAGCCATATTAAACTTGAGACACTAACGCTAATGTCTACGGAATCTAGTGATCTCCAAGCTTTGACTCCGAGCCATTTCCCGATCGGGCGTCCACTTGTTTCGGTCGAGGCTGATCTCACAGACGTCAATGTAAACCGTCTTAATCGCTATCAACTCTTAGAACGCATGAGGCAAACATTTTGGAAGCGATGGTCAGCTGAATAACTCAACTTCAGAAACGAACCAAGTGGAAAAGGGATCCAGTGCTCAAGAAGTTGGAACCATAGTTGTCTTGCGGGAGGCCAATATCCCGCTAATAAATTGGCGCTTGGGAAAAGTAGTAGCCGTGCATCTCGGTAGGAATGGACTGGTCAGAGTTGTGGATGTGAAAACCAGCACAGGTATATGTCAAAGGTCCATAAGCAAACTTTGTATTTTACTCGTCTAGACATGATTCTCTTTAAAGGCGAGGCTTTAAGGCTGGCGGTATTGTTAAGTATTACGCGTTGTCGAAGACATTATATGCGTCCGTTTCTTTAAGTCTAATTATTTTTTATTATGTTAGTATTATAAGAAGAATTGAATTGAGCGGTAAAGTCAGGCTCAGTTTTCTTTATCGACGCGTTGGAATATGGCGTTCCAATAGTATGGAATATATTATTTCTGGCGCTGTTTTCTTTCGACCGATGAAAATTATCTCTCTGTATTATAAGGAAGAAGAAGCAGTGTGTATTAAAAAAATGTTTCTTTGAATAAAAAATCAAAAAGCAATTTTATTTCCCATTAACTTGGGAAACAATTTTATATCGAGCACATGATATAACAGTGAGAGTCATTTAATGCCTGTTACTGGCATTAAATTTTTGATGGATATTGGAGCTGATGTCTCGACCATTCCTGTCTCAAGACGCGATTGTATGCACATTAGCGATCGGGTACTCTACGCTGCAAACGGAACGATCATCTCTACGTATGGACAAAAATTATCCAGCTTGATTTCGTCGTGTTTTTCAATGGCCTTTCATAATCGCCGACGTAGACACTTTCATTACTGGCTCAGATTTTCTAGCACGTTTCAATTTACTGTCTGACATACGGTACAAGCGTTTGATCGACGGTAGCACGTTTTTTAAAGCTCTTTGCTCAGCTTGTCAACAAAGCTATTCCTTGATTAATAGCGTTGACTGACGACTACCCATACAAAGAGATCTTAAGCAAGTTTCCAAATAACCAGGATGTCGATCATGCACAAACAAACCGCACACGAAGTGGAACATGTGATCGAAACAACGGGTCCAACGTATCAAACAAAACTAAACGACACTGTCCAAAAAAACTCAAAGCAGCTAAACAAGAGTTTGAGTACATGGTATTAACAAGGCTTATGTAGACCTTGGACTAGTCCCTTACATCACGTGCAGAAGATTAGAGAAGAATGGCGTCCGTGTGAAGATTACTGCAAAATTCAATGAGGTAACCTTGCCAGATCGTTACTCAATTCCATTCTTGCAAGATAGCACACATTTCCTGCATGGCAAAATCGTGTTCTCTACGGTAGAGCTAGTGTGTGTATATCAACAGATTCCAGTCTGCGAATCGGATATTAAAACCGCAATCATTATACCATTCGAACTTTTAGAAATTTCCTTATATGACATTATATGACTTCGCAGCATCAAATTTTCAAAGATTTATGGACCAGGTAATTTAAGGATTGCAGGATTTAACTACTGTTTTACTTATTGATGACATTTTAATCGCTTCGCAGAATGAAACACAGCATAAGGACCATCTAAAAATACTATTCGACAGACTTCAACAATATGGCATAGCAATTAATCCAAATAAATGTGTGTTCGGACAGAAAAGTGCCAGCTTTCTGGGACATACAATCAGCGCTGAAGACATCAAATCTTTATTCGAAAAAGTCCAAGCTATCGCTAAATTTCAGGAACCAACTACAGTCAAAGGATATTTCTTAGGAATGCTCAATTTCTATAATCGGTTCTCAAAGACCTCGCAAGCAAACGCATGCAAACGCCATTGCTAAATGCAATCTCGGGGCGTAAACGCAACAACAATGCAAAGATAGAATGGATTTCTGAGCTCAAACAATCCTTTCAACAAGTTAAGAAACATCTCGCTCAAACCACCTTGCTCGCATTTCCAGACAGTTATTGTTAGTTGGCTCCGTCCCGAAGTCGGAGCGAACATGTCACCCACAAAGGTATATGCGACAACTACCATCCAGCAAAGCCGCCTCGAGAAGGGCGATGGAAAAATTCAGCGGCGTTTGCAGGGCTTTTCTGCAGGAATGAGCAGTTTCATCGCGACGCGTCTCGAGTCCTGAGTTCTCGAGGCGCCTCGCGCCCATGGGGAACCACGAGGAGGCCTACTCATTTGCATCTCGTCAGACGCACGCTCTGACCCTGTAATAAGAATGTTTCACTAAACTACTCTCTGGTGCGTATATTTACCGTGATGAGGTACGGATTCGTTTTGTCAGGAGTATTCCTGTAATGAGCGGCAGGTCTCCCTTGACTGAACTTCACACACCGCTTCGAGGGCATCGGCCCTGTCTTAGTGAGCAGTTCCTGAATCTAGTCCTCTGTTTGAAGTTGCTTTATCCATAGAGTTTCTTTAGAGAAGTCGACGAGTCTTTGAAATGCTTCGGCGTTTGATACTAGAAATCATATCGCCTCAGGCAGTTTCCACTCGTTTTGAGGAACTATACTTCGTAAGACAATTCTTTGCGCCTCAAATTCTGGACACTCTAGGATGAAGTGCCATACTGTGTCCTCTTTAGCTCCGCATTTGCACGAGCTACTTTCAGTAAGTCCTAATTGAGAGAATTTCGCATAGAAATTACCAGTTAGAATCTGTGTGGATAGTTGGGCTGAACTCATTCGGACTGAAGCCTTTTTTGTATGCTGTTGAAGAAGACGTCACTCGACCCTTTGTCGAGGCTTCTAGTTTGCCATATCTTTGTTATCTCTCGCCTTATTACTTTCTTGATGTCTTCCGTATCCTTTTCGATTACAGTTCCATTTACTTCTACGTCCTTGTCCTTTCTTACCTCATATAGGACTCTACGCTCATCTAGGAGTAGGTCAATGGGAGTTTGTCCTGCTACCATACAGAGTGATTCCCATGACGCTGTGCGGTATGCGCTTGTATATACTATAAGCACTTCGCGCTGCACAATCCTAAGAACTTTCTTGTCTTTTACACAGGTCGGCCCATTCTGCAGCCGCATATGTGACTACTGAGATGAACACTCCCCGGTAAATTGTGGAAAGCGTTTTATATTTGAGACCCCATTGGGATCTTGCTAGCTTGCTCAGCTTGTTGAAGAGTGATCCTACTTTACTCTTTAGATACTTGCAATGTGATTCGATTTACATACCCCTATCGAAATGAACACCAAGGTACCTAACCGAGTCTTTGAATCTGATTTTTGACCTGTCCTAATAGCGGATCTACTTTTGAAGTTTACTCTTCTTTTCCTATTCTTTAGCCTTCTATTTTGACGTACTCCTCCCTGTCTATTGACTTGGGCCCTCCTTAATTCCTCGCTTCTGAGCAAGATTATTTCAGTCTTCCGCTCAGAGATTTGGAGTTTGGCCGATTTGCACCACCCAACAATCTGGTCTATTAGTTTTTGGCTTTTCTATCTCCCTTCGGGAGTTACCGCTTACTAATATAATAAGATCGTCTGCATATGCTATGATATCTTTAGCCTGTATCTCTAGCCTCCTTAGCAATTCATCAAACATTAAGTTCCAGCAGGTCGGCCCAAGCACCGAGCTCTGCGGGCATTCTCTTGTTGCCCACTTCGATACTTTTGTATCGCCTTGAGATGCTCACTCGTCTTTTGTCGAAATAACTTCGAACACATTTTTAGGACATTCTCTTGACTTTAGTCCTTGCAACACTAAGGGCCACCAGACGTTATCAAAGGCACCGGAAATGTCAAAGAGCAACGCCATAGTATACCTCCCTTCGGAGGCAGAGACCGCTCGCCGAAGTTCCACGACCGCGTCTTTCGTCGACTTGCTCGGCATAAAACCGAACTGCCGATCAGAGATCCTTTCCGGCGCCAGTGCCGTGTCTGTTAGGCGCACTTTGAGAAGCTTCTCGAAGAGTTTCTCTATTACAGGGACGAGGAAACATATGGTATAGGTCTATAAGATTTTGGGTCCTTCACGTCCTTGTCCTCCCTTCAGTAGATAGGGACAGTGGGAATCTCGTTAATCCATGCGCGTCACTAATTAGATGACGAGGCATTTGGTTATTGTTTCGCCAGCGGACAAGTAGCACGCAAGTATGCACGTACCACAGAATTCGTAAACGATATTGCAAGGCGGTTTTCTGTTGGTGTTTGCAGTACATCCTGATTAATGCTGTATAAGGAACTGACAAGCAGCTCTCCACTCATATAACAGGTATTTACTGATACAATCATTAACTCCGTCATGCAGAAGCGCCCGAAGGAACTTGTCGACCTGCATCACTTTCGGGGGCTAAACGCCTGTATTATAGCGTGTTGTTATTGTATCTCCGCCAGTTCATCCACGAGCTCCACAGAACCCGAGTCGTGAGCGTGCGAAGCTAACCCGATGTTAGGCCCAAACGCATTTCACTCTCGCTTGGCGGACGCCTCGCTATGTAATTGTAATGGTGGTGAAACGAACATTATTACGAGACACTCCTGTATCCACCACGCGATCTGCTAGATCCTCACAGGACCGATACTTTTCCATCTTCCGCTTATGAGACACATTTAACGCAGTTTCGCTGGACACTACTTGCGCGTCAACGATCATTGTCTCATCATTCTTAGCAATGGTCAGGTCGGGCCGCCTCCTACTGGAGGCCGAGATCGAGTACGCTAATTCCGCATCGACATGTCATCCCTTCTGTTATAAGAAGTCACCAACTTGATGACACAAGTCGTTGTGTCGCAGGATCTTCCCTCCGTGCGTTCTGAAACATCGCTGAACGCAATGAGCCGAAGTCTCCTTCTCGGGACACTCGGCTCTACAGCGAATATCGCGTCCATCACGACCTCGGGAGAGTCTCGCTCGAGACGGGATGCAGTTAGCCCGTATATGGTGATAGTGCACGTAGTCGGCTTTGGATATGGCGTCAGCACCATGTGCGACTCAATATGAGCTCAGTTTGGACGACTCGACCTCCCTGAGCTCGTTCTCATCACACGACTCGCGCAACCAGGCTTTACACTGCTGTCTGAGTTCAGCAGTCGAAGTAATTCTATGGCTGCGAACCCTCATCTGGTTCTCGCACCACACCAACTGCCTAGCCACATAAGTAGATTCGGCAGTGGCGCTTGCCGCAGGCAGAGTACTTCTGCAAATCCGCTGCAGTCGGTTATGCTTCAAGATAGGGATAAAAACTTTGAGTAGAGGCATGCCAAGCCCGCCACTCTGTATCGGCGCATGAAAGTATCCAGTAGGAATATCATGGGGAAATCGCAGCCATCGGCGCACCCATTCGGTAGCCCACATCCTCCGAGAGAATTCCCAGTGCTCTACGACCAGATTGAACAATAGGGGCGATAACGGATCATTCTGTCTCACACCACATACGATCTTAATTGACATCTCCTTATCACCGAACGCTTGCAGCACCGTCCTTGAATCATTATATACGGGCCTGATATAATTTCGGAACTCAAGCAGGTAAGCCCGCCTTCTTCAGAGTCCGATGAATGACATGGTGGCTTGCCGTGTCGAACGCTTTCGAGAGGTCCACACATGCCAGATGTAACGTTCTACAATTTCGTCGGGCGTCCCCAAGCACTGTGATGTTCTCACAGGCCTCGTCCACCGGAAACCCCATTGGCGGTTGTCAAATATATTCAGGGCCGACAATCGATTGACCAGTATCTTATGGAGATGCCTTATTATGACGGATCCAATGCTGAAAGGTCGGTATTCCGAGGGCGCAGGGCTCTCCCTTCAGCACATCCCTCCCTTCTCAAGAAATACGGTCTTCGTGGTTACTAGAGACGAAGGTATCGTTCCTGCCTAGAACAGCAGATTGAACAGCAGCGCATGAAGGACAGGCGGAACAGAGTTCCACATCCTCGGCGTAATATCGTCCAATTCGGGCGCAGTGCCAGTCCTTAAGGAAATCCTAACGATTGCCATCGAAATCGGATCCCAGAGCAAGGTCCTATCCGTTCCATGTGGATTATGATCCACAGCGGCGCTCTCGCCGAGGCCTTCGAGATGAATCCATCTCGACGAACGACTCCGCCCCCTGTCTTGCCTCTCCGTATAGCCCATACAGCTCCATCATATCTCCATCCGCGACACCGGACGTCTCCATAAGAGGATGCCAGTAATCCTGAAATTCGACAGCGGACGGACGCTCAGAGTTACCTTCGAGTATGTGCGAAAGACAGATCTTGAGGTTTTTCTTATAGAGGGACTGCACATGTGCATATTCCCTCTTCCTCTTCTGCTTCCTATTCTCTCGTATGATAGGAGGATTGCGCCGTTTAGTCGACGCGCGCTGCGGAGGGTGCATAGCAGGAGACGGGAAGATCCGCTCCAACCTTTTGATGGCCAAGACATCATCAGACTTCACCAGTCTCCGACGCCACTCTCGCTATGTCAACGAGAGTATCAGCCTCAGCTACAGCACGAAGAATCCTAAAAGTTCGGAAATGTGTGCCCGAAGCTTCTCAGCGGTCTACTGAGGTGAGGACTGATATGCACTATTATCATTAGTCGTCCCTATGGTCTTCGGGACACCGGCAGCTCCTATCATCGCTGCAACGAGCCCGTCGCCCTCATCGATCACAGTCACACGCGATTGGTCACTGGATCTCCTGGCAGAAGCCTCTAACCATCTCGCGATAAGCCTCCTGTCGACATTTACCCTTATTGGCTTCGAGACTTCTATGAGGGAATTTGTCTTGAAGATGTTGATTCATAAAACGGATTCCTTCGGCTGAGGTGGCCTCAGCGCGAGCTATAAGACGGACTTCCTCCGCTGGCCATCTGACCTTTACGCGATCAACATCCACAGCGCTGTTTGCCTCTATTGGGTGGGCACGAACAATGTGTACCCCCAGGCCACGCATGGTCCGGAATGCTCGCCGCCCGCAGTGCTTGCAGGTCACTGACGGTTCTTGGCTGCCATGCTCAGCCTGACTGCCCTCTTCAGCCACTTTGTGTGATGTACCTCTAGGAGGCATCAAAATTGCGCGCAGATCCAGCTACGTTTTCCTCTGGCGCCTCCACATTCGCATTTCTATCACGCAGTGCCCGGGCCATCCGAGAACCCGGGCGTGAGGTATCTCTATTTGTCCTAACCATTATTAACTATATGTAGGGGAGCAAACAGATTGATAACCGAGAGTTCCCCAAATAGCCGTGACCTTTCTTGGCCCCACAATTCACCATGGACGTCGGCATTTGAGCTAAAAGCCCTTAGGGGCGCACATCGCCACAACACCATCTTGCGCAAGCGCAGGGGCCCAGGAACACCATATGAAAGTAGGCGTGTAACTTGAACGAGAGAGACTTAATGGACCTGCTAGGAGATCTGTATTGCGCGTCATCGTCTCTGCTATGATTATCTATATTTGGGCGAACCCGCTCCAACCCCGGACCCAAAGAATCCCCAAAAGGGAGGTATCAAGGATCCAGGAGAGCGAGAAATACCGAGAGCTAAAATGTCGGGCGTCGTTGCTTTCCGCAGCATATTATTTTTGGAAATAGCGGCGGCGTGTTCCCTTAAGAGAGTCATAGTTACTTTAGCCATTTACCCGCGCTTACTTGAATTTCTTCACGTTGACATTCAGAGCACTGGGCAGAAATCATCATTGCGTCAACACCCTTGAGGGCAATGCTTTGTTTTAATTAGACAGTCAGATTCCCCTTGTCCGTGCCAATTCTGAGCTGAGCGTTGAATAGCGGCCGAAGAGGACGACCACGACGGCTCGCGCCGCCACGGAAGCCTCTCAGCAAGGAAGATCCGTGGGAGGCCAAGGTACGGACCGAACTCGGATCCCGGAACCGGCACGAGAACACCGGAACGTTCACCTCGCCCGGGTCCGGCACGTCAGCCAGACTCGCTTTCCGACCAAGCCCGACACGCCCCGCTCCTCAGAACCAATCCTTATTCCGAAGTTACGGATTCAATTTGTCGACTTTCCTTACCTACATTAGTCTATCGATTAGAGGCTCTTTACCTTGGAGATGTGCTGCGGATATGGGTACGAGCCGGCGCGACACCTCTACGTGGCCCTCTCCTGGATTTTCAAGGTCCGAGGGGAAGATCCGGACTCAGCCGCAACTGCGGTGCTCTTCGCGTTCCAAACCCTATCTCCCTGCTAGAGGTTTCCAGGGAACTCTTATACAGAAAAGAAAACTTTCCGGATCTCCCGACGATGTTTCCAGGTCATTTTGGGTTACCCCGACCGCATTTCCAGACAGCAAGGCAACACTCTCGTTGCAAACAGACGCCTCAGACAAAGCAATCAGTGTGGTATTGCAATAGTACAGCAACGGATTTTTACAGCCACTTAGTTTCTTTTCAAGAAAGCTCACGCCTACGCAAACAAAATATAGCGTATATGATAGAGAATTATTAGCTATCTATGCAGCTATTAAACATTTTCGATATATGCTAGAAGAACGAAATTTTCACATTATCACAGATCATAAACCCCTCGTGTATTATGCATTCAAGAGGAAATCAGATCAAATGTCGCCAAGACAAACCCGCCAACTATTCTTCATTTCGAAGTTCACAACTGATGTACGTCACGTTTCAGGCGCCGAAAACATTGTAGCAAATGCATTATCTCATGACACTATCATGATGCCAATTAGTCTCGATATGCAAGAGATTGCATCAAAAGCTCAAGCCTCGGACGAATTGCAACAACTAAAGCAATTTATATCAATGTCTCTGAGGTTCAAAACTTTATTTATCTCGAAAACAGCATCTAACATTTATTGTGACACTTCAGAAGAAGAGATCAGATCATACATTCCTGGATCATTATCCAGGAAGACGAGTTAGTGCATCAAATATTTCATCCAAGCGGTAGAGCAATTTATCGGTAAATTGCACAAAAATTTGCGCGTCCTTCCATGGCTAAAGACATTAAAGGTATAATTATACCACGCCTACCAAATATCAGTACCAGGTACCCGTTTTGAGCACATACATATCGATATCGTCGATTCTCTACTTCCATCCAAAGGTTTCAAATATTTATTAACAATGATTGACTGATTTACTCCTTGGCTGGAAGCCATTTCATTACAGGATTGTACTGCAGATACAGTGACAAAGATGTTTTTCACCCACTGGATAACCTGATTTGGAGCTCCACGCCTAATCATAACTGATCAGGGCTCGCAATTCGAAGCGCAGCTGTTCAACGCATTAACCAAACTCGTCGGTTCTAAATGTTGTCATACAACTGCATACCGTCCAGGATCTAATGGCATCATCGAACGATGGCATCACTCTTTAAAAATTGCATTAATATGCCACGGTGAAACTTAATGGACTGATATACTGTCAGTAGTATTACTCGGATTAAGAACTTAGTTCAAAAAATATCTCGGTACTTCTGTGCGGAATTAGTTTACGGCATTACGCTCAAAGTACCGGGTGAGGTTTTCTTTTTTGAAGAAATGCCTAGCATTGTGACTCGCGAATTTTCATCGAGGATTTCCGCGTAATTATGCAAAAGATACGACCTAGACCAACCTCTCATCACATTAGATCTAAGTTATTTTTTTATTTTTTATAATGATCTGTATAACTGCTCTCACGTCTTCCTCACAGTAGAAAATAATAGGCGTTCCCTGGATCAACCGTATACCGAACCGCATAAAGTATTAGAGCGCATTTCGAACAAAGTCTTTGCTATAGATGTCGACGGCAGATGTATCAATGCCACTGTCGATAAACTTAAGCCCGTTTATTTAATAATTCAAGACTCAGAAACTACTCCGTCCACTGCGTCCACCAACTAACATTCCAGTGCAATGTGAACCAAAGACATATTCTGGTCCAGCAAGCGAAAGACTGTTGGATTTAAGGATTAATTCGCGCAATATTACATTAAGCGATCAATAAGCATAAGTTTCTGTTTGTTTCATTTAATTTTATTTTCTGTTATTTTCATTCTAGCGATAATTTAATCAGTATTTCTTTCCTTAACGTTTACATTTAGAGGGGAGTACTATGATGTTGCAAATGTTAGTTGCGACTCTCGAGTCAATTCTTTTTCCGGTTTTCCTCTCTCTCTCTCTCTTTCTCTCTCTCTCTCTCTCTCTCTCTCTCTCTCCCTCTCTCCCTCTCTCCCTCTCTCCCTCTCTTTCCCTCCCTCCCCCCCTTCTCTCTCTAAAGGTTCTGCGGACCTTTTGTAAGCCTCAGCGATAGATTTTAAGTTAATGCTCGGTAAGATTAATCATCATTTTATGTTTATTGCGAGATTAGTATTGATTTTACTGCTCATGTCGTTAGGTAATTACTCGCGTCGTCAGATAAACCTATGCCTATGTTGTAGATTTTTTAGTTTCTCGTATTCTATTCCAGTAATGCGATACCAATATCCAAGCTGTCGTAACGCATGCAATTACGTTTCTACTCTTTCGATCTATTCCAAATATTCATCTGAGTTTATATTAAACCACCTTATGGCTTGTAAGTCAAAAACAAATGAGTAACATTTCTTTGTGAATTTAGTGATTTCCCGCCAATCTTCCTTCGCCATTAGTTAGCCGTTGCCCAGACATGTTCGGTGCCACATTGGGTGCAGCAGCCACAACATAGCTACAACATAGCCACACATAGCCACGCGTCCATGTGCCGGAGCGCGTTCATGTTGTCGTCCATTACGTTGAATTGAGTTGTATCGAGAGATTAATGAAGTTTGTGTATCAATAAAGCATTTAAGCATTTTAAGCAGAAAGGTATTCTTTCATAGAAATCTACACAATACAAAACAAAAAGAATATTATTTATAGGACTCATTTTATTTATATTATTTATATTTATAATTCTATCTTTTGCTAAAATATAAAATAAATATTTCATATTTTTTTATGAATAGATAAATATAGGTATGTTCTTTCTAAATAAAATAAAATATTTGAATATTCAATTGATTTGTTGTATCTTCTTAATTTGTTAGCAGATTATTACACATTGCGAAAAGGAACATGAGCAATAGAGAGAAGTTTAAAAAAGCTATAAAACTGGTAAAACTTTTATTTCACGATGTATTTTAATATTTCTGTTGTGTCGAAAATTGGAGATGGAAACTCGGTGTATTCGATTGGTGAAACTCGATGGAATTGTATTTTCATAAATTTTATGTTTTGAAGCATACTTTGAAAATGAGCGCATAATGTTCTACTCTGAAAAGAGGGAGTTACAGATGAAAATTAATTCAGTTTAGAAATGCGCCAGATTATAGTACGTTGAAATCTATGAGAGCGAACTCTTACTGTTAGTAAATCGTTGTAAATATGAATCAAGATTTCATTCAAGTAGAGCACGATCTGTTGAAGCGATTCCAACAAATTGCTTCCTTGAAGGAATGTTTCGCATGGATAGAAGAGTGCAATGAATAATGATTTATTAAACAGCTTGAAGAATGCAATCATGTCAAGCGCGGCTCTCCACTGGATACAAACAATCTCTAATCGTTACAATTGCACGACTCGAGAGTACAAAGATTCAATTAGGAAGACGATTTCTGCATTTTGGTGGTGATTACACGAGCACTAGCAATAACACTGACAATAACGTGGAAAGATCTTTTGTTTGGCGAGAGATCGATGCAGCGTTAAAATACAGTTTGTACGAATTAAACTATATTATCCTTATGTATCCAAGAATTGATGCATCGAATCCCAATCATTTTACGTAAACCTCATCTCCTCTCTTGCGCAATATTTTCTCCACGTTCGGATAAGCCGCGCGATGTAATTCATGTTCATAGAACGCTCCAGAGATAGATTTTTCGCGACAGTCGTCCAGTAGATAGATTATAGGATCAGTATGCTGCATTTTAAACAACTTGGTGGTCCAATTTGGTGTATAACTTTTCTCGAAGACGATTTTATATTTGCTCACACGTACTGAATTACTTATTTTGAATTTCACCGGACTTGCGATCTTTACGTTGCTATATACCATGCTGTATACCAAGAGTTTTTCAGCGATCACGGAAGTAACTTCGACGGGTCGCATATCGATTGTTCGATGCTTGCGTGTTATAATTTGATACAAGTCTGCGACAGTGTATTGATTCTTATAGTTTCCGTTAAGTGTAAATATCCAATATTCCACATCATTTTTTTAATGCGCAATTGAATCGCTCGCCTTTATTATGGAGTACATTGAATAATGATTGATGTGTTTTTTCAAAAGCCTGCACGTCAGCGTTGTAAAATTCTTTTCATTAGGCACATCAGTCTGTAGAGTTTTTGAACATCTCTTGCTCTTTTGAATTATCTCAGCGATAGTTTCAGCCTCGCTTTCACTGTTACTTTTTTTTTTGTTTTACGAGGGAGGAGAAAATCTTCGCTAGCCAAGGGGGACCCCGAAGGGACACCCATCGGGGAGGGAAGACATCCAGCGATCCGCACCACTGGATGTGCCGGATTCAACCGCCCCGTGATCCCGAGGAATACACCGGAGCGGCCGCCTACCGACTAAAAACTCCCCCCTTTTGCATACTACCGCACAGACAAAAGGAGGGTATCCCGGAACCGCTTTCTTGCATATCATCAGGGTATCCCCCAATCTTTAGAGCTAGTATGCTCTTTCCCGCCATACGAGTTCACTAATACTATTCTGCAGCATAATACTGCCTCTCAAAAATACACAAAAGTGAGTAGCGACTCACTTCAACGTGAACATAAGACATTAATTAATTAACATAATTTTATACACATCTCGCTCTCAACACACAGCTATATACAGAACTATATATACAGGAATATATACAAAAATATGTACACCCGCATACGCACACCTATACACTAGCGGCGCAGAGCCACTACGGCTCTTCATCGGAGCTATGCATATACGGAGGAGAGATCAGCGCACTCCCTGGCGGATTTAATCCCCGCTCACGAGCGCGCTCATCCTCCTTCCGCCGCATACCACCTCGCAGAAGTCCGCAAAAACAGACCACGCTTCGAGAGAACGCACGATGGCCCTTACCACTGCCCGGAAGGTTCTATCAACCCCCACGATCTCCAGCAGCCCATTCCTTCGCTCCGCCCAAGCCAGACAGAAGAGAAGAGTGTGCGCTGCCGTGTCGACAGAAAAGACAGATCGGATTCCCGCCGTCGAATCTTGTATAAGTAGGATTCAAAGACCCCATGCCCCGTTAGAATCTGAGTGATACGGTAGGTGAGAGCACCGTGCGCCCTCCCCATCCAGATCCCCAAATCCTCCACAAAGGCGCCCCTTACAATAGCACCAGGGCATCCCCGAAGGCTGGTCATGTGGCGTTGCGAGCGTTAGTCGCGGCGCTGCGAGCGTTGGTCGCGGCGCTGCGAACGTTAGCTGCGGCGCTGCATGCGTCCGTCGCGGCGCTGATACGGTCGTTCTTTCCGTTACTTCTTCCGTTCACTCTCTCTGGTGTCATGACGTGAGTTTCCTTGAAAAGAAGCTGAATGGTTTGAGAAATCCGTTGCTGTGCTGTTGCAATACCGCGCCGATTGCTTTGTCTGAGGCGTCTGTTTGCAACGAGAGTGTTGCATTGCTGTCTGGAAATGCGAGCGAGGTGGCTTGAGCGAGATGTTCCTTGACTCGTTGAAAGGATTGTTTGAGCTCAGAAGCCCACTCGATTTTCGCATTGTTGTTGCGTTTACGCCCAGAAATTACCTTTAGCAATGGTGCCTGTATGCTTGCGATATCCTTTAAAAATCGGTTGTAAAAATTGTGCTAAGCTTTTTGTGCTAAGTTTCGTCCTGCGAAGCGATTAGAATATAAGTAAAAACAGAAATCGAGTCCCACGGTTACCCGATCCATGATCGTTGAAAAGTTTGAGCTGCGTTACGAAGTCCAAAGGTCATGTATGGAAATTCGAAAAGCCCGAATGGTGTGATGATAGCAGTTTTCGGAATATTTGATTCGCGAACTGGAATCTGCTGATATGCGCGTACTAGATCGATCGTGGAAAATACGGTTTTACTATGAAGGAAATATGTGCTGTCTTGAAGAAATGGAATTGAGTAACGGTCCGGAACGATTACCTCGTTGAGCTTGCGGTAATCCCCGCACGGACGCCAGTCGCTGTTCTTCTTCTTAACCAGGTGCAGTGGGCTGGCCCAAGGGCTCTTGGAAGGCCTGCATAAACCCTGTTGCATCATATATTCGAACTCTTGCTTGGCTGCTTTAAATTTCTCTGGGCAGAGTCGTCTGGCTTTGCTTGACACCGGGGGACCTGTTGTCTCGATGACATGTTCTACCCCATGTGTGGCTTGTTTGTGCGTAACCGATGCTCGGGTTATCTCTCGGGGAACTCCTTTAGCATCTCTTTGAAAGGGCAGTCGTCGGCGAAGGCTGTCAGCTTTGGTACGGTTCTGCAAACGAGCTGCGCGTTGACCATGAGGAACGTGTCGCCATCAATTAGCCGCTTGTGCCGGATGTCAGGCAGCAAATTATAACGCGCCAGAAAATCCGAGCCAATTATAAACGTGTCCACTTCGGCGATAACGAAGGGCCATTGGAAAACTCTGCGGAATCCTAAGTCGAGCCGTAGTAACTTCTGCCCATATGTAGGGATGATCGTTCCGTTCGCTGCATAGAGCACCTGCTTGCCTAAGTGCGCGAGGTCGCGCCTTGAGGCGGGTATGATCGAGACATCAGCGCCCGTGTTCATCAGGAAATTGGTGACGCGGTCTCGTACCATCAAACGGCGATTCACCACCGCCGAACCTCCTGCCGTCGGGGATAGTCCGGTTACTGATTTTCCTGCTCTGTTGACGCCGTCGGCTTCCAGCTGCATGGTTGTGTGCATTTCACTGCTCTGCCGCCGAAGCGTTGATGATACCAGCACGGCTTGCTCGTGGATTGGGACTTAGAGCGGCTTCTGCGACGAGAATTTCGCGAGGCCCGCGATCTGTCGCGCGATAAATAAGCTACCAATTTACCTCACCTGTTCAGTAAGCGCGGATATTTGCGAATCTCGAGTATTAATTTTCGTCAGCGCAACCGTTGCGACGGCCATGGCGCTAGGGGCAAGCACATCCGTTATTCGGTCCGCTAATTGCGCTAGTTCCTCAAGCTCGTGCTTGCTGGACGCTAATATTGCCTGTACCTGTTGTGGCAGGCGCTGCAGCCACAAGGATTTCAGTACCTCTTCCGATGCGCCATTTTCCCCGCATCCGGCGGAGCAATTGCGACGGGCGACGGTCACCTAGGTCGACCTCGTTTAATAGTTTGCGCAGTTTTTTATCGGCGCTGTCCGCAAAGCTTCTCATTAACCTGTCTTTGAGCACGGCGTATCTGTCCATCGCGGGCGGATTGAGTATGATATCACTGACTTCGGACAAAGAGTCGTCGTCGAGGCATTGTATCACATAATTATACCTCGTGTCGTCTACAGTTATGCCTGCGGTGAGGAATTGAGCTTTCATTTGCACGAACCAGAGGTCTGGCTTCTTTTTCCATAATGATATGGACCTAATTCCGACTCGCGAAAGCGCAGGTATCTCGATAATACGCGATGGTACGCCGCCGTCCGGATTGCGCGCAGGGGAATCACTTGAGCCACCAGGCATGTCGGCGGTTTATTTAGACGCGCGCGTAAGGTTACACAAGAGGTCACGCGCGCAAACAAAAACAAAAAACGCCGCGCGATCACGTCGGAGTCACCAGTTTGTGGCTATTGGATCACGTGCTACGCAATATGGCGCCGGTGGTTGCCAACCACGACGAAGGACAATTGGCGGGAAATCGTTAGGTTGAGAATGAGCGCTACTCACTGCTTCTGATTTTTATGCCATGAGGCGATTTAATACACACTTAATATCTAACTGACTAAATACTAAATACAAAGAGATTAGAAAGCAGAGACGTGATTGCGCGTGTAAGACGGCTCGGATACCGGCATCGTGTCGCGGAATTACAATACTAGAACTATGAAAATACACTCTAAGAAATTATCCGACGACGCTAACAATTATCATAAACATGAGCAGTTATCGGTATTGGTCTCGCGGAATACACAAAGTAATTCGGAACCTCAACTTCCGAGTTCTAACTTACTGACTATCGCAGAGACTTACACGCAGAGGTCTGTACCCGGCACGCCATGACACCAGAGAGAACGAACGGAAGAAGTAACGGAAAGAACGACCGTATCAGCGCCGCGACGGACGCATGCAGCGCCGCCACTGGCGCTCGC
Source organism: Acromyrmex echinatior (assembly GCF_024713525.1). Classification (NCBI taxonomy): domain Eukaryota; kingdom Metazoa; phylum Arthropoda; class Insecta; order Hymenoptera; family Formicidae; genus Acromyrmex; species Acromyrmex echinatior. The sequence continues at coordinate 1,523,227 of NC_141862.1, read as the reverse complement.
AGCGCCGCAGCTAACGTTCGCAGCGTCGCGACCAACGCTCGCAATGCCACAGTCAAACAGACGCTCACGCCACCTCGAAACAGAGCGGCGACGCTCCATCTCAGCCAATATTGAGCTCACCCGAGGAGCAATACCCTCGTTCCTAACTATAATCACCCGCCGCCGAAGATATGACCTTCTCAGTCGATCTGCAACTATGTCAAATGGAACCATCCCCGAGAGGACAGCCACAGACTCGTGGGAAATTGTACGATATCCACGGATGATCCTGAGGGCGAGCTGCCGCTGCAGCCTACGCACATCCCTCAGGATCCTGCGATCACCTGCCACAGTTTGCGCCCAGATCGGAGCGGCATACAAAACAACTGACATGACTGCCGTCGCATACAAACACCGCCGCCGCTCGCCAGGGCCGCCAATGTTGGCGGCAAGACGTGCCAGGGCCATCGCCATGCCCCAAGCCCTGGGCAGAAGGAGGCGGAAGTGGTCTCGGAAGGTCCACCGCGAATCCAGAGTTAGACCCAGGTATTTCACGGCAGTCCCAATCGAAACCACCTCCCCAACCCGAATAGTAGCGCCGGCACCCCCTTGGCTGAGAAAGCCGCAGCCTCAGTTTTAGCAATGGAGACCCTCAGCCCAAGGCGCTCTATAGAACGGATCACGAAGGTAGCCCCCACCTCAGCCTTCACACGCGCCTCCTCGAATGAATCAGCACATGCCACCAAAAGGTCCGCATAACATGTAACCGAACATCCGATCGGCAGTCGAAGCCTCAAAATAGAATCATATCCAACGTTCCACAGGGATTCGTTGGTCCCAACACCGAACCCTGTAGAACTCTGCATGTAATAGGCGCACGCATCAATCGATCCCTCCTATCGACATAGGATAGAACACGACCGGACAGATAACTGCCGAGGATGCATCTCAGATATCCCGGCACACCCTTTTCCTCCAAGGCCTTCCCAATGATTGGCCACGGGAGGGAGTTGAATGCGTTGGCTATGTCCAACGATACCGCCACCACTACACCTCCATCCCGTAGACCCTCGTCGACGCGCCCCCTTAAATTCCAGATCGCATCGATTGTGGAGCGATACTGGCGAAAGCCATACTGGCCGTTCGCGACACCTCCCGATGCATCCAGGAAGGCATGCAGTCTACGGACCACTACTCTCTCAAAGAGTTTCCCCGCCTCGCTTAACAGGCAAATAGGCCTATACGAGAACGGGGAAAGGTCTGACTTACCCGGCTTTTTAATAAAAACCAATCTGGCCCTTTTCCACTCATTCCACTGTTACTTGCTCAATACATCGATGACGGTGAGTATGCAGTGATAACCTCTGTTGAAATGCAAGTATGGCATCTCGACGATATCAACCTATCACAGATCATCATATTTTTTAAATCTTTGGGGTTCATGATACGTAACTTTCGAGATGACTGATATCCTAAACATCAAGAATGATCCGATCTTCGACGATCGCATCGTAAAGTTTGAGACTCACACATACAATCCGTTTGCTAATACAACATTTGGGTATAGCGACGAGATAAGAATATCCATATAGCAACAGGATTTATACATGATGCCATGTAAAAACTTTCTATATGTTGAGGGAAAACTGACGAGGAACAGAGAGATCCAAGGTACTACCGCGGTATTGGCAAATAATTAGGTCGCGTTCATGTTTGATGAAATTCGATACGAACTCAACGGTGTGGAGATTGATCGCAACAGAAGTCGGAATTATCAGTATCATCAAGAACTATGTGTCGCTGATGTATGACAAATCTTTGATTGCGCTGAACGCTGGATGGAACACTAGATCCGACACAGAGGAAGGACACTTTAATTTTTGCGTTACCGCTCAACATGCTGTTGGGCTTTTGCGAGGATTACAAATACGTGGTCGTCAACGCTCGTCACGAGTTGATATTGATAAAATCGCACAACAACAATTATCTGATTGGAGATCCGGCGACAAATCCGACGCTTGAATTGTTCAAAGTGCAGTGGCGAATGTCATACGTGTTATTGAGCGAAATAAATAAGTTGTGCTACGAGCATTAGAAAGCGTTATCTGAGCATGAGTTTTCGCTCGTGAGATTTGTATGAATATCCTCTGTTACAAAATACGACCAAACATTCATAGGCTTAGCCACTTGTATTACTAAACATATTATCAGTTGCTAAATTAAAATTATTTATAATCGAGTCATATTATTAAAAAATCGTAAATACCATATCTATTTAATAAAATCAAAAGAAAAAAAGAAAAGAGAGCGCAACGGAAGGAAGAAAGAGCACAAATAATAAGTATAGGATTGCAACGGGTGAAAGAGAGAGAAATGCATCTTACAATGGATAGGAGAGAGAAAGAGAGGACAATAGTTTAAAGAAAGAACGCAACGAGTAAAAGAAAGAAGGAACAAACCCCCTCTAACACAGACCCCGATGACGCGCTTCCCCCTTCGAACCCAGCATTTATGATTTCGTCCTCCCCATCGGCGCGACACTGGAGCCATCTGCTGGTTGCTGTATCCATGGGTTAGAATGCTTGTATCCTATTTGTATATGTACATACATAAATACATATATGTATTCTTTATTCTATTGATATCGCAAATAATACAAACAAAGACAACACAAACATATTATATAATATTATGCATTTATCTTTAAAACAGTTTTCCGAGATTTTACGCCACGCGAGTATTATGGTTATGTAGGTTTCTATGTTCCTCGCTAATTTTAAAATCTTTGCAGCAAATCGTGTCATCATGGAAGGAAGATTTTGTAACCATAATACTATTTATTAGCGAGAAAAGATTTCGCTTTTTGGTTATAAAATCTATCATCCATGAGTACATTCGTTCTGCATCAACATTTGCATGTGAAATATTTAAAACTAGTTTAGCTAACATTGCAACGTTTTCGAAGATAAATTTATCTTCATAATTTTGCACTTGAGATATTGTATGCCACATCTCATCTAATGATCATTTTAATCTAATGATCTCATTTTAAAAAGAGCTTCAACACGATCATCCTGTTAAAAAAAATGGCTAAATATCTCCACTCTTCTTCGATTAAACTCGGCTTTATTAATTCTGAAAATACTTCTATTACATTTGTTATAAGAGGTACTATTTGTCTCAATAATGCAATTGAGGGCTTCAATAATTCAAACTCGGTAAAGAGTGGATCACTATGAGGAAGTCGCTTTTTTAATTCCGACGTAGCTATTATATAAAAACGCAGGATATTATTATTGTAAAACTCTGTGATCTAATACTTTTCCTGAAATAATTTAATTTGTTCTTGACATTCACGTTCTATAAAAATCTTGTCATTTGGCAAGTAATTACGTAGATTAAATTTATCAATATCTTTGATAGGTAACCTAAGAAGGTCTGATTTTAAAGTTTTGACACTTATTTTTGATAATTTTATTACTTTCTTCGTGTAAAATAGAAATTACTACTTTTGATGACTGAAGCAATGCATTAAACGCGTTAAAAATATTTAAGACGTACTTTAGAAAATACAAGTATGCCTTTATTATAGGACATTTCAACCTTTTTAATATATCTTTAGCGAAGCCTAAGTCATCTGTGTGTACTGCATCAATAAAATACAAATTCAGAGAGTTCCAATGCTCCAAAACTCTTACTACGCAATGTTGAAGTGAAAGCCATCTTGTTGTAGAAGGTTTTAATAAATGACTTTTTTCTTCTTCACAAAATAGCTGAAATTCTTTTAAAAGTGCAGACCTTTTTGAGTTATTTGTAATATACGTAACTAAACTACGTAATAAATGCTCCACTTCTTTTGGAAGAGCTTTACTTGTTTATTTTAATGACGCCACTGCACATTGAATGACATCTCTCTCAGACGATCAATAACTGAGCATCTTCTATCCTTCTATGTTCTTTTTTGTAGCATTCATATAGCTCACTAGTCATGTAGAATGGTATTCATATCCGTTTTTATTTCAAGACTGTCATAAATAATGTCTTAAGATGCTAATGCGGTCCTTTGATTGATTCGTAATTTCTTAAGACTGTACTTATGATGGTCTTGAATATGAGTTCTGATTCTGGATGAATGGCCATTGTAGTATTACATATATACCTTTCCGCCATTCGCTATTTCTTACTATTATATAATTTAAAAACTAAGCTTTGAACAAAATTTTCACAAATATAAAATCGTCTTAGAATTAAACCAGGAATATTTTAAAGACATTTATTTTGAATTACCCTATACTATTAATATTAGTTTAACAAATATTATTTTATTAATATTAACAAATATTAATATAGTTTATAATATTAATATAGTTTATATTGTACATAATAGAGCATAATACATGAAAGTTAACAAGTTGCAAAATGGTACAGGACTTTTCGATTCAGTTTGTTCTACCTACACACAAGCGTTCTTTTACAGAATTACTAGACACCCTGTATAATTTTTATTATAATATTATCGTGTAATATATCATTAATATTCTTATAAGATAATCACTCTTCACATAATTTTGTATTATTGAGCAAGAATGCTGCTTCTATATTTTGTAAAAAAAATTTATATCAGAAGCAACAAGTGAAACTTATGCGAAAACACTTACAAGGGTACCACACGAAGTAATAACTTTTGATTTTTATGAAACTTTGTATACATTTATATATATAGATTATAAAAAAAGATAAATTTATAAATTGTCCATTGGAAAAACGGTTTAAAGAAATCACCCTTTAAGTGGCAAAGCGTTTTCCGTTTTTTCCGTTATATTTCGAAAATTCAAACTCTATTCGAAATCAAAAAAATATTTTATACAAAAGTTTTACAATAAAATTACATCTATACAATAAAATTACTTCTATACATTTACGTTAATAATATTTTTAATGAACAATTTTTTTATAATAATTAAAAAAGCTTATTTTTATTTTTCAAAAATATTATTAACGTGGATGAACAGAGACAATTTTATTGTAAAAGTTTTGTATAAAACATTTTTTGATATATCGAATAATTTTTAAGATACAACGAAAGAAGTTAAAATCCGCGTTACTTACAAGAGATGATTTTTACCTTTCAAACCGTGTTTCCGCCGCGACTAATATTTTCTAAATTTACCTTTTTATGTAACACAATATGTACAAAGTTTCATTAATATCAGAATTTATCACACTACATGTGGTTCCTTTGTTAGAAGAATGTTCAAAATATAAAAATCAGCTTTACAATTTTTTGTTATGATTTTATTAGTAATCCTATTTATTTCTAACGTAACTAAGCCAAAAATTCATAAATGATAATTACTGCTTATGTAATTGTTTGTGCAACAAATCTAACTTGGAAAAGACAAATCCGTATCTTTTAAATTATCAGCGATCCATTTGCTAAATCTTTCTTCAATTTCCGATGTAAACATTTTTTTCCAACCATCCGTTGTTCCTTGTCGAATAAATACTTCCGATGGTATCACAGTATCAGGACTTGGTTGATTCACCATAGAATTTTTACGAAAATTTTCTATTTTTAAGTGCTCCTCTAACTTGGCAATTTGTTCATCGCTGTAAGTCTTATCGAAGAACGTAGCGATCTTTTTTATGTTCCCAGGTAAATCCTATGGAAAATAGATTAAAATTAAGTATAAAATCGTAATACTTTCAATATCTAATAATTAATAACAATAGCTAATAACATATCATATTTTTATTATCAGATATATGATCTAAATTATGATGTAAGAAGAAAAGTGTATCAATATCAAGTGCAGTAATCTATGATCTTGACCAATTAGAATTAAGTTCAAATGCTCAAAAGTAATGATTGCAGGTTTGATAGAAGAAAGTTTCAGATTATGTGGATTACGTTCATTACTACCAAGCTGTATACGTTTTCTTGATCATTAAGCCTTGTGTTCACGAACCTTGGTGCTAGAACTCCAAGTTCTTGGATCCACGAATGAATAGCCAATTAACATGTTTTTACGGAAAAACAGCAAATTGATTGGCTACATATTTCTTGATCCGATAATCCGGATCGAGTTCTAACACCGTGAACACAGAGCTTAATTAGAGAATCTTATTACCTAAAGTTCGCGTTGGAATTTGTACCACATTTGAACTTTAAATGATATTATTTGTTAATTTTAAATGTTTATAATTAAAAAACTGTTATATAGTTTTAACATTTTAGTCTTAACATATTCATTATTATTTTCTTCGCGATTTTGATCTAGATTAGTTCTATTTTCCAATGTTTTTATTCTATTATTAATTGTTGAAAATATGAATTTAAGAGGATAACCATTACTTAAAAGAGTGTGAATTAAGTCAGAAATGTTTTTTTCATGAAATTTAGGATGGGATAAAAGCAAAATTCTATTAAATTGTCCAATAATTACTCCCCTTTTATGTACGAATGATTCGAAAAATAATTTAAATATCTCCCAGAATTGATAGGTTTTTTATACATATCAAAGATAATACTTCCTTCTTGTATCATTAATTTAACGTCTAGAAAATTAATGCCGTTTTCATCGCCAAAGTCAACCGTAAATTTAAGCCTTCATGATACGAGTTAAATAATTTCAGAACTCCTTCAACCTTTTCTTTATGTACAGCTAACACAATGTCATCCATAAAAATGTCAAAAATAAAAAGACGAGATAATATTATTCGCAGTAATAATTTCTTATTCTAAGTCTTGTAGAACTATTATTGGGTCATCTAAAAAGTATCCACGGTTTTTTGTCACTAGATGGTGTTGATGGTAATATATCGGGCAACACTAATCCGATTGTGTCAAACGAACGCGCGTCTGAAAGACGACAAGATTACATTTTTTGTAAACAAAGTTTGGTGATTCATCAATCGTGTCAAAAGTTATATTGGTTTGAAAATGAGTGAAATATCTGAAGAAATACGCTATGTGATGCTTTTTTACTACAAAAAAGGCAAAAACGCAGCACAAACATGCAGACAAATTTGTGAAGTTTACGGCGCGGATGCTATAAGTGAATGCAGGACGCAGGAGTGGTTTGTTCGTTCTGGAAATTTTGATGTCAAAGATCGACCTCGCTCTGGTCGGCCAGTCACTGAAAAAGTCGATGAAATTTTACAACTGGTCAAGCAAGGCATGTGAGCTGTTAGGAGATAGCCAATGCACTAAGAATCAACCATATGACAGTTTGGAATCATTTGAAAAAGGCTGGCTACGCAAAGAAACTCGATGTTTGGGTGCCACATGAATTAACGCAAAGAAATTTGATTGATCGAATTTCCATCAGCGAAACACTACTAAAATGCAACGAAATCGACCCATTTCTGAAGCAAATCATCACAGGCGATGAAAAATGGATGAAATACAAGAATATTGTTCGTAAAAGATCATGGAATAAACGCGGCGAACCACCACAAACGACTTCAAAGCCTGGATTGATGGCAAATAAGGTGATGCTGTGTGTATGGTGGGATTGGAAGGGAGTCGTCCATCATGAGGTGTTACCACATGGCCTAACAATTAATTCAGAGCTCTACTGTTCACAACTGGATAGATTACAGGAAGCAATTAAGGAAAAACGACCAGAATTGATTAACAGAAAAGGTGTTGTCTTCCATCATGACGCCAGACTACACACATCTTTGATGACGCGCCAAAAATTGAGGGAGCTTGGTTGGGAAGTTTTGATGCATCCACGTATAACCCGGACCTTGCACCGTCTGTTTCGACTACCATTTGTTTCGATCTCTGCAGAACTCTCTTGATGGAAAAACATTGGCCGACAAAAGAGCTGCCGAAAATCACTTGAAAAAGTTTTTCGCCGATAAACCACAAAAGTTCTACACGGATGGAATTATGAAATTACCCGAAAAATGGCAAAAGGTTATAGATAATAATGGCCAATATATACTTGATTAAAATTGATTTTCAATAAAGAAAAATTTCATTCAAAAATTGAACAAAAAACTGCGAATATTTTTTAGATGACTCAATATATGTTCGCTAATATAGGGGATAAAGGAGATGCCCATTGGCATGCCAAAAATCTGTTTAAATATTTTTTTATCAAATTTAAAAAATGTAGAGTTAATTATAATCATAACTGCCTTAATAAACTCATGTAAAGGAATCGAAGTCTTATTTTCAATCAAGTTTCATCTACGTTCGATGCTTTTTAATACTAAATCTGTCGGAATGTTCGTGTACATGGAGACCACGTCAAATGATATAATACTAAAATTTTTATCGATTATCCTCCCATTAAGTTTATTTACTAAATCAAAATTATTTTTTACGTAACTGAAATTGTTTTTATTACAATTGTCTACGATTTCTTTTAAGAAGGTCGCCAGTGGATAAAAAGCACTGTTAATGCAGCTAATTATCAATCTTAGAGGATGACTTTCCTTATGAATTTTTGGCAGTCCATAAGAACTCGGAAGTTCGCCATCAGATATATATAATTTTTTGTATTTCCTAAAATTATCCTTGTATTCGTTTCGAAACAGCTTGTAAATATTTCCTCGCTGCTCGTAGAGGCTCTTCCACGTTTCGAGAGACAGCGATAGTTCGTGTCCGCGATGATCTCCAAGGGCGATCTCCACGTAACTCGGTGGGCCAATGTTGATTCCAATTTCCAAAAATTTGTAGCCCGTATTCAAATCGTAACGTCTGCTCAGTAAACGCACCGCACGATGCTCCATACTATGTATTATACATACATAATGTTAAAAAACGTTTCTTTTGTGTATAGAACGTTGAAACTTACATGTTATATTCCTTCTTCACATCGTACGATGCACTGCTCTCTTTAGCGAAGTACATTTTTTCAACCGTTCGTACAAGCGTGTATCGCAAGACTGATTGCATTCGCGTAAATAGTGACATAATATTTCTGGAATCGATGAGAGAAGACAGGTCCTCTCCCTCTTTCCAAGAATTTCGAACATGTTGCGACACGTTTTATTAAGTTTTTCTACGTATTTTCTTTGTCACGAATTTATACGTACATACGTACATACGTACATACATACGTACATACATACATACGTTTATACATACGTTTATACATACGTTTATACATACGTACATACGTTTATACATATGTTTATACATACATACATACGTTTATACATACCTTTATACGCACATACATACGTTTGTACATACGTTTATACATACGTTTATACATAATAAAGGAAGGGAAAAGAAATACATAATAAATATGTTAACGTATTTTTATTTAAAAAATTCTTTTGCCAGTTATATATTTTCAATACATTTTGTAACGCGCAATTCTTAACATGTTATAATATTACATCGTATAATATTAGTAACATCTAGATTAGATAAAGATTCCATGTCTTCGTAAACTGTATCCAAGGTCTCAATGTACATGCGTTCTCGCTCATCGTCCAGAAGCAAGTTCCACAGCCACATTCGTTTCTCGCGTCCCTTGACATATACGACAGCATCATCTTCAAATACAGCTATCGTAATTAGACGTTTTGCCTCGTTGTACGGGATCGTCCCGTCCTCCCATTGCAATCCATGGTGCTAAGCAATCAACCAGGAGGCGCAAGACCTGTCGGTCAAAAATTTCCATGGCACGGGACTCGTAAAAATGTAATGCGTGAGAACGGTCTCCTGTTTCAGCACCGCCACTTCCTTCACGATAAATTTCTTGTTAACGATGAATCCTTGCAGATCCACGAACGTTGGCATGAACGTTGAGCATGTTGTCGAGAAGACTGCAGTCGATTGCGGTCGATTGCGATGTATCGTAGATCTTTCGTGTTAGAGGTGCACTTAGGTGATTTTGCGCACAACGTTGGTCAATGGATTATACTGAACCATGCGATCGTGTATGATAAGACAATAGGCTGTTGTATTTGCAGGTACATCCTCTTTACATTCAAAGTCTAATCGCACGTCCACGGTGCCACTCTTGATTGATTCGTTCTGTCGAGAGCAATCGATGATCACGAATGGACCATTACGTAAAAAAGTTGTAAAGGTGAGAATCGGCTCGAGATACTCGTATCCGTAGTAGCCCTTGCAGAAACGCGCGTACAATTCAGTTTTCCCTCATATAGAAAGTTTTCGTACGGCAGTGTGTACAGATGCTTTTGCTGTATGGGCATTCTTATTTCGTCGCTGTACCCGAATGTTGTATTAGCAAACGGGTTGTACGTGTGAGTCTCAATCTTGACAATGCGATCGTCAAAGATCGGCTCGTCTTTAATGTTTAAGATATCAGTCATCTTAAAAGTTGCGCACCACGAATCCCAAAGATTGTAAAAATTTAACGTTCGACGCACTGAGCTTCTTCTTGCTGACGCAATTGGATGAGCGAGCGTTATCGAGCGGTGATGTTACCAGCCTTGTAAAGAATGCGTTATCTCTCTGCGTGCGCTTCGTTCCGTTCAATACGAGCATCTCACGTTCGCTGTCGCACGTGCAATCTGACGGTGATCTCCTCTCCGCGAAAATCGAGCAATCGTCCGTTCTGGTCGACGACGCGTATCGTTCCGTAATGCTCCGTACCGTGATCGGCAGGTAAATAATCTGCGTCGGCCTCTCAGATATCTTATATCCTGGTGGCACGCTCGGCGAAAATTCGTGTATCGTGTGCGCGCTTTTGCCGTTGCTGTACGCGCCCGCGATCACGTTACATTCTACGCGGATAACGTTTACGTTCATTATGTTGATCGACATGTTCGATTCGTGCCATCTTCGCGGTCGCAGTATACGCTTCGACGAGATTCCCAGCAGCGATCCAATGCTGTTGGGCTTGCCAAAGTTTATTCTGTATACACATTTAAACTCGCATCTCATCGTGTTGTAGTTTGCGCGGAGCGTAATCGGGTATTCTCCACCCTCACCATTATCATCATCATCAGTGTCATTGTTGTTGTTGATGTTGTTGTTGTTATTATTATTGTTGTTGTTGTTGTTATTATTGTCACCACGCACTACGTCGGTTTCAAGTGCGTTGCGGTGCGAACGTTTCCGTAAAATCGTACGTTTTAAAAATTCATTTATGTCTCGCACTTCGTACGAACCCTTGGGAATTGTAATTTCTACGTCGTCTTTGCCAAAATAAAATTTATTGTTCGATTCGTTTACATTCGGTATCGTGTGATAAGTCTCAAAAATCGCCAGACCGAGCTCGTAATCGCCGTCACTCAAATCTATGGATCAAAAGTAGTTCGCCGCGAGGACGGTGCTCTTCCCGCTCAGCGTAAGTGTCAGCGACATGACGGAAAAAGCGTTCGACTAATACTGAGATTTTACAGCACCTCGTCGAGCTTTTTAAATTCACGCGCGTCTACCGTTTGTAGAAACCGCAGACACATTTGACCGCAGAAACTCTGATCGTACGTCTGATAGGACGCGTTCGTGACGCGTATCGACAATGGTTGCAGCACGAATTTCATGCTCACACTAAGGCTACGCGCTCTCGAACGACTATTTAAAGGCGCGTGAATTTACGAGTCGCGCAGTAGCAAAATGTATCTCACGCTGTGTCATCCTTTCGACATTCAGGACTTGAACGCTGAGTAGCTGCAGTATATACCGAAAGTCGTACTCTTACGCGTGTACGGTGACTATATCGATTACGTGTGGGACAAGCTTCCGGAACACGTGAAGGCGGATTCGGAGGTTCGAACGTATCGTCGCTGCGACGAACACTATAATTAGCCGTGGCAGGGGACATCGACGGTCTCGCACCTAAGATAAAGGACTGTAACGAATATCAGCGTCGGGTGGCAGTCTGTTAAATCGAGCGATAAACGCGCTTCCTTTCGAGTTACATATTCCGGGCTACCAGTTTTGCCCGGGCACTCGACTTACGAAGCGATTAGCCAGAGGTGACGTGGGCATAAATCCGGACGCGGCATGCCGAGAACACGACATCGCGTATTCTCAGAGCAACGATCTCACCGATAAACACGCGGCAGACAAAGTACTCGCCAAGAAGGCGCGGAAACGTGTGACCGCGAGAGATTCGGCTCTGAGCGAGAGAGCCGGCGCTGCTGCCGTTTGGGCAGCGATGAAAGCCAAGACCAAGATCGGCATGAGTATGGGCATGAAATCAAAAAAGAAGACGACAACGAGGAAAAAGACAACGAAAAAGCGGATACTTCCAACGGCAAAACAAGGTGGTGCGTTACCTTTTCTACCAATGTTGGGCGCGCTCGGGTCCTTGATTGGTGGAGCGGTCAGCGTGGCGAAAGCGGTAAACGATAGCAAAGCCGCGCGACGTCAGCTCGAGGAGCTGCAACGTCACGACCGCGCGATGGAACAAGGTCGCGGTCTGTATCTCGCTCCGTACAAATATGGACGCGGACTGTATCTCAGCCCCTATAAACGCGGACAGGGTGTAGCAGCGAAGAAAAAAAAACATCAAAGAGACGATAAAATTGCCCTCGGGTGCAACTACCAATGTGCAATTGGACGTGCTCGCGAGACGTATGCGCGTACCGTACTTTAGAGGTGTCTTCATGCGTGTCTTTTACGCTTTACCGACGAGCGGAGTGCACCGAAACGAAAGCGGTATCGTGAATCTGAACGATGCGACCGGGCCGGGTACTCACTGGGTAGCGTACGCCAAGAGGAACAATCGCGTCGTATACTTTGACAGTTTCGGTAATTTTCGACCGCCCAAGGAACTGGTACGATATTTCGAGAACGACGATAGAATACAATTGTACGTCCTATCAGACGTACGATCAGAGCTTCTGCGATCAAATGTGTCTGCGGTTTCTACAAACGGTAGACGCGCGTGAATTTAAAAAGCTCGACGAGTTGCTGTAAAATCTCAATATTAGTCGAACGCTTTTTCCGTCATGTCGCTGACACTTACGCTGAGCGGGAATAGCACCGTCCTCGCGGCGAACTACTTTCCATCCATAGATTTGAGTGACGGCGATTACGAGCTCGGTCTGGCGATTTTTGAGACTTATCACACGAATGTAAACGAAACGAACAATAAATTTTATTTTGGTAAAGACGATGCAGAAATTACAATTTCCGAGGGTTCGTACGAAGTGCGAGACATAAATGAATTTTTGAAATGTACGATTTTACGGAAACGTTCGCACCGCAACGGTGCGAAAACCGGTTTGAAATCGTTGAGTGGTAAACACGTAGTGCGTGGTGCCAATAATAACAACAACAACAACAATAATAATAATAACAACATCAACAACAACAATGACACTGATGATGATGATAATGGTGAGGGTGGAGAATACCCAATTACGCTCCGCGCAAACTACAACATGATGAGATGCGAGATTAAATGTGTATACAGAATAAACTTTGGCAAGCCCAACAGCATTGGATCGCTGCTGGGATTCTCGTCGAAGCGTATACTGCGACCGCGAAGATGGCACGAATCGAACATGTCGATCAACATAATGAACGTAAACATTATCCGCGTAGAGTGTAACGTGACCACGGGCGCATACAGCAACGGCAAAAGCGCGCACACGATACACGAATTTTCGCCGAGCATGCCACCCGGATATAAGATATCTGAGAGGCCGACGCAGATCATTTACCTGCCGATCATGGTATGGAGCATTACGGATCTAACGATACGCGTCGTCGACCAGAACGGACGATTGCTCGATTTTCGCGGAGAGGAGATCACCGTCAGATTGCACGTGCGACAGCGAGCGTGAGATGCTCGTATTGAACGGAGCGAAGCGTACGCAGAGAGATAACGCATTCTTTACAAAGCTGGTAACATCACCGCTCGATAACGCTCGCTCATTCAACTACGTCAGCAAGAAGAAGCTCAGTGCGTCGAACGTTAAATTTTTACAATCTTTGGGATTCGTGGTGCGCAACTTTTAAGATGACTGATATCTTAAACATTAAAGACGAGCCGATCTTTGACGATCGCATCGTCAAGATTGAGACTCACATGTACAATCCGTTTGCTAATACAACATTCGGGTAGAGCAACGAAATAAGAATGCCCATACAGCAACAGCATCTGTACACACTGCCGTACGAAAACTTTCTATATGAGGGAAAACTGACGAAGAACAAAGTGGCCCAGGGTGCTCATGTGGCATTGGGAAATAATTGCGTCGCGTTCATATTCGATGAGATTCGATATGAACTCAATGGTGTGGAGATTGATCGTAATAGAAGTGTGGGTATAACTAGCACGCTCAAAAACTAGTAACAATGTCATCCGACAGAAGCATGATTCTACGGAATGTCGGCTGGGATGCGCAGACTACTGCAGTCGGATATTTTAATTTCTGTGTACCGCTCTACGTACTGCTGGGATTTTGCGAAGATTACAAATGTGATCAACGCTCGTCACGAGTTGATTTTAATACAAGCGCGCAACGACAACAATTGTCTGACGGGAGATCCGGCGATAGAGCTAACGCTCGAATTCAAGTACAGTGGCTATTCAAAGTACAGTGGCAAATGCCGCATGTGTTATTAAGCGAGATAAATAAGCTGTCGATGCTGCGCGCTTTGGAGAACGGACGATATCTGAGCATGGCTTTTCGCTCGTGGGGTTTGTACGAATTTCCGCTCTTGCAGAGTACAACCAAGCATTCGTGGACCATAAAGACGGCTACTCAGCTCGAGAAGCCGCGCTACGTTATTTTCGCTATGCAAACAGGTCGAAAAAACGTCATGTCCGAGAATGTAAGTCGATTCGACGACTGCAAATTAACCAATGCGAAACTTTACCTGAATTCGAAATGTTATCCGTACGATGATTTGAATCTGGATTTTGACAAAAACAGATATGCGATTCTGTACGAATTGTACGCGCGTTTCTGCAAGGGCTACTACGGATACGAATATCTCGAGCCGATTCTCATTTTTAAAACTTTTTTACGTAATGGTCCATTCGTGATCATCGATTACTCTCGATAGAACGAATCAATCAAGAGTGGCACCGTGGACGTGCGATTAGACTTTGAATGTAAAGAGGATGTACCTGCAAATACAACAGCCTATTGTCTCATCATACACGATCGCGTGGTTCAGTATAATCCATTGACCAACGTTGTGCGCAAAATCACCTAAGTGCACCTCTAACACGAAAGATCTACGATACATCGCAATCGACCGCAATCGACTGCAGTCTTCTCGACAACATGCTCAATGTTCATGCCAACGTTCGTGGATCTGCAAGGATTCATCGTTAACAAGAAATTTATCGTGAAGGAAGTGGCGGTGCTGAAACAGGGGACCGTTCTCACGCATTACATTTTTACGAGTCCCGTGCCATGGAAATTTTTGATCGATAGGTCTTGCGCCTCCTGGTTGATTGCTTAGCATCATGGATTGCAATGGGAGGACGGGACGATCCCGTACAACGAGGCAAAACGTCTCATTACGATAGCTGTATTTGAAGATGATGTTGTCGTATATGTCAAGGGATGCGAGAAACGAATGTGGCTGTGGGACTTGCTTCTGGACGATGAGCGAGAACGCATGTACATTGAGACCCTGAATGCAGTTTACGAAGACATGGAATCTTTATCTAATCTAGATGTTACTAATATTATACGATGTAATATTATAATATGTTAAGAATTGCGCGTTACAAAATGTATTGAAAATATATAACTAGTGGTTGCAAAAGAATTTTTTAAATAAAAATACGTTAACATATTTATTATGTTATTTTCTTTTCCCTTCCTTTATTATGTATAAATGTATGTATAAACGTATGTACAAACGTATGTATGTGCGTATAAAGGTATGTATAAACGTATGTACGTATGTATAAACATATGTATAAACGTATGTACGTATGTATAAACGTATGTACGTATGTACGTATGTATAAACGTATGTATAAATTCGTGACAAAGAAAATACGTAGAAAAACTTAATAAAACGTGTCGCAATATGTTCGAAATTCTTGGAAAGAGGGGGAGGACCTGTCTTCTCTCATCGATTCCAGAAATATTACGTCACTATTTACGCGAATGCAATCAGTCTTGCGATACCCGCTTGTACGAACGGTTGAAAAAATGTACTTCGCTAAAGAGAGCAGTGCATCGTACGATGTGAAGAAGGAATATAACATGTAAGTTTCAACGTTCTATACACAAAAGAAATGTTTTTTAACATTATGTATGTACATAGTACGGAGTATCGTGCGGTGCGTTTACTGAGCAGACGTTACGATTTGAATACGGGCTACAAATTTTTGGAAATTGGAATCAACGTTGGCCCACCGAGTTGCGTGGAGATCGCCCTTGGAGATCATCGCGGACACGAACTATCGCTGTCTCTCGAAACGTGGAAGAGTCTCTACGAGCAGCGAGGAAATATTTACAAGCTGTTTCGAAACGAATACAAGGATAATTTTATAAGCGTTGGACCGCTAACCGTCAGTGTTTGCATGCTGAACGATGCTACGCTCGTACGTCTCGATTCTTCATCCGTACGCATTACGATGACCGAAACGACGCTACGCCGTATGTTTGACTTTAACGGGTGTATCGATGTAACGTTCGAACGATTAGCTCGACTCGTCGATACGGTAGATACCAAGTATACGCGATTCTCCAACATCGCATCTGAGAACATTATACGTGATAGCGACATCTTCAATGGACATCAGCTCGTCGATTGCGAACTATGCGAGCTTTAGTTTTAATAAGTATGAAAACCGGTGTAATAAGATGTAAAACATTTTTGTTCGCATTATTTCGTGTGTATTGTCTTTTACTTCCCATCGTTTGCCTCGACACACCAGGAAAAACCATATTGAAAAAACTGTGTCGTACAAAGAAACTTGTTTATTGATTCTTCCATCCCTTTCTTCACTCATAGCACGTTACGCGCGCTCTATCTTTGTCTAACATGCAAGCCTTCATTACCGATGCATTTTTGGAGAAAAAAGTGGTGAAATTTTGACGACAAAAAAAAAGGAGCCCTATTGTGTGGGAGCCCGGACCTTTCCCCCTCTTTCCCCGCGTTAGGTATCCCCCGCGCCTACGAGTATTCCCCGCACCCCGCGTTCCCCTCTAGCTCCTGGGTTAGAACCCGCCTTGCTTTACTACTTATTTTATTAGTAGGGTCTTTATTTATAAATTTATATGTAGTCTGATCATTGAGAATCTCGTACATTTTATCCCTGTAACTTTCCCGATTCATAATTACGGTGGTATTTCCTTTATCCGCTCTCGTGATTAGAATATGAGGATTCTCTGAGATAAATTGCTTAACTTCCTTTACACCTTCATATATAATTTTGTTCTCGGCCGATTCAGTGTCATAATTATTAATTAATTTAAGAATTTGGAATGTTTCATTCCTGACATTTTACAAACTTCCTCGTCAGCTTTGAACAGATTGTGTTCGACGTGTTTTATGAACTCACGTGTAATTCTTTCTTTGCTGACAACATTATTAGGTAAATTAAATTGCTGACCCAATTGTAACTACTTTGGCTTTTTTTGAAATTTCAGTATTACTAAGATTTATAAGCCATTGTTCATTAGTATTTATAATGTCAAAATTTGTATTAAAACTGTCAGGATCAATATTAATATTATAAATTGATTATATTTTAGATCATCGTATTTTTAGTTGATACTTTTTTTAAAATCAAAGGTGCACAAAAAATATCGCCATCCATCTCAGAGTCCGCACGTTGTATTATAATTAATGTTCTTAATATTCGATATTTCTCTGAAAATATGTTTCGCACGCAAGATGATTGATGATTTTTTTATTAATTCTGTTCTGTTCTTTTCGCCACAATATGTTACAATTAATTTCTTGTCTTCGAAAGAAAGAATGAGCTATGTTATTTGGTAAAATTTTTTCTAATTGTCTACACATGCTAAACATTTCGAATTTTATTTGCTCAAGATGTTTATAAGCGTCTTGTAATTCTACCCGCAAATATTAAAAATAAAATTGTGTTTAAGTCTGTCAATTCTTTCTTTCGTGATATGACTTTGGGCGTTTTAACATTATTATACGAAGCATCTTCTCATAGAAATGAACACGTTTATATAATTATAACACACGACGGTTGAATTTAATACCAACTTGATGTAACTCTGTGTCTTAAGAATATTATGAATTTACTAAAGATGGCCAGATTGTGGCCGAAACGTTTAATGTTTTAATTGATATAATAATAATGAAATATCACAAACTATAACTTGTGTGGTGATTTTTTTATGCTCTTCTTTTTACGTTTTGAAGTACTTTAACTTCGAGACGACATATACTAGTTACACTAGTTACTTCCGAGGAAAACTCGAAGATTATCTCGCTCTAAACCCGAACTCAATATCCAGACTGGATAATATTCAGGCGTAATATTCGTGGACAAATTACAGAAGAGTAAGATCAATTCCTTCCGATACCTCTTCTGACTCAAGTGCAGGCATTAATATATTGGAGTCAAAAATCTTCATAACTGCTCTAATGTCGCGCGCACAAAGCCCGTTTCACGAACAAATGCTTATTTTAAATATATTAGCAGAACAATTGTTAAAAGTTACGGACGCTGTGCAAGCGCTTAGAGATCAAATGAACAATTTGCAAATAAATCCATCGGGAGAGCGATTCCCGGAAGCAATGTCGGCTTTTATTGGGTACATTCAAGTCGCAGTAAAGCGACTGACAGTCAATCAACACGAACTACTTCTTTGCGGTATCATCGCGCAGAAATTCATAGGAAGAGCAAAGGACACAGTAAGAATCGACGAAAATACTCCAAATTTTCCACGATTTTTCGAAAAATTGAGATATTTATTCGGAAAAGCTCAAAATCTCACTGCACTAGAATTACAAAGAGACATATGTATCCAATGATATAATGAAAATATTAACGAATTTATAAATTGTTTCCTTCGAATACACGATGACATTATCACCACGATTAATTCGCAAAGCAATGGAATCGCGATGATCTGTATTCAAGAGGAACTTTGCCAACGAAAGTCCATCGAGATTTTTCGTCGTAATATAAAATTAAAATTGGAGATCACCTCTATTGCTTCGAGATAGACACTCTAAATCAAGAGTTTTCGAAAGTGAGAACTTTCGAAGGAGAACTCCAGTTAAGAAAACTACGCATATAACCCAATCAAGTCTCAAGGAAACCTTCAAAACCCCCGGTTTCAACATCAAGAATGTGGCTACTAAGAGGCGAGGACATGAGAAAAAAGAATGCAGAACCAAAGCATTCCACCAGCAACGAAGCCAACAAAATTTTCACGAGCATCATCTTCTCAATCGACCAGCGGACCAAGCATCGCGTCCTTCACATGCAATCGATCGAGCCTTAGAGCAACACATCAACGAGAGATTTACTAGGGATTCGGCGGAACTTACATCAGAGCACCCAGAATTATCCTGAAAATACCAGGTTTTAAACAAACAATTTTTTTAATAGACACGGGTTCGGATATATCTTTAATTCATGAAATGTTCATTGAAAATAAAAATTTATCTAAGGTAGATTCAATAATAATAGTATCCGGCGTCATGACACATTCTTTGAAAACTAAGTACGGAGTAATTGTAGAAATGTTCGAAAAAAAAAATGTATTTCACGTATTAGACGCCAGTATTTATTCGCCAGTTAAACATCAGGGCATAATAAGCATCGATTTTCTTACGAGGAACAATTTCAATTTTTCAAATAAAAGTTTAATTCTTGAAGGAAAGAAATTTAAAAGATGTGATAAACCACATCCTAGTGACATAAAAAAAGTTCAGATGTATTAATCATATTTAGAGATGACACTGGAGTAATTATGAGGATGAATGATTCTAATAAGCCTATTTTACCGAAACATTTGCATGCTGAAATTAAAAGTATTGAGGATTTTCATGATGTACCGGTATATTCCATTACAAAAAAAACCTTGGATAATACACGCTTGCAATTATTGAAAGAAAATACGTCTCTTGCACCTTCCAGAGCAGTGAAATCTGGAATATAATATTAGAATATCACGATATTTTCACTTTGCCAGGAGATCCACTCCTACTCACTGATAAATAATCCAACATGAGATTAAAACCTCAGACGAAAATTCTATTCACACAAAACAATATCATTATCTTTCCATACATCAAGAAGAAATTAAAACGCAAATAAAAGAAGTGTTAGCTAAGGGTATAATAAGAGAATCGGATTCTCCTTATAATTCGCTGCTTTGGATAGTACCAAAAAAACAAGATGCCTCAGATAAAATTAAATGGCGATTAGTAATTAACTTTAGAAAGCTTAACGAAAAGACTATTCAAGATGCCTATCCACTTCCAAATATAGATGAAATTCTTGACTACTTGGGCTTATTTCAGCTTTTGACTTAGCATCGGGATTCCATCAAATAGGTATGAATCCTAAATATTCCAAAAAACAGCTTTCTCCACTCCGAATAGCCATTATAAATACACTCGTATGTCTTTCGGCACCTCCGATCTTTCAAAGAATGATGACTAAAGGGATTAATAGGAAACAATTGCTTTGTTTATATTGACGATATAATAGTTTACGGAAAAACTATTGACAAACATGTTGATGAGTTTACGGAAAAACTATTGACAAACATATTGACAAGTCATAACAAAATCATTAACACGGCTCCTTAAAAAATCTTCAACTTTTAAAAATGAACAGCAGAATTCGTTTCACTCTTTAAAAACTAAATTAATGACTTAACCTGTATTGTTATACCCGGACTGGAATAAACCTTTCGTATTAACCACAGATTCATTCCATGAGGCGATAGGCGCTATCCTGTCTCAAGGGACAATAAGCAAAGACAAGCCACTGGCCTCTAGAACTTTAAATAAAGCCGAAACACGATACAGCACTGAAAAAGAATTATTAGCTATTGTATGGGCAACCAAACATTTCAGACAATACTTATACGGAAGAAAATTCAAAATTATAACTGACCATAAATCTTTAATTTGGCTAATGAATGTAAAAGATTCGAATTCAAGGTTAATGAGATGGAGATTAAAATTAGAAGAGTTCGAATACGAGATAATTTATAAGTCGGGAAAAACAAATACCAACGCCGATGCTCTTTCACGAATTTCGGTTAACGCGGTCGACTCATATGTTACAAACGAAGACATTCAACACATGCTTTCGAATTTAGTCAAAACAAAACTTATTAAAATTGCTTTTAATAAAGATCCAATCTCAGGATGGAAAAATATAGATCCAAAATCTGTTTCCTCGGAAAACTTTCGAGTTTTGATCCTACCAATTCTTCGGGATTTATTAGGTGTACAACTTTGCTTCCGCCGTTTTCCTATAGATGGTTTTAGCGGTAAGTGGTGTGTGTCTATTGAATCACGTGCTACGCAATATGGCGCCGGTGGTTGCTAACCACGGCGAAGGACGTATGGCGGGAAAACGTTAGGTTGAGAATGAGCGCTACGCACTGCTTCTGGTTTTATGCCATGAGGCGTTTTAATACACACTTAATGCCTAACTAACTAAATACTAAATACAAATGTTGATTAGAAAGTAGAGACGTGATTGCGCGTGTAAGACGGCTCGGATACTGGCATCGGATACTCGTGTCGCGGAGTTACAATACTAGAACTATGAAAATACACTCTAAGAATTTATTTGACGACGCTAACAATTATCACAGACATGAATAGTGATCGGTATCGGTCTCGCGGAATACACAAAGTAATTCGGAAACTCAACTTCCGAGTTCTAACTTACTGACTTCAGAGACTGATCGCAGAGACTTACAACGAGGTCTGCACGCGGTACGCCATGACACCAGAGAGCGAATGGGGAGAGTAACGGAAAGAACGACCGTATCAGCGCCGCGACGGACGTATGCAGCGCCGCCACTGGCGCTCGCAGCGCCGCAGCTAACGCTCGCAGCGCCGCGACTAACGTTTGCAGCGCCGCAACTAACGCTCGCAGCGCCGCGACTAACGCTCGCAACGCCACAGGTGGTCGAAATATTGGGAGTGTAAATTAATTCGGTCCGTTTTCCAAAAGATGGCTCTGGCTGTTGTGAATGGTTCATAGTGACAGCTGATTTTGGCGTTTTCAGAGAGGTTAGACATCTGCTAATAATATTCAGTTTATATCGCTTTGAGTTTCATATAAAAACCTTGATTTTTACTGAGTTTGAAATGTCGAATTTTGTGTTAACCAAGCAGCATTTGCGGGAGATTCTAATTTTCTGCTTTAATTGGAAGAAAAGTGCAGCTGAAACCCATCGAATGTTTGTCGAAGTTTATGGTGACACTACTCCAACTGATAAATCATGTCGGGAATAGTTTCGATGTTTCAAGGATAGAGATTTCAGCGTTGAAGACAAGCCTCGCTCTGGACAGCCAAAAAAATTCAAAGACAAAAAATTAGAGGCATTACTCGAAGAAGATCAGAGTCAAACGCAAGAGGAGCTTGCAGAATCATTGGGAGTAACTCAACAAGCCGTTTCTGCACGATTGAGAGCCATGGGAATAATTCAAAAACAAGGAAATTGGGTGTCTTATGAACTGAAACCGAGAGACGTTGAAAAGCGATTTTTCACTTACGAACAGCTGATTCAAAGATAACAAAGAAAAGGTTTTTTGCATCGGATTGTGACTGGAGATGAGAAGTGGATATTCTACGACAACCCCAAGAAGAAAAAATACTATGCTAAGAAAAAATACTATGCCGGTCAATCATTGCCATTGACCTCAACATTAACATCAAAGCCGAACATTCATGATTCGAAGATCATGCTCTGTATCTGGTGCGACCAAAAGGGTGTTGTTTATTATGAGCTGCTGAAACCTGGCGATTCCATTATGGGCGATCGGTATCGGCTACAATTGATTCGTTTGAACCGTGCATTGCGAAAAAAACAGCCGGAATACGAGCAAAGACATGATAAAGTTATTTTTCTTCATGACAATGCTCGGCCTCATGTCGCAAAAGTCGTAAAAAAATATTTGGAAACGCTCAAGTGGAATGTTTTACTGCACCCGCCGTATTCTCCGAACATTGCTCCTTCTGATTACTGATTGTTCTAAAGGATGCAGCACGAAGGATTTGGCAAATCACCGGTTTACTTCTCCAAAATTGGATCGCCTCCAAAGACGAGTCATTTTTTCGAGATGGAATTCGAAAATTGTCTGAGAGATGGGGAAAAATAGTAGCCAGCGATGGACAATACTTTAATTAATCTGTTCATTCATTTTGTTTTGAAATAAATGCATTTTTGAACACAAAAAAACGGATCGAACTAATTTGTACTCCCAATAAATAGATCATAGTCGAGATAAATAGTCATACAATAAACTTGGGCATCTGTCAATATAACCCCATAGAAACATTAGTCGATTTGTGTCTGCATCATAAAGTTATTCTCGATTGAAAATGTCACTTTACGAGCCAAATTCTCGTCATTTGCGGAAGGTTTTAATTTTCTGCTTTAATATGAAGAAATTTGCGGCTGAGGCTCATCGAATGCTCTCAAATACTTACGATGAGGCCGCTATTAATGAAAGAACGTGTCGTGAGTGGTTTCAACGCTTCAAGAACGGTGATTTTGACGTCAAAGACCGGCATAGTGGTGGAAGAGAAGGTTTTCGAAAATGCAGAATTGGAGGCATACTTGATCAAGATTCGTGTCAAAATCAAGAAAAATTGCACGATCATTGGAAGTGACTCAACAAACATTTCAAAACGCCTCAAAGTCATGGGAATGATTCAGAAGCAAGGAAATTGAATGCCGTACGAGTTGAAGAGAGATGTTGAACGACGTTTGTTTGCTTATGAACAGCTGCTTGAAAGGCAAAGACGGAAAGGATTTCTGCATCGCATTGTCACTGGGGAAAAAATTCATTACGATAACCCAAGCGCAGAAAATCATGGGAAGTTCCCAGCCATGTTTCCACGTCGACGGCCAAACCGAATATTCATGGCTCCAAGGTCATGCTCTGTATTTGGTGGGACCAGCTCGACGTAATGTATTATGAGCTCTTAAAACCGACTGAAACAATCACAGGCGATCAGTATCGAATACAATTGATGCGTTTGAGCCGAGCATTGAAAGACAAACGGCCGCAATACAACGAGAGACACGATAAAGTGATTTTACAGCATGACAATGCTCGACTCCATGTTGCGAAAGTGATTAAGACATACTTGGAAACGTTGAAATGGGAAGTCCTACCCCACCCGCCGTATTTTCCAGACGTTGTTCCCTCTGACTATCACTTGTTTCGATCAATGGCACACGGCCTGGTTGACCAGCCTTCCAGTCTTATGAAGAAGTAAAAAATTGGATCGATTCGTGGATCTCAAAAGATGACCAGTTTTTTCGCGGGATTCGTACGCCGAAAGATGGGAGAAAGTAATGGCCAGCGATGGACAATACTTTGAATCATAAATGTATAACCAATTTTTTACAATAAAGCCTCGAATTTCAGAAAAAAAACGGCGGAAGCAAAGTTGTACATAATAAATGCTGATCCTGATAAATGGACGTTAAATTTTGTTGGCTCTATTAACAAAAAAATTCAGGATTGACACTCTAATTTCTATACATGACTTCAAAAATTATTATATCGAAGAGCGACCCTTACAATAATTCCAAGAAATAAATCCAGCAATTAAGCCTCTTCTTAGTCCATCGGAGGAATCTCTCTCTCGATCCAAACTTAAAATAGACAAATAATAAGTAAAAATCAAGTTGGACGACAGTCGAATAAAACGATCCTTTTTATTGAAACTCCCCCTGAAATTACAAGAGATAATGAGATTTACATTTCCCCCATTTACCCACAGACAACTTAGCATTCACTTACACGATTTTCTAACAGAAAATAATCAACACGTAAATGTAATACATGACTAAAAAGAGATTATCGAATTAATTTCAGTTATTGATGAATATTATCTCGAAGAAAAACTATATATATATATATACCAGGTGTATGCATAAGTTTTTTCCGGTTTAACTAAGAGATGGCGCCAGCGAAAAGTACGCAGCGTATTAATTTGACACATACGCCATTTTGTTCGTCTGACATTTAACTACAAACACACACAAGTTGAGTCCGCCAAAAACTAGCGTCTTTGTTTTATCGTTCAGTGATCATGTCGAGTTTTGTGTCTGAAAAAGAACATTTGCGGCACGCATTGCTTTTTTTATTTAATCAAAAGAAAAAGGCTGTTGAAAGTCATCGTTTGCTGGTAGAAACATATGGTGAACACGCTCCATCGATTAGAACATGTGAGACATGGTTTCGACAATTTAAAAATAGTGATTTCAATGTGAAAGACAGTGAGCGCTCTGGTAGACCACAAAAATGCGAAGACGAGCAATTGCAGGAGTTATTGGATGAAGACCCAACTCAAACTCAACGGCAATTAGCAGAAGCATTACATGTATCACAAGAAACAATCAGCAGACGTTTACGAGCAATGGGAAAGATCATTAAACTCGGTAAATGGGTCCCACACAATTTGAATGAACGTCAAATGGAAATTCGTAAAGTCACTTGTGAAATGCTGCTTCAACGCTACGAAAGAAAATCATTTTTGCATCGAATTGTGACGGGTGACGAAAAATGGATTTATTTTGAAAACCCGAAGGAAAAAATCGTGGCTTTCACCTGGCGAAGCCGGTCCATCAACACCAAGGCCAAATCGCTTCGGCAAGAAGACCATGCTCTGTGTCTGGTGGGACCAGAGCGGTATTGTGTATTATGAACTCTTGAAGCCCGGCGAAACCGTTAATACACAACGCTATCGCCAACAAATGATTAATTTAAACCACGCATTAATCGAAAGACGACCGGAATGGGTCAGAAGACATAGCAAAGTGATTTTGTTACACGACAATGCGCCGTCTCACACAGCAAAACCAGTGAAAGACACCTTGAAATCGCTTGGATGGGACATCCTTCCGCACCCGCCGTACTCCCCAGACCTGGCGCCATCTGACTATCACCTCTTCACATCAATGGGGCACGCGCTCGCAGAGCAGCACTTCAGCAATTTCGAGGAAGTTGGAAAATGACTCGACGAATGGTTTGCCGCAAAAGACAAGCAGTTTTTCTGACATGGTATTCATAAATTACCTGAAAGATGGGCGAAATGTGTAGAAGCCGATGACCAATATTTTGAATAAAAAAAAATTAATTTCTTTTGAAAATTACGTGTTTTTTTTTTACCAAAAAACCGGAAAAAACTTATGCATACACCTGGTATATATATATATATATATATATATATATATATATATATACCAGCTTGATCAAAAAGTTTCCGGAAGAGACCACTAGGTGATGCTCTGAGTCAGCTGATTTGAGTTCTTTTTTTTGGCTAGGTTGTCACATCTATCATTGACATTTCCATCAAATTTTATCGCCATAGCTTGACATTTGTAAAAATTACGCCGTCTTGAGTACATCTATCTCTGCACGTGTTTTCGATTTTTTTACAGTTTTAAAAATGGAGTTGAATTTGCAACAACGAGTTTGCAACAACGAATACCATCCAACAGCCATCGAATTCACCCGATATGGCTCCCTACGATTTTTTTCTGTTCGATCGAGTCAAAAAACCTACGGGGAACGCGTTTTAACAGCCGAAAGGAGGTAATGGAAAAATCGAAGACGGCTCTGATGGCTATACCAATAATAGAGTTCCAGAAATGTTTCGAGAGCTGGATCAAGCGCTGGCATAAGTGCGTTGCAGTCGCTGGAGAGTACTTTGAAGGGGACAATATCACTTTTGATGAATAAACTTGTATTTTGAATTTTCTGAATGAATTCCGGAAACTTTTTGATCAAGCTAGTATATATATATATATATATATATATATATATGTCTCTAAATATTTTTCCGAAATATTAAATAAAAAAGAAATTATTTCAGACGCACATTCTGGAATCTTAGGCGGACATTATTCGATAGAGAAAACACTTCAAAGAATTAAACAAAAATACAATTGGCAAAATATAATCGTTGACGTTAAAGAACTTATTAGTAAATGTGAATCATGTCAATTCAAACCCAAAGTAAGGTACTCAAAAACCTTATATATATTTTTCTCCGGATATCCCTCGAACTTCTAACGAAAAGATCTATAGATATCATAGGACCATTTGAGTTGACAAATAGGGGAAATCATTATATTATGGTTGTACAAGATTATCTCACACGATACATATTAACAGAACCCATTATAGATAAATCTACCGTATCAATTATTAGAGCATTCTGGTATTCTTGGCTTAGATATTTTGGCAAAAAATTTCTATCAGACAACGCTCTGGAATTCATTTTGAATAAATTCAAAACACTTTACGATCAATTACATGCCAAACATACGCTTGCATCAGTTTATCATCCACAATCAAATATGAAAAACGAAAAGTCACATATTATTCATATAGAATATATAAGGCATAATATGAAAGACTAATGGGACATGATATCCCCAGGCAATGCTCACATATAATTGTACGGTAAATAAGAACACAGGATACACATCCTATGAGTTACAATTTGGCAGGGATAATCACATCTTCAGTGAAGAAGATGATAGATTATTCCTCCAAAAGCAAATAGACGATCTGTATGTATAGCATGAAAATAAATTGGAAGAGGCACGTAGAAACATACGCAATTATCAAAACTCCAACCTCCAACCTACTAGATCCTATACTCTAATAGAAAATAATGATCTGGTACTCGTGAAGAACTTCAATGCTAAGTCATTCGAATCTCAGTGGAAGGGTCCGTTTCCTGTGGTTCGACATGACTTCGAAATTCATAACTTATCATGTTCGCGAAAACACAGAGATTAAACAGTATCACAGGAGTAACATTAAACCTTTTATTACAGGTGAACAAGATGAATTTATTCTAATCCTTCTTTTGATTCTCCAGGATCATCTTAGTAAAGGGATAGAAAAATATACCGTCACACAACTCAATGACAACGAAATCATTTGAAACATTAAGCAAAATTAAATTGTACCATGAACAGTGGAAAATAGTGATAGGATATGATTTAACAAATTTAGAGAAAAATTATGATATGCTTAGTGTTGCGTATACGAATTTATATCAGAGATATTTTCTTAAGTTGCTTAATGAAGAAAATTGGACTTGTTCCTCTAAACACCGTCTTGCATGGCGACTTATCGAAATAACCGGCGATTTAGACAACATGTTACATTGTATGCATGTTAGCGGGATTTCAAAGAAAGACAAAAATTAAACGCAGGTTATTCTTACTTTGTAAGAGAAATAAGTAAAACATTTGGAACATTATTTGGAACTTTAACTGACACGGATGCGAGTTATTACAATAACGAATTAAATTATATGTTATATTATATATATTATATATTATATATTATATATTAAATTATATCGATCAGAAAAATATTATTCAGTATGTAAAGAATCAAACGAGTATTATTCTTAAAACCTTAATCGGCAGTGGAAAAGCTATCGAAATTACTTCAGTCACGATAAGAAATTTGAACGAACAGTTTAATCGTATTAGAGATTCTAAAGCCAATGAAGCTAATATTCACATAGATCAGACATTATTAAATTTGGACGATGAATTGCAAAAACTAACGGATGATATTAGAAAAATAGAAGAACTTATACATATACTTTCTGACAAAATACCACGTCACGCACGAATCCATCAAAATTTTATACTTCACCTAGAACCAGATTGTATAACAATTTCCGATATTGCAACCTTGACACCCGAAAATTTGCTCAAAGACAAGATTGAAGTTCATAAAATTATTCGCTTAATAGATCAAAAGACTATTAATGAGACATTTATAAAGCACAAGTTAACCGACATACCATTAGATCCAATAACAGAAGTTCATATTAATCCTGAACATTTACAGACCTTAGGAAAAAGTTTAAATGAATTAAACAATTTAGCAGATCGAATTGCAGAACAAAAAAACCTACTATCTGGATGGAGAGATTTATATACTATCTTTATATGGCAAGATATGTAGCCCTTGGCTCTGTTCTGTTTATATTTCTTTATAAGATCGGTCTTTTCTCAAGCATAATTAATTTACTTAAACAATTATTCGGAAATTGTTATAATCAATGTAGTTTTGGAAATCATGCTCCAACACAACATTATACTACTCGCACCCAGCTACTAGCCATGAGTTAGACATATTAGATTCAAAAGTATTAAGACGTTTGATTAGAAATAAAATTTGAATATACATCAAATTTTTTTATAAGGAGGGAGGTGCAACCATTGTCCATATACCTACCTTAGAATTCAACCTTAGAATAATGAAGGAAATTACAAATACGATCTTTTTCTTTTTTTTCTTTATGTTTCACTTCTTGTAACCATTGTCCATTTATCTATGGACAAAGGCCCCTTAGGATAAAATAGAAATAAGACTTTCTAGAAATAAGGTCTGTAACTCAAATTTTCTAGAAGTTTCTAGAAGATTTTCCGACGTCTTAAATAGAGAATTCTTGGCTCAAGCGAGTCAGTCCATTGAGTCTTGCAAGACCAGCTCTCATCTAAAAATCGTTTTTGCGAATCTTAGTGTTAATAAAGTGGATTTTGTATTAAAATTAAGAATAAAGAGTTTTTTACTTGAAAGAACATTATTATGAATCTTACAGTACAATACATAAGCACTTTCGGCAACATTTGACAGTAACGTCATTTTCGAGTTCGGGCAATTCCGTCGCGTTTAAATAATCAGTTGTCCAACTGCGTTTTAAAATTGCTATAGCTCTATAAATATAGAGTATTATGCAAAAACCAAAAAAATTATTCATAAATTTATATGTGCTCTATTGATTGGTATGTTAAAAATGTTACTAAAATCGACTTAAAGACCGAATTGTTACTTGTGCAATTAGCACTCGTGACAAACCAATTAGGATTTAGTAAACAGAAAAAGAACATTCATTCATTTATCTACTTCTCAGTCTACTTGTCTTTCTACGCACACCACTGCATCGATGGTGGTTCATTCTATGGGTTCGTTTACGCAGTAACTACCACAGATGTCATTCGTTTATTCTATCTGCGAAGGCGACTGCAGCGCAGTTTGTCATTCGTTTACGCATGGATGTATACCATCTGCGTAGCTATCTTGGAGGTCCTGTTCTGCTCGCAGTATTGCGTAAATGAACAACAAACTGCGCTGCAGTCGCCTTTGCAAATTGGATATCTTGTTCAATTGGATGTTCATAATATCGCCAGCTATAATAGCCGACTGTATTACTATTATAAAAATGAATTTTATTAAAATATTAAAAAATGAAAGAGTTAAGAACAACTTGTCGAAATCGATCTTACTAAAGTGAAAATAATGCATCGTAAGATATATAAGAATAGAAAAAGTATGAAGTTTGCTAATTTTTTGCGATCAGATTAATCTAAAAATCATACTTTTTGGATGTAGATTGAAAATATCAACACACATAAGAATTATGAACTTTTTATAAATAAATTGTATAATATTTTAAGGTTTATTTAATATTTCGGATTCTCTATTTAGGCCTAATTTCACAACTCACAATTAACTCTTAACCGAGGTCCAACTTATTTTTCATTTCGTTCCAATTCTAGCATTAAAAAGAGATGAGAAATAAGTTCAATCTCAATTAAGAATTAATCATGAGTCGTAAAATTGGCGCTCTATTTTTGAGCACATATGAATAATTTTCGCATACGAAAATGACAGTTTCTCGATCGTGAGTGATCGATTGTACATGGAATTACTATTTCCGTATGCGATATTTGTTCAAGAATAGGATCTCTGGGCCTTAATTTTCAATCAGTTCAGCTTTTTCAGATTTTCTATTGAAAGATATGATTCAACACGATACGAGCAGCTATTCATACAGAGGTCCATTCAGTAAATTCAAGTCATGTGACTAGCTAGATGAGAAAGCAGGATGTGTTATCTACTGCATAAATAAATGCATCCTATATGTTGATGAGTAATACTGATAGCGCACTCCCCAAACGCAGCCTCGGTAATCACAAATGCGCGGTTCGGTTGTTGTGCGCATCACTGATTTAAATAATATAATTATATTTTATTTTAGAAGTTTATAATCAATTATAATCAATTATTATTTAAATTGATGAATGAAATGTACATTAAAAAAGGATGTTAGAAATGGCCGATTTTTGCAAAAAAAAGATGTAAATAAAAGAAATAATATTTTTCATAGATTTTGATTTTCTGAATATAACATTATTAAAAAGTGAACGTGGCGTTTAAAAAACACCTCGAAAATTGAACAAAAACATTGAAATTTCGATAAATACATCTTGTTCATAATTAATTTTCGAAGTATTCTAAACGCTATACACATTTTTATAATTTTATCGTATCCAGGAAGTCAAAATCTATTTCTTTACTTATACCTTCTTGACCACAAAAATCCTTTTTTAATAACCTCCCAGTAATTAAGTGGAAATGAAAAATTTTGATATGGACACTACAAAACTAAATTTTTTAAATATTGCTTTATGAAAATGATCAAAATAACTAATTTTAATTATTAGTTTATATATTTATAAATCATATTTTTTCAATTTATGATTGTGCGTGTGTGTTTGTGTATAAAATTTTGTAAAAATATTATATAATAATATTGTAAAGTAATATCTTTGTATACTGTTACTTTTGTAAAAAAATATCTTCTTGAAAAAAATAATAATTTTTCCTTTTATACGAAAATGTAAAGTAGAATTTATTTCTATCCTACCTTTATTAGATTTTCGTAAAAGAGGAACATCATATTTGCTCTGTGTCTCATCGTCCAAGCTTGTTTCACATGTTCCCAATATGGACTCCATACTGCTGAAATTATTATGGAAAATTAGGTTCTTAAAAAATCGAGAAAAATTAAATTATAACAATCAATAATATTTTTCAAAACTTACTGTGATCATTCATGAAATTATTACAGAACTGTTCGAAAGTTCCCTGATACTGGAAATGTGTTATCATTTTCATGAAATTATACCACGAGACTACTACGTCTCTTGGATTTCTTGCGACGTAAATAATCTAGAAGCAAAAATAACATCTTTGAAAAATGTTATCTGTAGTTTTTATTTTATATATCCTTCCCATACAGCACCGAAAGTTTTTAAAAATATTTGAGAAATATTTCAATTAAAAAATGAAGCATTTCATAACAATTGAAAAATATATCTGCAACATTTCTGAGACAGCTCTGAAATAATAAATTTCCGCGATACTTGCACATGAAACCTTGCTGAAAGGTTGATAAATTGTTACAGAAAGAATCTGAAATCTTTTTGAAATATTAGGTGTAGTAAAAAGAAATCCATTATTTTTCCAATAGATAGCTTCAGTAATCTTTATCTCGTCTACGCGTGATACAGATTACCAAAGCCATCTATTGGAAAAATAATGGATTTCTTTTTACTATACCTAATATTATCAAAAAGTATAAAAAGAAGAGCATAAAAAACCACAGCACAAGTTATAGTTTGTGATATTTAATTATTATTACATTAATTAAAACATTAAACGTTCACACTCATTCAACAGCCACAATCTGGCCATCTTCAGTAATTCAATAATATTCTTAAAACGCAAAGTTACATCTAGTTGACATTAAATTCAACAGTCGGGTGTTATAATCAAATAAAAGTGTTCTTTTCTATGTGAAGATGTTTCATACAATAATGTTACAACGCCATCGTAAATAATCCAATTGTCATATCACGAAAAGTGTAGAACAAGAATTTCCAGATTCTAATTTAAAATAAATTTGTATATCATTAATATCTTCTAGTCGGAATATAAAGAAATAGAATCGTTACCTATTTTACAGCAAAAAAACTGAACGATAAATCTCAAGTACCTCTTTTGCACCATTAGAATTTTGTTGTGACATTATGTGTTGTTATTTGTCATATAATGTATTTTACCACTATTTATATATATGAGTCAACAGTTTAGAAAGTTCTAGAATTATTTATTAAAAGAAAGAGAGATCCTTCTTAAGAAGAGGAAGATAAACATCAAGCAAATTGATTCCGTGTCTTCTTTGCTTATTGATACCTCTTTTGTCTTTTTATATGTATCATTTCCGAAATTCTTCTTTTCATTAATGATTGTTCTGTATCTAAAATTCTTATGTTATCTCAATCCAATTCATGCATCTCATTCAAACGGTGTCGAATCGGTGGTGAAATCACTGAAATTTCGGAAGAAAGTTTTCTTATGTCAGCCTTATGTTCTTTTATCCGAGTTTTTAATTTCCTTTTAGTTTGGCCAACATAAGACGATTCACAGTTTAAACAATTGATTTTATAGACTACTCCACAATGGTCATCCTTAGCAAAGAATCTTTTCCCGTTTTTATAAATGTATTCATTTTATTCATAGGTTTATAAGCTATATTAAAACCATGAACATGTGAAAGTTTTTTGAATTTTACTTTGCTCAAGTACGGTATCATGAAAATTTTTTTCTTAGAATCACATTCATTATTAATTTCTTCGCGATTTTGATCTAAATTAGTTCTATTTTCCAATGTTTTTATTCTATTTTTTATTGTTGAAAATATGAATTTTAAAGGATAACCATTACTTTAATGTAATAATAATTAAATATCACAAACTATAACCTGTGCTGTGATTTTTTATGCTCTTCTTTTTATATGTTTTTCAAAATTATAACCACGTTAATTTTCAAGATGTATTATTATCAAAAAGGTTTCAACTATTCCTAAGTAGTACAGAAATGATATTTAAATATATACTTAAATAATATTTTAATATATACTTAAATAATATTTTAATTTATTATGTCGATATAATAAATTTAAATATTGTTTAAGTATAAATTAAGCATATATTTAACCTTCAACTATATGTCTCGTTTTGGAGTCTTAATTTATATGTCTTAATCCAAGGCTTTTTATCCATGGCTTTTTTTACTGGCTCTGCAATTATCACAAATTTCATTGGGAAATATTTTTTTTCTAATGAAATGCCAGAATATCAAAAATAGAATCGAAATATCAAAACATAAAAAAAGATTTTGATAATAAATAAAAAACAATAATAAGATTGAAAATAAGATCATTTATGTTAGATATATTACTTTAAATACGAAGCGCCACTACGATATGAATTTTAAGATATTGAACTATTATATATATTTATTTAAATAAATTAACTTTCCCGCAATTTTCCCATCTGCATATATATTAATAACCCGAATTAATATATAATAAAATGATTTCGTATTTTCGTGGGAGGCAGTGATACGCAGAGAGGGAGGAAAAGAGACAGAATCCGGACACGATTGCACAACCACGTGTGTGCGATGCTCTGATGTAGGCTAGTCATGAGCGCAGAGTCTCCGCGTTCAACGATGGCGTGTTCGTTTGACGACACACCCGGGTACTTTGAGACTAACCAACAACAACTTATGTTGCGCACTGAGCGCTGAGCGCTGGAGAAGAATAGCGCGAACGCGTAACGAGATACGCATTCGAGGTAATACCGCTTGGTATTATGGAGCCAGTAAACACTAGGGCGTCGCGCTAGCGCTCTACTTGTTGGATTAGTGACTGCCGTGCCTAAAATGTAACGTGATCGCGATGTTCGATAATGATCGATTGGAAAAGAAAAGAAAACGAAATACTAGAAAAGTGACTCCTCGGTCGATTTAATGAGTAGAACTTGAAAAATCGCCATTGTTTACATATATGCTAAGAATTTATTCTTATTGATTACAATTGAGGTTTTTCTCGCGATTTGTTACTAGGGTGAATTAAATATAAACGAGAATTTTTTTATTATTTATTGAACCAGAATAAAAATATAAAGAAAACAAATTATTTTTATACATAGTACCCTGCTACATTAATACATTTTTGCCATCGCATAGACAGTTTGGTCCCGTATAAAAACGAATTCTTCTTCATTAGTATCGTCCACGAATCGTATTGTCCTCCCAATTCTTCTTTCAATGGTCCAAACAAATAATAATTGTATGGAAAATTTGTCTCAATGTGAATATTATTTATTTGAACAGTTAAAAGAATTGGAAGGATTCGAGGACGATGCCAATATAGAGAAATTCGTGCGCAATTAGCTGCAGACACAATTTATTACTTTTTATGAAATCAGGATCGCTAAACTGCTTATCCGCTGGCAAAAATATATTGTAGTAAGGAACTATGTAGAAAAATAATTTGTTTTCTTTGTATTCTCGTCCAATAAATAATAAAAAAATTCTCGTTTATATTTGATCTACCCTCGTAATAATTATTTAAATGTAAAAGCAATGACGTGAGGAATTCATAAGTAACAAGAACAAAGTTATAATCGGAACATAATGTAAGATATTTGTAAATGCGTAAATTTAATAAGTATAGAAGGCGCGATCTCAGAGATTTTTATATAGAGTTATATATATATATATATATATATATATATATATATATATTAGGTGTTGGAATTAATTCGTAGCGTTTTTTAATGAAAGAATGTTATTTATTTCACATGAGCATTAAAAAATACATTAATGAAAGTACTTCCCATCACTTGTAAAACGCTACGAATTAATTCCAACACCTAATATATATATATATATATAAAACATATTATTAATCTAGTTACAATCGATTTGTTTATGGTAAAATGATTGAGTTAGCTAATGTAGTTGTGGGAGTGTGAGTATGTGTGTGGAGAGGAAAGGGTTAACGAGTATGAGAGGCGAGGAAAGTGTTGCAGGAGCACATCGGGATGAGGTGCTTGTAGAGGACGATGTAAGGTGTGAAATTTCCGGGGATATATACAGTGACTAATCTGTCCCCTTCGTTGGAGGGGGACGGAAAGAAACAGAACATCCGATCCCAGTTGATTGGCTCGGGATTCAGTTAAAATGGGAGGGACGGGAGTTGATTCAAAGGAGGAGGGAGTGGTAATCCTTCTTCGTGAGAAGGAGGGGGAGGAAATCGTTCCGAAAGAAGAGGGGAATAACCGAGGATTTTCTGGATAGCAGGATCGATAACAGGAGGAGAGGTGAGAGCCAACGATTGTGTTGGTGAATAGGTCTCGACGAATTGTTCGTCAGTCAATTGTGGCGGCGCGATTGTGGGTGGCCCTGGGGAACGGTTCCGCCTACTCCTTCGGACATAGGAGGTTCGTCCGCGTTTCCTGATGGTACGCACTACGAACCGAAGGGTTAAAATTGACGCGTGTTCGTTGGAAACGCGTAAAAATGTATTTAAGAACAATGAGTGTTTTTCCATGCGGGGAAATGCGAGGGTGGACTGGAAATAAATGCGACTTACTATTAGCTGACCCAAGATATCGGATAGGTTCTAGGCGAGTGGCCAAGGAGATCTGTCGTCAGCGAAGAGCGTCCGAAGGACAGTCGCAGTGGCGTATGGCTGGTAATTCCAGTTGCGATTTGCTCACAAGTTCGTACTCGGATGGAATTGCGAACTAGCGTGATTAGCGCGGGTTCCAATAATTTCCGCACTGTCCGAGACAATGAGTTAACTTGTAACTGAACGCGAACTTCACTGATGTGGATCGGGTGATTCAAAATTTCGTACTGACGCTCTGCGCTTCCGCGGGACCTCTATTTATACACCGAAAAAAGGGCGTTGTGCCCTTTATCTAGAATGCAAAAGTTGCAATGTCACGCGAAATTTACGATTTTTATAGCGTCCTATCGTTGTTAATCTAGAGTACATCATTAGAGTAGTTTCGAGAAGAAAAGAAGTGATTTACGGTTTTCTTTAAAGAGCCAAAATTGCTCCATGCATAACTAGATTTGCGTGCAGGGCTACCATTGTCAGTCGCGAGTCTGATCTTAGATAACGCTCCCGTGAGAAGTTATCCCATGCATTTTACGATTTTTTAAGCGCAATTTTTTAAGCCTGTTTTTCTAAGATGAAATTGTTAGTCAGTCTCAGATGACAAAGCCTAGATTTTTACTATTGCGTGACTTCGGTGCATTTATAATGTCTTTTGCAATTTTGTCTTTTTTCGGGCCTGCATTAAGATTGTTATTCTTTCCGGGTTGATTGGCATTTACGAGTTTTCGCGGAGGTCCCTGTCCGGTCCCTCTTTTCAATTCTGTCAGATAGTTATCAGAATGCTTCGCTCAAGTCTTGCTGACGCCAATCATAGACGCGATGTGGAGCCGAAGAAAAGAATCGCGGCGTCTGACGTAACAGAAGAAAATACGTACAATTTATGAGTATTTAAGACGCGATACGCGAAAATGATAAGTTTTAATACGAAACACGTAAACTCATAAGAGTTAATGGTGCGATGCGCAAAAATTATAATATAAATTACTATATATTGATGCCATAATGTGAAAATATAAGTATTAATGCCGCAACGTGAAAATATTAAATAATAAATGCGGCGCGTAAAATTTACAAGTCTTGAAAGCTAGGTGCACGAAAATTCTAAGTATTTTTATAGAGTATAACGAGAAATAATATAAGTTCTGCGTGCTCCTGAATTCTCGACAAATTCTGGAGAATAAAAACCGGAATCCTGTGTAGGATTGGTTTATATACGCATAAAGGGATGACGTTTTGCGGCAAAGAGGGTTTCACGATCATGCATCGATGTCCTGAGCATTATTTTGCAGTGTCAATGATTGGAATTTGCCAGATGGATTACCAATTAATTAATGTCAATATTTTTAGTGACTGACATCGGGGGATGCTATCCCAATACTCTCTTCCATTTGGGGCACTCGTATTTGTTTTAACTACATTTGCAAGCACTCTTTAACATAACTAGTTTTTACGCATGTGTTTCATGTATTCGTCGCTCGGTTCGTGAAAGTGACAAATATTGCTTTTAACTATCATATTGTTAATTCCTAGCAAGGTTTTGACTGAACTGAGTACTTGCTTACTCATTTGATTTAGTTTACCCATTCGAGCGTCAATGATTACAATACAAAGATCTTCATAAGTTTTTATACATGCGACTTGTCGTTTTGTGTGATTTATAAATTAATTATTGATTTTGGAATAACACGCACGCACGAAATAAATATTTAAGCAAGAAGATCTATGTACTGCCATTATTGTAATTATAATTTAATAATTTGGTATAGCGCTCGCTGCATAAGAATATTCACGGTATTCACGCAGTGAGCGCATGAATGCAGCGGCTTGAAGCCCGATGTTCATGATACGGACTTTATTCGATGTCGTGTATGATTCATCATACGCGCTTTCGCTCTCGAGCAGCCGGCTCATCAGCTGATGAGTTTTGACAGCCGGACGTTACAATTTCTCAAAAATAGTAATTATACTGCCTTAACTATTTTGATTAATTAATCATTAATCAATTATTTAAAAAATCACACCCGCAGTTTCTACACAATATTATTCATATACAAAAGTTTTTCGCAATTAAAGTAGAAAAAGTCATAATAACACCAAAATAAATCAGTTAAACTGAATCGTGATTCATCAAAAAAATTATTTTTAATAAATATTTTAGAGTTATTTTAATATCATAATGATTTTTTGATCTGTTTAAATGTTTTTCAATTTGCATATGATAGATTTTAAAACATTTTATATGACATATTGTAGAATCCTTTTAGAATTATTGCACATGAGATGTGAAACGTTGAAACATTTCTGAAAATTTTCCGTAATAATCAGTGCTGTATGGGTTTTGATGTATGAATTGAGATAAAATTTGTTTACAAACTGGAAAGATCGATAAGGCCTGATTTTAACTCTCCTCAAATTTTGATGCGTCTCTTCAAAATACATTTTTCAAAATAGGTTACATTCATCTTAAGTATTTTGAGCTGAAACGGACATAATGCACGGTGCCATATATACCGCAGAAATTCATTTTCAATGTGACAGGTATTATCGAATTACTTTAAAAAAACTAATTTTTATTATTCAGCAGAATGATCGAAATCATTTCAAAAAGATAATTTTCTCTGCATTTGATGCTGACAGTTTTAAGCCTGTAGCATTGTGACGTGATAACTTTTGTCAATCACTGTTGGCGGTATTTCCATGAGGATTTTGCGTCCTCCCGGCTCGGTGGGCGAGTATGCAAGCGGATGCGCGTACGAGCGCACATGCGAACGTGCGCTAATCATTCGCTTAGTTAATTTGTTTGTTGAGAAATTATTCTTTTAGTTAGTCTCCCATCTATCAACAGACCGTGCTCAGTAGCTGAACAATTGTTTTGTAATTTTGTCGTCTCACTCATCATTGGAAGAAGATAGATCATTACACAAAGAAGGACGAAAGTACGATAATAGGACTCGGACATAGGTCATATGATTCCATATATTTTTATATCACGCTGCCGTTCAGATCCTTGTTGTAGCGTACGCAAATTACAGGAATAATGATAGAAGAAAAAGGAATAATGATAGAAGAAATATACGCCAGATGACCGAGGATACTGTTCATCGGAAGTATCCCTACACAGAACCGGTGGCGGAGCTTTCCTAGAGCTAGGAGGCTGCTGAGGACATTGGAACCTATTTTCAAATCATATTACACAAATCATATTAAAGCGCAAGGATTTGTGGCCCGCGAGGACCTGTGTGATTCGCGAAGCTACATGACTGATAAGGGCCAATCGGCGTGTAACATGGCCTCGATTAAAGAAGGGCCGAATGGCTTGCGTGAATCTGCGGAAAACTCCCGATCGGCACTCGTACTATGACCGAGCCAACGAAAACTGTGAGAAGACACGATCTCCTAGGGTTACTGGTTATCAAAAGCAAAATTTAAGATAGTCATTTCAAATTTATCGCAGAGTTCGAGAAATGAAACATGGGTGAAACGAACATTGCCCTTATAAAGTCGCCAATCGCGAGATTCTTAGCGTTGGATAGATTGCGCGTGAAAACTCGAAAAATTTTGAGCGGCCGATCTAATGGCTGCTGTGTAAATCAGTAAATTGTGAGTCACCGTTCACCCGAACGCCTTTTCTTTTTGAAAGAAATATTATTTGCCGAACGTTCATCTCCTTGTTACAGTCGAGTTACTTAATACTATTTCAATTGTATATTAGCCAATCAAGACTTTCGTTGATTGCGACAACCGAATAACTATAAAATCTGTATCTTTTCCGATTCGTGCCGACGTAATCTATAACGGTAACTTAATTCTGGTAACTTAATTTTTTTGTCAGTATGCGAACTCTCTATGTACCAGCGATAGACTTTATTCCGCGCTTAGTTGGGAGAAAATTTTCTTGTAATCTTTTGGAAAGCCAAGATTTATTGAGATCTGATGCGGTTGTCTAATCAGTGTTAATATCAATTTGATTATTGTTTCCCGCGAATGCTGTAAGACCGGGCTTATTAAGCTATTTCTGAAAGTTTCCACATAACAATATGTCATCGAAAAGATTTCTGAAAGACATCTCATTTCGAAATCTGAACTTAGAGAAATATCTAAAAGATCACATAAAGATGTCAGAGTGTTATCTAATGCACCGTTTTTTGAGAACAGAAAGATATCACAAAATGATATTATCTAAAAGATTTCTTAAATTGCACAGAGAAGTTTCTAAAAGATCACATAAAGATATCTAAATGTTATCTAATGTGCCGTTTTTGAAAGCAGACAGATATCACAAAAATAATATCTAAAAGGTTTCTTAAATTACATATTTTTATGATATCCAGAGTATATTAACATATAGAGTTCGTATTTATGATATCTAAATATAAAGAGATCTGTTATATGTCAACATATAAATTTCTTCAAAAAGAAGGTTTGCAGGTTATTATATTGTGATCCATTTTGCTAATGCATTTTGTGAATTGACTTTGCCATTCACGTCAGGGCGAGAAGTGTACAATATCAGTACAGATATGTATCAATGCTCCTTGTCCTAAAGTAAAGTGAACGGCAAGAGGTTCACGAAAAGTTTACATTACCAATGAATCACGACGGTGATAACCTGTAAACCTTTTGACATTTTTTTATCAGATACTCATGAAAACATCAAAAGTATTATATAAATTTCTTACATATTATTGTGTAAATATTTCTTAAGGAAAATAAATTATGTCCCTATTATAATGTAATAAACATTTTGAAATTTATTTTCATAATTGTTATTGCACATTAAAAATCCTCAAATTATCAATTAGAACTTTCTTTAAGGGGGTGCTGGAGTAACGGCCGAACTTAATCGAGGTCGATAAAATCGATTTTGTACCATCCGCTTATGCCCTCTGGCGGCTCAGACTCTCAAGCACTGTGAATGCTGTGAGCACTCACGTTTCCATCTGTTTCCGGCCACGCACCATTTTCAGTCGCTCGGTTTCAGTTTACTCACATGTTGTGTGTAAGCATTTAAACAGAACGCAGTCTGAAATATGATTGCGTTCTAACTCTTACGAAAAAAAACCCTCAATCTATTATATTAACACTCAAATTTAGATGTTTACCATCAAAGTTGAGTGTTAACAGTGTTAACTGTCAACATTGGGTGTCAATTGAGAGTAACCATAAATATTCGGTGTTACTTCGATACAGACATTCAATATTGAGTATCAATTAAACATTGAGCATTAATGTTGAGTGTCAGTTGAATGTGACCAAAAAATTCGATAAATAGTTTGACGTATATATCATATTATACACCGAATTCGATGGTAATATCCAAATACGATTGTCCAAATACGGTTTACTTGACACTCAATAGATGAGTATAAATCTTAAAGGGCTTAGTCCCGATTGCACCAACCTTACTTTGATTTTAAAAAAGGCTTGAAACTCTCTTTGTTTCTGCCTCTTTTTCGACTTTAAAACGAGACAGAGAGAGTTGTTAAGTCTCACTTAAAGTCGAAGTAACATTGGTGCAACCGGACTTTAATAATTTTTGAGTGTCATTTTCAAAATTGAATGTAAGTGTCACTTGA
Organism: Acromyrmex echinatior; assembly: GCF_024713525.1. Lineage (NCBI taxonomy): Eukaryota > Metazoa > Arthropoda > Insecta > Hymenoptera > Formicidae > Acromyrmex > Acromyrmex echinatior. The sequence goes on along the minus strand of NC_141862.1, from coordinate 1,481,238 downwards.
ATGTTAATCTTTATGATTGAGAATTAACGCTGAAATGTTAAATAGAGATGCGCCATCAGATTCATTTATGAAAGAAATATATTTTAATACTATACGCATGAAACATCTTTTTGACAAACTTTACCTAGGCTACGTTCGGAAATATCATCCGAGTGCTTCCATGTATCGTTTTATCCTGTTCATCTAATGTGAAACAAAGATAAAATGAAACACAGGGGCACCCAGATGATGTTTCCGAACGCAGACTAGATAGTTTGTCAAAAAGATGTTTCATGCAGTTCTAAAGATGTTGAAGCCTTATTGAGATATATCACAACATACATTATACTCACTAACTATATTCACTAACATTCAATGTTCGTGGATCATCGAAGCAGCAATTTCCATACGAGTGCATTAGCACCATTAGATGGAGTACGATATTGGATGGGTGACCGCTTAGAAAAATAAGGAAATTAATTCCCAAATGAGAGAGAGAATGTTTTTTTTAATTATAATTTTGTCATGTATTTCGGAAAAGGTTGCAAATTAATATTATTTTAGGAATAAAACAGATTTAATTAAAATAAATAAAAAGAATAAAGGACTACGAGCTCAAACAATCAACATAAAATAACAATCTGCATCAAACAGTTAAAAAATGAAATAAAACATGTCATGAAATTAAAAAATGTAAAATTTAATTTGATAGTCAGCAAGTGAACAAAAACAAACGTTTCGATCTCTGTTGGATCATTTTCAATGTGACGACAAGATAATAATAGAAATGTTATGTTAGAAATGTTACGTAGATAAAATATATAAAAATTAAATAAAAAATTTGCTTTCGAAGTAGTAGTATCAACTATAAAAGTAGCAGTATCAACTATGAAACTCGCTCCAAATTGAAAGAAAGCCAAACATATAATTGTAGTTGACAACAATGTATTCCCCCAAACTGTGTGTGTGAACAAGGACGAACATGTTTCTGTTAGCAAGTACAAATTGTAATAATAAATTAACGACAGGAATAAATAAAAATAATAAGAAAAGTACAAATCGAGTCGCACATAATAAAAAGAAAGGTACAAACCAGTCGCAAGTAATCAAATTAAAATTAAAAGAAAGAGGCAAAAATTATTTTTGATACTATAAGACATGTACAAAGAATTATTAATGTCAATAGAGAAAGTGTAAAATGCCGTTATTCATTATATATATATATATATATATATATATATATATATATATATATATATATTGAGTTTAGTACAAATAAATTTAGAATAAATATCTCACTATGTGTGTCAAAATGATGTGTTATCGATTAAACAATGCGATAGGAAAAATTGATCATCTCTCTAGGAAGCTAAGAGATAAAGTAAAGTACAACATATAAAGACAGGAAGGTTGAAATGGAAAACTAAAAAGGAAGGGGAACATAAGAAGGAGAAAATAAAGTAGAGGGGAGAGAAAGTAGGGAGAGAAGAGGTAGATAGGAAAGGAAAGCAGTTAAGAAAGAGAAAGAGATTGGATGATTTGTAAGTAGGTTTCAAGTAAAGATTCGGTATCATTTTGTCTATTAAGACCCTGTTTCTGTCTTTTAATATGAATCATTTCAGACACCAATCTCTTATTATAAGAAGATTCGCAGTCTAAAATTTTCACATCGTTCCAATTAAAATTATGACCATTTGAAATTAATTCGATGATCAGTTATGACAGTAGGAGAACCCGTATTCATTCTAATGTCAGAGATATATTCGCGTAATCTCGTACTCAATTTTCTTTTTATCTGACCAACATAACTCGCCTCACAATCATCACAGGAGATCTTATAAACAACATTCTGATTGGATAGGAACTCAAGCTTATCTTTTCCTCTCTTTATAAAGCTTTTTAATGTGTTGGGAATAAAAAAGGCTAATTTACAATGAAACATACTAGAGATGGGAAGAAAATTTTCAGGAAATGGATTTGACATAAGGAATCGTAAAATATTTGTCTTTCTCACGTGAATAATGTGTAATATATTTATTATGTATATGAAACTTTAATCTATGTTCAATTGTAGAAAAAATAAAGAGAAGAGGATAACAGTATTTAAAAAAGTATGAATAACCTCTATCAAATTTTTTTGTTGGAACCGTGGATGTGATAATAGGATAATTTTATCAATGAAACTGATGATAGTACCTTTTTTATGGCAAAGAGGATGATTTGAATGGAAATTAAGGAACCTTCCGGAAAACGTCTTTTTATGATAAATGTCAAATATAATTCTCTGATTATCTATAACAAGCATTGTATCAAGAAAACTTAATCTGCCACTTGTACCTCCAAAGTAAACTGCAATCTCGTATGTAAAGAGTTAAAAATATTTAAAGTGTCATTGATAGTATCAGATGGAAGCGCGAGAAAAATATCGTCTACACATCTAAAATAAAACAAACGATGCACTGACAATTTTTTAAGTGCTGTTTCTTCTAAATCTTGCATTACAATGTCAGCGATTATCGGAGATAACGGTGAACCCATCGGAGTGCCGAACACCTTTCTGTAAGTTCTGTTATTGAAGGTAAAAAAGATAGAATCTAAAATAAATCTAACAGCAATAATAAACTCGTTTTTTGAAATGCTTGTCTCCGCCGAGATGTAAACCATCTCCTATCGATGCTATTTAATGCTAGCTCAATAGGAATATTAAAAAGGGAATATTAAAAAGGGATAACTCACTTTATTTTTCAATCATTTTCCCCAGAGGGACAATTCCTCTCTGGGGTAATACAGACAAGAAGCGGCTAAGCCGCGCGCTAAATATATATATATACATTTGCGGGGGACAAAAGCCCCCCCCTCCCGCATAGGCAATTAAAACTAAGGGGCTGGGGGGCAAGCCCCCCAGCCTGAGCAGAAAAATATCACATTTTGACTAATCTGCCCAACATGCTGGGGAGATGCGTAATCACAGATATCGTGCTCCTCCGGGATATCACAGAAGAATCGTCAACAAATAAAAGTCCTGGAGGAGCGCGCGCGGCAATAAAATAAAATAAAATAAAATAAATAAATATATCACGGACATGCATACTCGTATAAAACATAATATTGTTTTTCGCGGCATTCACACTCGGACGGTCAGGATCCCACAACAGAAAAGAAAGAAAAAGATAAATAAAAGAAGAATAAAGAAAGAAAAAAAGGATAAGAAAAAAAGAAAGAAAATAGAGTTAAAGAAAAAGATAAAAATAGCGTAGCTAATAATAAAAAGAAAAATAGAGTAGTACAAAAAGTACGCGAGTATAAATATATATAAATAAAACCAGAAGAGAGGGGCCCGCCCAACAGTCAAATAATAAATATCACAGTAAAATAGTTAATATAGTTGGGCATTGGGCCACTCTCTCCTGCTTGGTTTAAAAAGGGGGGGGCCAAGACAAAGACAAAATAATTTACGCGACATTCACACTACCTGGACCGCGACGCGCCGCGTCCTGTGCGCTTCTCTCCTCGGCGAGCCAGCGTCGACGAACTGCTCTCGGCGGCGTCGCAAGGAGATCCCCAGAGGGACGGGAAGGAGCCAGGTACTGACGGGTGCCGGACACAGGCTCCACATATATGTCGCGTGACCAGCGAATGGTATCCGAGACAATAAGGCGCCGCATCATAGCTGCATATTGGTTGCCAACCCATAACAGTCTCAACACCGCCTCGTTGCTCGGATCCCACGAGCCGAGGGCGCCGACAACGAAGGTCGTCACGACACCCTCGCCGCTGTAGCTCCTCTGCCAGAGGCGAGTATTTGGCGATTTTCCTCGCCCTGGCGTCCTCGAAAGCGGTCCAGCGGTTTTCGAATGGCACCGTGACGTCGCAGATGACGACACTTTTGGAGGGCTCGTGCCTGACCACGAGATCAGGTCGTAGCGCCCCCAATTCGTTGCTGACGCCCGCTGGTTAACTCGCACTACCCCTGGAAGGTGAGTGGCCTTCCAAAGGCGGTGCAGGACAGCGTCGTGCCTCAGCTGTATCGCGGCGGAGTGGATGCCGCAGTGACAGAGCACGTGGGGTAATGTCTCCGATACCTCACCGCATCGCCGACAGTGCTTGTCGTTGGCCTCCCAACGTCATGCGCCGTTGAGAGGAAGAACATCTAACCGGGCTTTATGGATAAAGCGCCAGTCGGCGAAGCGAGTGAAGCTGTCGCCGCGGATAAAGTGATTGTTCTCTCGGCTCCGCGACGACACCTCGAAGACCTTATCACACCGAGATGTAAACCATCTCCTATCGATGCTATCTAATGCTAGCTCAATAGGAATATTAGTAAAAAGGGATACTACATCTAACAAAGCCAAAACATATTCAGGATCAAAAATAGTACTATTTAAATGCTCAACCAAATGGAGACTATCTTTATTGTAATTAGGAACTTTTAGTATACTATCACTAATTAAATTATGCAAAAAAAGAGAAAAATAATATAATGGACTGTTAACAGATGACACAATCACTTAACAGATGCATTATATTATAGTTAATATTTCCAATTTTCATTCCTTCTCTACATTTATGACTAGCTCGCAGGTTTTTGATTTTATTAGTAATCCTTTCTTGTTCTTTTCACCACATTCTATTAAAATTAGTTTCTTGTCTACGGAAGAAAGAATTAAATATATTAAATGGTAGAATTTTCTCTATTTGTCTACATATGCTGAACATTTCTACATATGCTGAAAATTTAACTTGTTCAAGATGTTTGTAAGCGTCTTATAATTCTACCCGTAGATATTTAAAAATAAAATTGCATTTAATTCTATCAATTCTTTCTTTTGAAGAATGTAACAGCTTATTATTGTCATTCCGTGTGAATTTGTATATGAATAGGAATTAGCCGTTCCTTCAGGTTCCTTCAGACACGTTTTTAAAAATTGGATTTGTATTCTTATATTAATATTCATCCTGTAAATTCTTGTACATTTCTTTAATAGCCAACATGCTTGTAATCCGAAATTAAATTTAATGAAGTCAAAAAAATTCTCTATGCTACACTCATGTTAATACTCGTGTGATCAAAATACATAATAAAAATGAACGTGGTTTATAAATCAAAACTTATGAAAAGAAGAGCATGAAAATCACCGCATACATAAGAACTGTTGAAGAAGATCCATCTCGGAGATGTTAGTGGTTTCACGCCAACAGTTGAATGAGATGCACGAATTGGATTGGGATAATATCAAAATTTTAGACACAGAACAATCATTAGTGAAAAGAAGAATTTCTGAAATGATATACGTAAAGAGCCAAATAAGTAGTATTAATAAGCAAAGTGACACTGAAGGTTTGTTCGATGTTTATCTGCCTTTTCTAAAGAAAGATCTCTCTCACACTTAATAAATAATTCTAGATAATTCTAGATAAACAACCTAAACTTTTGACACATATATAAATAGTAGTAACATGATATAACAAATAATAACACACAATGTCACGACAAATTTCCATCTGTGTAAAGGATGTATTTGGGATTTATCATTTTTTTGCTGTAAAACAGGTAACGATTCTATTCTCATACATTTCGACTAAAAGATATTAATGATAGGTTAATTTTTTAAATTAGAATCTGGAAATTCTTGTTCTACATAATTCGCAATATGACAATTGGCGCTGCAACATTGTTGTACGATGCACCTTCACAAGATGAAAGAACACATATTACATACATAGTTATATTACACGACGGTTGAATTTAATGTCAGATATATGTAATTCTGTGTTTTAATAATATTGTGAATTTACTGAAGATGGTCAGATTGTGGCCGAAACGTCTAATATTTTATTAATGTAATGATAATTAAATATATCACAAACAATATTTTGTGCGGTGGTTTTTATGCTTTTCTTTTCATAAGTTAAAACTATAATAGCTCTCATAGAAGAGAAGTATGCTATTTTATCTACTTTGATAAAAACGTATTATAGTTACCATACAGATAATATTACCTTGACTACAGACGTATGGACCGACACATTAAATACAAACAGTTATTTAGGCGTAACTGGTCATTATGTATGGCGAGATACTATGAAATTCATTACAATTGATGTCACAGAACTGACAGAGCGACATACTTCCAAATATATAGGAATACTTTTAAAAATATGCAACAATTGGGGAATAGAGTCAAACAATAGTACAGCAATTGTAACGGATAATGGTGCGAATATTGTTAAAGCTCTAAATCAATTTTAGCTCTAAAAAGCATGCCATGTTCTGTACATACCCTCAATTTAGTTGTGTCGCAAATTATTGATAATAACAAAGAAATTAAAACTTTGTACGAGAAGGTAAAAGCATTGGTTGGTTTTTTTTAAACATTCAGTAGCTGCTTCTGACGAATTAAGACAATTTGAAGATCTGAAATTGATACAGTCGCAAAACTAGATGGAATTTAACATATTATATGCTACAACGTTTTATTATCAGAGTGAATCGAGTTCGATTTTATTAAAATATCCTAAAACTCCGCCTATCTGCATTCGACTTACAATTAAGCTAAAGAGATTGTGTTAGTTTTAAAACCTCTTGAAGTTACAACAAAAAAAATTAGCGGTGAAACTTATGTAACTGCGAGCAAAGTAATCCCCTAATTAATTGCTTAAATATTGTAATAATATATAAGCTCTAAATTCAACATTAGAAACAGATACTTCTATATGTTTAAAACAAAGCCTTAGAGATAATATAATCAAATGATAATATAATCAAACATTTCATGAAATTGAATTTGTTACTCCATTAGCAATTGCAACGATTCTCGATCCGCGCTTTAAATGATTGCACTTCAATAATCTACTGGTTTTCTCCCGAACAATAAGTAATATTTCCAAGATGGTGAATATAAAATATATTGTATAAAATATAGGAAATAAACTATCAGAAAAAAACAATATTATTATAGTAATTTGTCATCCGAAAAAGTATATCATGCATGGTCATACGAGGGCAAGTCAATAAGTTCTTAGAAAATCTGTCAGAGGGCACTCGCAGTGTCATGTTTGTGGCTATTGGTGCGGCTGCTGTGCCCAATATGGCGCCGAGAGTGTCTGGGCGCTGGCGATGACCAACTAACGGCGAAGAACAATTGGCGGGAAATCGTTAGATTGCGAATGAATACTACTCGCTGATTCTGACTCTTATGCCAAGGCGGTTTAATACAAACTTGACTAATTATTTAACAAATATAGATTACAAAGATAGAGACGTGATTGCGTGCGGAAGGCGGCTCGGATACCGGCATTGCGTCGCGAAGTTACAATATAGGAAATATATTAAGAAAATATACACTGAGTATTTATCCGACGACGCTAACAATTATCACAAGACATGAGCGGTGATCGGTATCGATCTCGCAATAAACACAAAGTAATTCGGAGCCCTGACTTCCGAGTTTTAACTTACTAACTATCGTAGAGGCTTACACGAAGTCCGCACGCAGTACGTCATGATGGTCTCTCAGAGAGAGCGAAAGGAGGAAGAGCCGGAAAGAAAGACCAATTTCAGCGCCGCGACTGGCGCTCGCAGCGCCGCAGCTAACGCTCGCAGCGCCGCAACCAACGCTCGCGACGCCACAGTACTCCCCTTCCAGTGTAAACGTTAAAGAAAGAAATACTGGTTACATTATCGCTAGAACGAAAATGACAAAAAATAAAATTAAATGGAACAAACAGAAACTTATACTTGTTTGCTTAACGTAATATTGTGCGAATTAATTCTTAAAACTAACAGTCTTTCGCTTGGTTGCTGGACTAGGATATGTCTTTGGTTCACCTTGCACTGGAATGTTAGTTGAAGACGGCAACGCAGTGGACGGAGTAGTTTCTGAGTCTTGGATTAGTACGTAAGCGGGCTTAAGTCTATCGACAGTGGCGTTGATGCACTTGAGATCGACTTCTATAGCAAAGACTTTGTCCGAAATGCACTCTAATACTTTATGCAGTCCGGTATATGGTTGATCCAGAGGACGTCTATTGCCTTCTACTTTGAAGAAGATGTGAGAGCAGTTATACAAATCTTTATGGAAAAATAGCTTAGGTCTAATGTGATGAGAAGTTGGTCTAGGCCGCAACTTTTGCATAATTATGCGGAAATCCTCGACGAAAATTCGTGGGTCGCTCGGCATTTCTTCGGAGGAGAAAAATTCACTCGGTACTTTGAGCGTAGTGCCGTACACTAATTCCGCTACAGAAGCGCCTAGATCCTTTTTGAGACAAGTTCTCAGTCCGAGTAATACTACTGGCAGTGTATCAGTCCATTGAGTTTCACCGTGGCACATTAATGCTATTTTTAGAGAGCGATGCCATAGTTCGATGATGTCATTAGATTCGGGATGGTATGCAGTTGTCCTACAACTTTTAGAACCGATGAGTTTGATTAATGTGTTGAATAGCTGCGCTTCGAATTGCGAGCCTTGATCAGGCGTGGAGCTCCGAATCTGACTACTCAGTGAGTGAAAAACATCTTCGCCACTGTGTTTGCTGTACAATCCTGTAATGAAATAGCCTCCGGCCAACGAGTAAATCGGTCAATCATTGTTAATAAATACCTGAAACTTTTGGATGAAGATAGAGGACCGACGATATCGATATGTACATGCTCGAAACGAGTATCTGGTATTTTGGTAGGCGAGATATGGTTATGCCGATGAATTTTAGATTGCTGGCATGCTAAACAAGTGCGGGCTCACTCTTTAATGTCCTTAGCCATGGAGGGCTACACAAATTTTTGCGGAATTTGATGATGATGAGTTGCTCTGCCGCTTGGATGCAATATTTGATGCACCATGTCAAAAACTCGTCTTCGTAATGGTCTAGGAAATGGAATGTAAGGTCTAGGAATGTAAGGTCTAATCTCTTCTTCTGAAGTGTCACAGTAAATATTGGATGCTGTTTCTAATAAGGTAAACTTTTTGAGCTTCAAAGACGTTGATGTAGATTGCTTCAGTTGCAATTCATCATCCGAGGCTTGAGCTTCTGCGATCTCTTGCATATCGAAACTAGTTGGCATTACGATAGTGTCGGCGTGAGATAATGCATCTGCTACAATGTTTTCGGCGCCTGAAACGTGACGTATGTCGGTTGTAAACTCCGAAATGAAGAGCAGTTGACGGGTTTGTCTTGGCGATATTTGATCTGATTTCCTCTTGAATGCATACACGAGGGGTTTATGATCCGTGATAACGTGAAAATTTCGTTCCTCTAACATATCGAAAATGTTTGATAGCCATATAGATAGCTAATAGTTCTCTATTATATGCACTATACTTTGTTTGTGTAGGCGTGAGCTTCCTTGAAAAGAAGCTGAGTGGTTGTAAAAATCCGTTGCTGTACTGTTGCAATATCGCGCCGATTGCTTTGTCTGAGGCGTCTGTTTGCAACGAGAGTGTTGCCTTGCTGTCTTAAAATGCGAGCGAGGTGGCTTGAGCGAGATGTTCCTTAATTCGTTGAAAGGATTGTTTGAGCTCAGAAGTCCATTCTATTTTCGCATTGTTGTTGCGTTTACGTCTCAAGATTATCTTTAGCAATGGTGCTTGCATGCTTGCGAGATCTTTGAGAAACCAGTTGTAAAAGTTGAGCATTCCTAGGAAGCGTCGAAGTCCTTTGACCGTAGCTGGTTCCTGAAAATCGATGATAGCTTGGACTTTTTCGGGTAAAGATTTGATGCCTTCCGCGCTGATCGAATGTCCTAGGAAGCTGACGCTCTTCTGCTCGAACATGCATTTATTCGGATTGATCGCGATGCCATGCTGAAGTCTACCGAACAGAATCTTTAAGTGCTCCTTGTGCTGAGTTTCATCCTGCGAAGCGATTAAAATATCATCGATGTAAGTGAAACAGAAATCAAGTCCTACGGTTACCCGGTTCATGAATCGTTGAAAAATTTGTGCTGCGAAGTCCGAATGTCATGTATGGGAATTCGAAAAGCCCGAATGGTGTAATGATGGCGGTTTTCAGAATGTCTGATTCATGAATTGGAATCTGTTGGTATGCCCGCATTAAATCTATTGTGGAAAATACGGTTTTATCGTGTGTTGTCTTGCAGGAACGGAATCGAGTAACAGTCCGGCACGGTTACCTCGTTGAGTTTGCGATAATCCCCGCACGGATGCCAGTCGCTGTTCTTCTTCTACACAAGATGTAGTGGCCAAGGATTTTTGGAAGGTCTGCATAAGCCTTGTTGTATCATGTACTCAAATTCTTGTTCAACCGCTTTTAGTTTTTTTGGACAGAGTCGTCTGGCTTTGTTTGACACAAGAGGACCTGTTGTTTCGATTACATGTTCCACTCCATGTGCAGTTTGTTTGTGCGTGATCGATGTCCTAGTTATCTCTGGGAAATTGCTTAAAATCTCTTTGAATGAACAGTCATCGGCAAACGCTATTAACCGAGGAATGGTTTTGCTGACAAGCTGGGAGATTTTAAGAAATGTGTCGCCGTCGATCAGACGCTTGTGCATTATGTCAGGCAGCAAATTGAAACGTGCCAGAAAATCCGAGCCGACAATGAAGGTGTCTACTTCGGCGATTATGAAAGGCCATTGAAAAACCCGACGGAATCCCAAATCGAGCTGGAGTAACTTTTGTCCATACGTAGGAATAATCGTTCCGTTTGCGGCGTAGAGAGTACTTGTTTACTAATATGAGTAAGATCGTGTCTTGAGACAGGGATGGTCGAGACATTCGCTCCAGTGTCCACTAGAAATTTGATGCCGGTGACACGATCCCTGACGCCGTCTACCAGACGGCGAGTCGCCACGGCTAAACTATCTGCCGGGGATAGTGCAGCTTCTAATTTTCCTGTTTCGTTGCTGTTTTCGACTTCCAACTGGGTTACGTACACTTGACGGCTTTTCCGCCAAAACGTCGATATCAGCTGATATCAGCACGGCTTGCTCTCCGATTGTAACCTTGAACGACGATTCCGCGAGGCCCGTGATCTGTCGTGCGATAAATGTTTGTGAGTTTCCAATCTCTCCATTCGTTCTAGAAGCGCGGATATTTGCGAATCTACTAAATTGGCTTTTGTCGGTGTAATTGTTGCGACGGCGTTAACGCCAGTGGATAGCAGTCTGTTATTCGGTTCGCTAGTTGCGATAGCTCTTCGAGTTCGTGCTTACTAGCTGTTAGTATAGCCTGTACTTAGTAGGCGCTGCAGCCATAAAGATTTGAGTATTTCTTCTGACACGCCATTTTGCGCAAGATCTCGCATCCAACGGAGCAATTGCAACGGGCGGCGGTCACCTAGATCAACCTCGTTTAATAACCTACGCAGTTTCTTTTCGGCACTATCCGCGAAGCTTTTCATTAACCTATCTTTGAGCGCGGCGTATCTATTCATCGCAGGCAGATTAAGTACGAGATCGCTAACTTCGTTCAAAGAGTCGTCGTCAAGGCACTATATCACATAATTTTATCTCGTCTCATCTACAGTTATGCCCGCAGTGAGGAATTGAGCTTCCATTTGTACGAACCAGAGGTCTCGTTTCGACTTCTAAAATGGCATGGATCTAATTCCGACTCGCGTAAGTGCAGGCATTTCTACTATACTGCATCGCTGTCCTGATTGCCCGAAGGAGGATCTTGAGCCACTAGCCATGTCGGCGGCTTGTTAAGACGCACGCGTGAGGTTAAACGCGTGAGGTTAAAACGCGCGTGAAAACGCTAACGGTTTAATACAAACTTGATTAATTATTTAACAAATATAGATTACAAAGATAGAGACGTGATTGCGTGCGTAAGGCGATTCAGATACTGGCATTGCGTCGCGAGGTTACAATACAGGAAATACATTATGTATATTAAGAAAATATACACTGAGTACTTTATCCGACGACGCTAACAATTATCACAAGACATGAGCGGTGATCGGTATCGATCTCGCAGTGAACACAAAGTAATTCGGAGTCCTGACTTCCGAGTTTTAACTTACTAACTATCGCAGAGGCTTACACGAGGTCCGTACGCAGTACGCCATGACACCAGAGAGAGCGAAAGGAGCAAGAGCCGGAAAGAAGGACCAACTTCAGCGCCGCGACAAACGTTCGCAACGCCGCAACTGGCACTCGCAGCGCCGCAACCAACGCTCGCGACGTCACATGTCACATTACTTTTTGAAAAGTATAGCATCTTTCAGTTGATTACTGTCAAATTTTGAGCGGAATTCATCGCGTGGTTTCATTTCTGTAGATGATTAAAGTGAACAACTTTTGTACTTTTTGCAAAATGGAAAAAACGAGTTTCGTGCAGTGATTGAACATTTATATATGAAAAGTTTAACCGAAAGAAATCAAAGTCGAGTTAATATTCATAGCATATCTGTACCAGCGTTTGCGACTGTATACAATTGGGTGAATGAATTTAAACGTGGTCGTATATCCACATATGATGCATCTCGTTCGGGACGTCCAATTGAGACTGCTACGCCAGAAATCGAAGTCCACGATATTGTTTTGATCGACGAGTGAAAGTGCGCGAGCTTGTTGAGGTCACAGGCATATCACATAGCACAGTGATTTCAATTTTGCATGAACAATTGGGTATGAAAAAGCTATCGGCAAGATAGGTGCCGCGTTTGCTCGCTGTGGGCCATAAGCGCGACCGTGTGATGATTTCAAAACAATGTTTGGAGATGTTTCAATGTAATCCACATGAATTTCTGCGTCGATTCATTACTGTGGACGAAACATAGATCCATTACTTCACATCCGAGACGAAGGAATAGTCAAAACAATGGACTTCACCGAGTGAACTAGCTTCGAAGAAGACGAAGATCGTGAAATCGGCCAGAAAGATGATGGCCACAATTTTTTGGGATGCACACGGTATAATTCATATCGATTACTTTCCATCGAAGCACAATCATGAATGGCGATTACTACGCAGCCTTATTGGACCGTTTCAACATTTTAAAGAAAAAAACGTCCCTATTTGGCGAAGAAAAAAGTGCTCTTCCATCAAGACAATGTACAGGTTCACACATGTCCGGCACCGATGGCACCAAATTCAACGAATTCCACTACGATTGCTTCCCTATCCTACATATTCGCCAGAATTAGCCTTCTACGATTATTTCCTGTTTCCAAACCTGAAAAAATGGTTCGGAGGAAAGAAATTCACCACCAGAGAGCAGCTCATCGCCGAAACAGAGGCTTATTTTGAAGGATTGGACAAATCGTATTATTCGGGCAGCTTGAAAAAGTTGGAGAATCGTTGGATCAAGTGTATCGAGCTGAAAGGAGACTATGTTGAGAAATAAAAATGAATCGATAAAAAAATGTGTTTTACTATGTATTTTTCTAAAAATTTATTGACTTGCTCTCGTACAATTGAAAATATCGAACATCTTTACTCGGAAGAGGACATAATGGACCTTGAGTGTACGCGACAGGTGATTATATTGTACTAATTGGTATTAATAAAATTGCCCTTTATGAAGAGAAACTTAAGATTCTCGGAAACTAAACATTCGGAAACAAGTAGGAATACAGTAATTATACAGTTTTACCTATGCACCTCAAAAATCAATAAAATTAGGCTTATTTCATTTTTGCATGAAACGAAAGAATCTGGTAGAAAAAAATGTTCTGCCCTACGAGCTGAGATATTAATCGTTAAAGTTGATGATTATTCAGGTTAGAAAATCTGTCGCAACACTGCAATATAAGCATGTGCTGTGGTTACATTTTCACACTTTATAATCACATGCTTATGCATTCTAGATATTTCTTGCTATTTTGGATATTTATTTGCTTTAAAAATAAATTCTCTGATGTGAAAACAAAAATTATACAAGAAAATTTGTGTTTTTAAAGTAGAGAATTTACGTTTTTGAACAGAGAGAATTTGTTTTTAAAGTAAAGAATTGTGTTTATAAAGCAGAGAATTTGTATGGGCGACCAGTCAATAGATTAGGAAATCTATCGATGTATTAGATTTCCTAACCTATTGACTGGTCGCTCATACAGCATCGATTATTGCGGAAAGTTTTCAGAAATGTTTTAACATTTCTTTATATCTCATATTCAACAATTCTGAAATGATTCTGCAACATTTCATATGTCATATGAAATGTTTTAAGAATGTTTCTGAAATCTATCATATGCAATAAATTGAAAAACATATTTAAACAGAACAAAAAATTAATGTTAAAATGGTTCAAAATGTTTACTAAAAGTCATTTTTTGATTAATCATGAGTTTAGTTTAACGTTATTATGACTTGTTCTACTTTAATTGTAAAAAACTTTTGTATCTGAATGATTTGTTCTGCTTTAATTGCAAAAAAACTTGTATATATGAATAATATGATATTGTGTGGAAATTGTATGCAGGTATAAACAGGTGTTTTTTAATAGTGATTATATATATATATATATGTATAATAAGTGCTTATGCATATATGATTAATTAATCAAAATAAGCAGTTGGCGATATAATTATTATTTTTGAGAAATACGTTAAGTTTATTTCAACAAGTTTTGTAATCTGTAAAGATCACAAAATTTTCAATAAATTTTAAGTACTTCAGAAATAATATTTAAATATTTGCTTAATTGATACTTAAACAATATTCAAATTTTAAATTTATTATGTCGACATAATAAATTTAAATATTACTTAAGTATCAATCAAGTGAGAGCGAGTGTGGCAGAGTAGACAGCGCACTCGTATGTTAGAAATCCCGAGTTCGATTCTTGGTAAAACCAAAATATTTTCATACACTCGTTCTTCTCTCGGAAGGAAGACAACCAATCGAGAGTATCCTTGCCTAGAACACTTTTCTAAACAAAAACTTCGGAATCGACGTTAAACTGTAAGTCCCATAACTGAACTGTGTACGAACAGCGTACGCAGGTATATGAAAGAAGTCACCACGCTCGGACACGAGCAACAGGACTAAAGAGATCAATCAAGTATATATTTAAATATCATTTTTGTAGTACTAGAAATGGCTAAAACCTCTTTGGTAATATTTCAAAAAGATTGCAGATTCTTTCTATGACATTTCATCAATCTTTCAACAAGGTTTTATGTGCAAGAATCACAGACATTTTGCTATTTCAGAGCTGCCCAGAAATGTTGCATATTTCGCAATTTTTATGTTTCACTTTTCAGTTGAAATATTTCTGAAATTTTTTTGAAAACTTTCGATGCTATATAGGTGGTACAAATTAGTACAAAATGAGCTAAAAAATTAAATAGATCCGGATTGATTCTGCTCATTTGATCCTGCTAGAGGACAAATTCGGTTATAAACAGACGTAAGATTTAGTCGTGTCGTTAATTGTGCACGGACTATGAGCATTAATGTAGAAAGGTGATCTCAGTTGAGTGAACTTCTCAGTTTGTGAAAATTTCTAAGGAAAAGAATCGTGTCTTTGGGTGAACAACGTGCTCTTGCCGTATTGATCTCAGTTTTCTCTTTAGAAAAAATAAGTATTAAAATAAAAAGAAGTAGAAAGAAACACTTGAGAATAACCTATTTTAAAAAATACATTTTGATGAAGCGCATCAAAATTTGAGAGGGGCCAAAATCAATCCTTATCAATCTTCTCTCTTTAAATTAGCTAAATGCAGCAATTCTACTGTATGTGCATTAATCGTAAATTTTTCAACAAATTTAAAATATTATAAAAATTAATAAAATATTGTACATTAAAAAAATTTGTTTCTCAGCATTTATCATATTTCTGTTCGTTTTTATAAATGTACCAGAAAATGTAGCAGAATATTTAACATATATAATATATATATGTATGTTATATACCTTGCAAGTGCTATTTACGACTGTCGGTAACAATTCGAAAGACATGTGACTTTTAATGAAACGTGGAGAAGACTGATTTTGCACAAATTCGATACTGTATTTCTCCGTATTGATCCTACCAGGAATATTTTCCGTTGCAATATGATCGTCTAATATTGCTCCTATCCTAAAAATAAAAATATTTCTTTTGACATATTATATCAAAGACAAGATACTATAAAGACTGTCATTTTTCGAGAATTCACGTCCTTGTTGAAATTTAAGTGATTAAAAGTATTACAATAAACCGATAATATAGTATTAATTTTATAATTTATTAGTTTCATAGACATGTACATATATTCGAAATTAATAATATTCGATTTTTATTTAAAATTATGATTTTAATGTTATTGTCTGACTTTGATTATCAATAGAGATGATAACTATAGTGAAAAAAAATTCTAATTTTATAGCAATATATAAGATATTATAACAATAAGAGTATGCATACTTATTTATAAAACATTTATTATATATAATAAAAAATCATCAATTTAATAATATATTATCCAAGTATTTATATTAACAATCACAAATTTATATTAATTATCCATAATGTCAGCGTTCTTAAATTACCTCCAGGTCTTCGGGACGTTCTTTACATGGACAAAAATTTGCCCAGTTGACGGTCTTTAATAGTATCTCATCGGTGATTATAGTGAAGTGTCGGTAATTATTCGAATTAATGGCTTCTGCACACAGAACACTTGTCGCACGAAAGTTGGTACGATAGCCATCTCGTTTGCTCGAAAGTAATAAATATATAATTTCCACCGCACGATAAAAGTTTAACTCAATCCAACTTTTGCCATGCGATAGAAGTAATATTACATCATGTCAGAAGTTTTGCAAAGTGAGACCAACTCAAGAATATTGAATGATTAACTAGTGCGACAACTTCCGCCGCGCAGTAAATATTATCGCATTCTATTTACATAACGGACACTGCGCCGATGATCTTGATATATAATATGTTGTTAAGATCATGACTTTCAAAAGACTTTAGGTGGCGATCACCATTTGTTCAAAAGTTATTAACAAGTAAAGTTTACAAAATAATGTCTTATTTCTGCTATATACTTATAACTGTGCAGCCTAAAAGCTGCATCATCCCCGGAAACTTCTAGCCGGATGCTATTGCACCCACCGTCAATGGATGTTGTTGCGATGAGGGCGTGGTGCGCCCGCATTTTTAAACAAATCTAAAAATAATTTACAGATGATAGCCGCTCCGCTACAGATATCCAAATACGTTCAAATTCCATCAATGCCATTTTTCTTTCACTCATATTGTTGACCGGCGGGAACGATTCCGGGACAATGAACGAGAACAACAATTAATATAAAAGCCGCGATTTTTACCGCGCGCGCTTTTCCGTATCGCTTCTGCTCCTACTCCGTTATCTTCCAAATTCTCCAGTAACAAGCACAAAAAGGTGGTACATACAGACTCTGCCACTGTCGAGCGTTTTCAATCGCAATCGACCGGCATATCCTAGAAACCGCTGCACCGGGAATTTCCGTGACGAAATGTACTCCGTCACACCGAGCGTTCTCGGTAACCAGCTTGTCCGCCGCCGTTTTCCGCGCACCGAAATAATTCCAGGGATAGAGAGCGCTCTGTCTTTGTCGAGTTTGCTCGACCGTCGGTTCCTCAAACCTGGCCTCGATAATAGGGTAAAGTTTTCTCTGCCTCCGCCGAGTGCTTAAATGCATTCTTCGTTTTCTCCTCGTCGCATTGGGGAAAACTCGCGTTTACCACGACGGCTTTACCATGAATGCGACCGCGGCTGTGATTTGCTGACGCGTACCGTGTAAACCAATCACATGCGCTACGCCGCACGTCTGATTAACGCCCTACGTCCCGCGGTCCGCGTCCGTAGCGCGACCAAGAAGCCACCGGCAATACTGAGCTATACCGCATTGCGCATACGTAGACAATCTGCACGCACACACACACATACATCAAACTGTACTATATCTTTTATATTTAAAATACTATTATTTTACAGCATAAAATATACGAATTTACGTCATTGCATCTCACCTCCCGAGCGAACCTATTTTATGTATCGATATCGAAGTTTCCGGCGAGCTACGTCTGCGCACAAAATTAATTGTTTCATATTGTCGGGCATATTTCGGGATTTTCCACGCGAAAGAAAGTCTACTCCATCTCTCTCTTTGCCATGGGGCATGTGACTTTCCACACAAAACGAGATCCACCTCATCTCTCTATCTAGAATTGGATAGTCTTTGGTTGAGAGGAAGATGCGGTGAGCTTTACTTCGCGTGGAAAGTCGATCGCCTGTATGTAGGAAGCTAAGTATAAGATAGTTTTTATACTGTATAATAATACTGTATAATATATGGTAGAAATAAGACATTATTTTTTTTAAATTTATTTGGTAATTTTAAACGAACCTTCAATCGCCACCTAAAACCTTTCGAAGGTCTTTCAGAGTCATGATCTTAACAACATATGTACATCAAGGTTAAGATTATTATCCGGTTATCCGTTAATTCAAATAATTACCGAAGTGTCTTTTAATTTAGAGCAGTTATAATAATTTTATATATATCGTAATCATCATTTCATTTAAGAAAAAAGTAGAAAGATAATTCTGATTTTTCCTTCTATTGTTTTCATTAAATCCAAAATAAAATTTAATTTAATGAAATTTTTTATGCATTTTGAATAAAAGTGTATGTGCGCAATGAAATAAACACTTGGAAATTCAAGTTTAGTTTTAATTATTTTATTAGCATTTAGAGAAGTTGTTTTCTATAACATCATAAAAGTTAAAAATATTTAAATGTTATTTCTAAGTCACCTGTTTAAAAAGTCGAAATAAATCACAACACTGTTAAGCTGCGTTACAATCATATGAGTCTATTTACTTTAATTGTAAAAAAATATGAATTTATTTCTGCAGTTTTTATGTAAGATATACCAGGTGATTTAAAACAATCCTTAAAATATAAAGTCTGTTTGCGTTGCTTGAAATCCCCAAAAATTTTTAAACTTAAAATGAAATAGATATATATTTAAACGCTGAAAAGAGAGAAAGCAAAGATACTAATTGTGAGTGCAAAAAGTGCATGCAACGCGAATAGACCTATAGACTGCACCCGATTAAGGATGCCGTGTAAACATGGTCTATATCTCTTCTTGACCGAATTCTTGACTTCATTTTAAAACGATTTTTTCTTTATCAAAGGGGATAGATAAAGTTATCGGACTTTAGCTAAATAATGGAACCTTCCTTATTCATGTTTTTTTTTGTATTTTTTGATATGCTAAATTATTTACAAATGTTAATTTCGAGCTAAACTGATGGGAAAGTATTAAAAGTTGAACTTAAAGATCAGATTTCGACTAAATTGTGCTACTTTTAATGTGATTTTCAATATGCTCCCATCAGATTAGTTTGAAATAAACTTTTGCAAATGATTCATACATCAAAAAATACAAGGAAACATGCTCAAGAAAAGTTCCATCGTTTAGATCAAAATCCGATAATTTTATCCAGCCTCCTTTTATCTGAAACTTAGTTTTTAAATTATGAGGAAAAAATATTTTACAAATTATGGGACGCGTTCAGAAGTAAGGACGGTGCAAACCATCGTCTGCCGAAGCGATTACACAGAACGCTCACTATACGCTTATTAAGCTATATGCTTACTGTATGCTTACCATACGCGATCAGTTACTTAATATACACTATGACGTATATGTACATACACGAGAGAAAAAAGAGAGATATCCACACATAGATTTTTTCATTCACTCACTTACTCATCATCTTGATTCGATGTCTTCGTATTACTACAATTTGAAAAAGGCGGATGAATAGTTTCTTTATGATCGATAGCAATCAGATTACACGTATCCACAAGACAAATCATACGAAGTAATAAATCAAAATTTTTTTTCATAAAATGTATTAATACGTATCAACTATACGCAAAAAAAAGTAATATCAGTTGTTGATTTAAACTTTGCTGTTATTGCTAAAAATTAGCTATTGAAGATAAAATACATTTGCTACCGATATCAAACTTCATTAGTTAAAATTAAAAACGTAGTTAACAATAAGTAGCTAAATAAGTGGCAGCTATTCCTCACCATCTTAACCGTGTAATCGAACATTCCATTCGCAATTGTTTCTGGGATATTGCCGATGCCTGCGTATAATATTATTTTGGCGACATTATGTGGCGTGCTCATTGCATCTACCGCAGTTTATTTCCGATTTCGATTTATTTTCTAATATGATCAATTTTAATATAATACGTGCATATTACAATTATATTGTTAATTGTAATACAAAATTACTATTACAAGTATGTTACATGCAACTTTGGTTTACTATTGGATCTGTATCAAAAGTTTATTTTATGTATTATGGATTCTTTAATACAAACTAGTATAATACAAGGTGTGTCCCAAAATTTTCCGAACTTTTGAAATAAAACAACAACGGTTTACTTTTTTTTTCAAATTCAAATTGTTTATTCAAAGTAGTCCCCGTCGGACTCAATACAACGTTTGGCACGATCTAAAAGCATTTCAAATGAGTGTTTTATGTCGTTCAAAGGCGTCCTTCAGAATAGTGGTACAAGCCCTTTGGATGTCTTCTACGTCCACATACCGCTTTCCTTTCATGGACAAATGCATTTTGCCGAATAGGTAGAAGTCACAAGGTGCCATATCAGGCGAATACGGGGAATGGTTGATTGTTAAAATGTGATTTTTAGTCAAAAAATCAGTGACAAGTGTCGAACGGTGAGATGGCGCATTATCGTGTAACAAGGCCTACTTTTTGTAGGCCCAAATGTTCGGTCAAAATGCGATAAATCGTTGATTTGGGGATGTTCAATTCCATTTCCATGTATCTCACTGAAGATTTTGGCTCATGCTTGATGAAATTACGCACAACTTCGATGGAATTTTCGTTAATTGTCGATTTTGGGCGACCTGTATGTGCGTCGTCATTTATGTCCTCACGACCGTTCTTGAATCGCGTATACCACTCATAAACACTGGCACGGGCTACACAATTATCACCATAAAC
This sequence comes from Acromyrmex echinatior, assembly GCF_024713525.1. Classification (NCBI taxonomy): domain Eukaryota; kingdom Metazoa; phylum Arthropoda; class Insecta; order Hymenoptera; family Formicidae; genus Acromyrmex; species Acromyrmex echinatior. The sequence continues at coordinate 1,460,318 of NC_141862.1, read as the reverse complement.
TAGTTTCATCAAATTATGGGTTTCGGTAAATGTTTTACCAAGTTTAAAACAAAACTTAATATTGGCTCTTTGTTCGAAGTTCATTCTCGTACCGATGTATACAACATACTGACACTTGAGACGCCATAACTTCGTTTCCACTGAACCAAATGTCATGAAATTTTTACTGGAAGTCAGCTAGGGATGTACCTTTCAAACGCGCAATCGAACACACGGATGACGCCACCCGACCTATCCCTATTGAAAAAGTTCGGAAAATTTTGGGACGCACCTTGTATATATAATATAATAAGCCTTTTTATGTAAGGTAAGTGGTCTAACCATGTAAATTTCAAAGACTTATGTTTCTCTTAATTATTGAAGATCTGAGTTTTGGCATATAGTTTATGAATTTAGTTGGTCACATACTGTAAACAATAATTCGTAAGTTATTTTTTAAATTTAACCACAATTTCGATCATTTGCAACCACCAATTATATATTTTCAATACATTTTGTAACGCGCAATTCTTAACATGTCCATATCGCATAGTATTAACAACATCCAGATTAGTTAAAGATTCCATGTCTTCATAAATTGCATCCAAAGACTCGATGTACATGCGTTCTCGCTTGTCCAAAAATAAGTTCCACAGTCACGTTTCTCGCGAAACGTATCCTTAACGTACGCGATATCATCATCTTCAAATACAGCTGCCGTGATCAGACCGTGATTATTTCACCTCGTTGGACGGGATCATCCCGTCCTCCCATCGCAAACCATGGTGATAAGCACTGAATCAGGAAGTACAAGACCTATCGGATCTTCAAAAATTTCCATGGCAGGAGACTCGTAGAAATGTAATGCGTGAGAACGGTCCCTGTTTCAGCCACTGAACTGCCACTTCCTTCACGATAAATTTCTTGTTAACGATGAATTCTTGCAGATCCACGAACGTTAACACGAGCATGTTGTCAAGAAAACTGCGGTCGATTGCGGCATATCATAGATTTTATATCGTAGATTTATATTATCGTGTCGAATGTGCATTTAGGTGATTTTGCGCCAACAACATTAGTCAATGGATCATATTGAACCACGCGATCGTGTATGATGAGATAATAGGCTGAGATAATAGGCTATTGTATTTATGGCACGTTTTTCTTACATTCTAATCACACATCCACGATGTTACTCTTAACCGATTCGTTGTGTCGAGAACAATCGATGATCACGTACGGGTCATTACGTAAACAAGTTATAAAGGTGAGACTCGGCTAAAGGTGAGATCGCTTGTAGAAACACGCGTACAAATCGTATAGAATCGCACATCTATTTTTATTAAAATCCAGATTTAAGTCATCGTACGGATAATATTCCGAATTCAAGTAAAATTTTGCACTGGTTAATTTGCAGTCATTGAACCGACTTATATCTTCGGACATGACGTTTTTTCTATCTGTTTGCATAGCGAAAATGACGTAGCGCGGCTTCTCGAGCTGAGTAGCCATCTTGATGGTTCACGAATACTTAGTTGTGCTCTGCAAGAACGGAAACTCGTACAAATCTCACGAGCGAAAAGCCATGCTCAGATATCGTCCGCTCTTCAAAGCGCGCAGCATTGACAGCTTATTTATCTCGTTCAATAACACGTGCGGCCACTGTACTTTGAATAATGTGAGTGTTGGATCTTTTCCTCTGTCGCCGGATCTTCCGTCAGACACTTGTTGTTGCGCGCTCGTATTAAAATCAACTTGTGACAAGCGTTGACCACACGTTTGTAATTCGCAAAATCCCAGCATTACGTAGAGCGATACACAGAAATTAAAGTATCCGGCAGCAGTCCAGCCGGCATTTCGCAGAATCATGCTTCTATCGCATATCACTGTTACATAGTTTTTGAGTGTGCTAGTTATCCACGATTTATAGTTGTCCACGATTCTGTTATATCGTCAATCTCCGCACCGTTGAGTTCATATCGAATTTCATTGAATATGAACGTGACGTAATTATTTCCCAATGCCACGTGAGTACCCTGGACCACTTTGTTCTCCGTCAGTTTTCCTTTGACTAGAAAGCTTTCGCAATGTGTATAGATCCTGCTGTATGGGTATTCTTATCTCATCGCTGTATCCGAAAGTTGTGTTGGCGAATGAGTTGTACGTGTAAGTCTCAATCTTGACGATGCGATCGTCGAAGATTGGTTCATTTTTAATGTTTAGGATATCAGTTATCTCAAATGTTGCGGCGAATCCCAAAGACTTACTTTAAAAATATAACGTTCGATGCACTGAGCTTCTTCTTCCTGATGCAGCTGAATGAGCAAGTGTTATCGAGCTGTGATATTACCGACCTTGTAAAGAATGCATTATCTCTCTGCGTGCGCTCCATTCCGTTCAGCACGAGCATCTCACGCTCACGTTATCACTGTTGCCGTCGTACGTGCAATCTAACGATTTCATCTCCTCGAAAATCGAGCAATCCGTTCTGTTCGACGATGCGTATCTTTAGATCCGTAATGTTCCGTGCGATGATCTGCAGGTAAATGATTTGCGTCGGCCTCTCCGAAATCTTATATTCTGGCGGCACGCTCGATGAAAATTCCTGTATCGTGTTCGCGCTCTTGCCGCTACTATACGCACTCGCGTCACATCACACTACGCGGATAACGTTTACGTTCATTATGTTGATCGACACGTCTGATTCGTGTCATCTTCGCGGCCACAGTATACAGTTCGACGAAAATCCCAGAAGCGATCCAATGCTGTTAGGCTTGCCAAAGTTTATTCTGTATGCACATCTAATCTCGCATCTCATTGTGTTGTAGTTTGCGCGGAGCGTAATTGGGTTATTCTTCCTCACCATTATCGTCATCAGTGTCATTGTTGTTATTATTGTCACCACGCACTACATCAACGGTTTCAAGCGCGTCGCGGTACGAACGTTTTCGTAAAATTGCGCATTTCAAAAATTCATTTCTGTCTCGCATGTCTGTCTCTTCATACGAATCCGGGAATTGTAATTTTCTCGTCGTCTTTGGCGAAATAAAATTTATTGTTCGATTTATTCACGTTCGGTATCGTGTGATAAGTTTCAATAATTGCCAGCTCGTAATCTCTGTCATTCAAATCTGTGGTAGGAAAGTAGTTCGCTGCGAGTTGACAGTGCTCTTCCCGCTCAGCGTAAGCGTCAACGACATGACGGAAAAAGCGTTCGACTAATACTAAGATTTCATAGCACCTCATCGAGCTTTTTAAATTCACGCGTCTATCGTTTATAGAAATCGCAGACACATCTGTCCGCAGAAGCTCTGATCGTACGTCTAATAGGACATGCGATTGTATTCTATCATCATAGCACCATTCTCGAAATATCACATCAGTTCCTTTGGACAATTGAGATTACCGAAATTGTACAAAGTACACGACGTGATTATTCCTCTTCGCGTACGCTACCCAGTGAGTACTAGGCCCCGTCGCATCGTCCAGATATCGCTTTCGTTTCGACGCGCGCCGCTCGTCGGTAACTTGTTACTCATAAAAACGCCTCTAAAGTATTATAAGATATGCGCATAAAGTAAGATCTCGCGAGCTCGTTCAATTGTACTTTGGTAATTGTGACGACATTTTTATCATCTCTTTGGTATTTTTTTTTTGCTGCTACGCCTTGTCCGTATTTGTACGGGCCGAGATACAGTCCGCGTCCGTATTTGTACGGAGCGAGATACAATCCGCGGTCCTGTTCTATCGCGCGATGATTGCTCTTCGAGCTGACGTCACGCGGTTTTGTTGTCGCTTTCGCCACGCTGGCTGCTCCGCCGATCAAGGACTCGAACGCGCCCAACATTGGCAGAAATGGTAATGCACTGCCTCGTTTCGCCGTCGAAAGTATCAACTTCTTCGTCGTCTTTTTCCTCATCGTCTTCTTCTTCTTCGGTTTCATGCCCATGCCGATCTTGGTCTTGGCTTTCATCACTGTCCAAACGGCAGCTATCTCGCTCAGAGCCGAATCTCTCATGACGACGCCTCTTAGCGAGTATCTTGTCCCCGCTTGTCTATCGGCGAGATCGTTGCTCCAAAGAATATGCAATATCGTGTTCTCGGCACGCCGCGTCCAGCAGATTTATGCCCACATCATCTCTGGCTAATCGTTTCGTAAGCAGAATGGCCGCAAAATTAGTAGTTTGGAATATACATACTCGAAAAGAAGCGCGTTTATCGTTCGATTCAGCAGATCGCCGCGCGCCGCCGACAGTCCTTTATCTTCGATTCGGGACCGTCGATGTGCGTCCGCTGCCATCGTAGTGCTCCTCGCAGCGACGATAGGTTCGAACCTCCGAATCTGCCTTCACGTGTTCCGAAAGTTTGTCCCAGATGTGTTCGATGTAATATACGCGTAAGAATACGACCTTCGGTATATATTGCAATTGTTCAGCGCTCAAGTCTCAAATATCGGAAGGATGACACAGCGCGAGATACATTTTGCTACTGCGCGATTCACGGATTCGCGCACCTTTAAATAGTTCGAGAGAGCACAGCTCGTAATGAGCATGAAATAGTGAGCATGAAGTATATGTGCGTCATCGCATATAGTAAGCAGCGAGCGTCCCGTGTACCCGCGGCCAGGGACTCGGACTGAAAGGTTTTTTGATTCGATTCCGGTCCCGGTTTAATAAAATATCAAATAAATATTCGGATTTTAATTTCGAGTTTTTTTTTTCAAGGTCAACAAAACCGAAACTATAAAAATTATGATTTTAAAAAATTTTTTCGATTCTACTTACTTGCTTTATTCTATTTATTCTTTAAATTTATTCTATTCAATGATGAATTTCAAAGATGATTGTTCTGAATCACCATATATACGTGTGCGTGTTGCGCGCGCGCGCGTGTGTGTATGTGCATGTGAATAAATATATATATATATAATACTATACTCTAAAAAGGGAAATCTCTCTACTAAATATCTTCGCTGTGCCTTGTCAAAATTCATGTCGTTCGCCACTAGCCATATTAGTTCCTGTGTCATCGTCGTACCTAATTAATACAATATGTAAATTTAATTAATATTTTTGACATTAGCACGACTCAGTAAACAAAAATGGATTAAAATGGATTGAAATTTTGATCCATTTGTATCATCCGAATATATACTCTTTATATGGTCCATTTTCATTTTTTTAGATTCAATTGAATTGAAAATATACATTTCTTATTCAGAATTGTGAATTGAACAATATACATGATATATTTAACAAATTGAAACTTCTTTTAGATTAAAAAATATAGAAATGTGCTTCATTTCTATAAATAAATTTCTATAAATAAATAAAAATGCATTGGAATTGGAAAGGGTTCATTTCTCAGACAGCACAAGACATCCTCAGGATCATTTTGAATATATCTTAAGCCATCTTGAATACATTCGTATATGAGATCGTTCTGAGAATGTTTTCAGGATCTATCTTTAGGATACTTTTTAAGACAGTCTCAGGATGTCCTGGGAATATTCTTGTAAAACAATTTTAGGGTTTCTGTTGGAATAAAAACTTATAATCATTTATGAAAGAAATATATTTTAACTTTATGTAAACCATCTTTTTGATACTATCTATTGATCAGATGTCACACAAATACATATTCATTAACATATAGGATTCCTTAAACAGCACATATCCTTCGTATCATCCCACTTTTATACTAATTATACTGTGATCATCTCTAACATCTCTAACAAACTGAGATTAATGCAATAATATATCGTACCATCGTATCATTCCGTTTTCCTTTCGCGTATGTATAAACTCAGATTTGACACCAAGTACAGAATAATATGTATCATTTTTAACAATCTAAGATTAACGTAATAATATCTCACATAGTATCATTCCGTTTTCCTTCGTGCGCATATAATCTCAAATTTGACTCAATATGCACCGCGTGCGTATAATCTAAGGTTGACGTCAGATATAGGAACAATACGTATATAACAAGAGGAGAGATTGGTTGCTCTAACTGTGACAGAGGGATTACTTTGCATTTATTTTGATAGATGGATACAACAAATAAGCGGGAAAAGACCGGAAGAGGAATTGCATATGCAGATGACGTAGATACTCGCATGGTGGAAGAAGAGGAGGTGTAATAATGCGCATAATTCGCATTGCGCATGTTCTTCTTACGTCATGATCAACCAATCAAACGCTAATGAAAATGTGACGAAACATATTCAAATTAATCGATGATATAAGTTTAAGTAAAATTAAATTAAAACATATAAAAAATAAGAGCATAAAAAACCACAGCACAAGTTATAGTTTGTGATATTTAATTATTATTACATTAATTAAAACATTAAACGTTTCGGCCACAATCTGGCCATCTTCAGTAATTCAATAATATTCTTAAAACGCAAAGTTACATCTAGTTGACATTAAATTCAACAGTCGAGAGTTGTAATTAAATAAACATGTTCTTTTATTAGGTGTTGGAATTAATTCGTAGCGTTTTACAAGTGATGGGAAGTACTTTCATTAATGTATTTTTTAATGCTCATGTGAAATAAATAACATTCTTTCATTAAAAAACGCTACGAATTAATTCCAACACCTAATATATGTGAAGATGCTTCATACAGTAACATTACAACGCTAGTTGTCATATCAAGAAAAGTGTAGAACAAGAATTTCCAGATTCTAATTTAAATAAAATTGTATATATTAAAATCTTCTAGTCGGAATATAAAGAAATAGAATCATTACCTGTTTTACAGCAAAAAACCAAACGATGAATCTCAAGTATTTCTTTTACACAATTACAATTTTTGTCGTGACATTATGTGTTGTTACTTGTCCTATCATGTATTTTACCACTATTTATATATTTGAGTCAACAATTTAGAAAGTTCTAGAATTATTTATTAAAGGAAAGAGACATCCTTCTTTAGAAGAGGAAAATAAATCTCAGGCAAACTTTCCGTGTTACTTTGCTTATTGATACCACGTGTTTGTCTTTTTATATGTATCATTTCCGAAATTCTTCTTTTCACTAAAGATTGTTCTATATCTAAAATTCTTATATTATCCCAATCTAATTCATGCATCTCATTCATACGGTGACGTGAAACCACAGAAATTTCGGAAGAAGATTTTTTATGTCGGCCTTATGTTCTTTAATCCGAGTTTTTAATTTCTTTTTAGTTTGGCCAACATAAGACGATTCACAGTTTAAGCAATTAATTTTATAAACTACTCCGCATTGGTCATCCTTAGGCAAAGAATCCTTTCCTGTCTTAATAAACGTATTCATTTTGTTCATAGGTTTATAAGCTATATTAAAACCATACACATGTGAAAGTTTTTTAAATTTTTCAGAAACTTTACCCAAATATGGTATCGTGAAAAATTTTTTTGAAGTAACATTAGAGTCACATTCATTATTAATTTCTTTACGATTTTGATCTAAATTAGTTCTGTTTTCCAAAGTTTTAATTCTATTATTTATTGTTGAAAATATAAACTATAAAGGATAACCATTACTTAGAACCGTGTGAATTAATTCAGAAATGTTTTTTTCATGAAATTTAGGATGGGATAAGAATAGAATTCTATCAAATTGCCCAATAATAACTCCCCTTTTGTGTTCTAACGGATGATTCGAAAAATAATTTAAATATCTCCCAGAATTGGTAGGTTTTTTATAAATATCGAAGATGATATTTCCTTCCTGTCTCATTAATTTAACATCTAGGAAATGTATGCCGTTATCATCGCCAAAGTCCACAGTAAATTTAAGCCTTTCATGATATGAGTTAAACAATTCTAAAACTCCTTCAACCTTTTCTTTATGTATAGCTAATACAATATCATCCACATAACGAAAATAAAAAGATGAATTAATATTATTCTTGGTAATAATTTCTTGTTCAAAATCTTGTAAAACAATGTTCGGCAGTATGGGGGACAAAGGAGAACCCATTGGCATGCCAAAAATCTGTTTAAATATTTTATTATCAAAACTAAAAAATGTAGAATTAATTATAATCATAATTGCTTTGATAAACTCATGTAAAGGAATCGAAGTCTTATTCTCCATAAAATTCCACCTACGTTCAATGCTTTTTGATACTAATTCGGTCAGAATATTCGTGTACATGGAGACCACGTCAAATGATATAATACTAAAATTTTTATCAATTGCTTTACCATTGAGTTTATTTACTAAATCAAAGATATTTTTAACAAAACTGAAATTTTTTATATTATTATTATTAATGATTTCTTTTAAGAAAGTCGCCAGTGGATAAAAAGCACTATTAATACAACTGACAATTAATCTTAGAGGGTGACCTTCTTTGTGAATTTTTGGCAATCCGTAAGATCTCGGAAGTTCGCCGTCCGAAACGTACAATTTTTTGTATAAATTTGAATCAATGTACCCCTTATTTTTCTAATTTTTTAATAAATTACCAATTTCCACAGTTATTTTCTTAGTAGGATCTTTTTTTATTGAATTGTATGTAGTCTGATCATTGAGAATCTCATACATTTTTTCTTTGTAACTATCTCGACTCATAATTACAGTGGTATTGTCTTTATCCGCTCTAGTAATTAAAATATCCGGATTCTCTGAGATGAATCGCTTAACCTCCCTTACACCTTCATGTAAAATTGTATTTTCAACAGATTTAATGTTACAATTCTTAATCGATTTAAGAATTTGGACAGTTTCATTCCTAACATTTTTACGTATTTCATCGTCAGCTCTAAAAAGATTATATTCCACGTTTGATGAACTCACGTGTAATACCGTCCTTACTAATCACGTTGTTAGGTAAATTGAACTGTTGACCTAATTGTAATACGACTATGGCTTTTTCTGAAATTTTGGGATTACTCAGATTTATCAGCCATTGTTCGTTAGTATTCCGTATAGCAAATTTTTCATTAAATCTATCAGGAGTAATATTATATGATGAATGAATTGTATTAGAATTCGTAATTTTAGTTGAAACTGTTTTTAACTTTAAAGGTGCATAAGAAGTATCACCATTCATCTCAGAGTCCACAAATTGCGTAATATTATACATAGTTAATACTATTGATATTCAATATTTCTTGGCGAATATATTTAGCCCGCAAATTAGAGATTTTTTTGGCAATTCTATTTTGTTCTTTTTGCCACATAATGTCGAAGTTAATTTCCTGTCTTCGAAAGAAAGAATGCGCTATATTGTTAGGTAGAATTTTTTTAATTTTTCTACAAATGCTGAAGATGGCCAGATTGTGGCTGAAACGTTTAATGTTTTAATTAATGTAATAATAATTAAATATCACAAACTATAACTTGTGCAATGATTTTTTATGCTCTTCTTTTTATATGTTTTAAAATTATAACCACGTTAGTTTTCAAGATATATAGTATAAATATTTAGGTAGAGTATAAATATTTAGGTTATAAAAATATATTCATACTAACAAAAAAATTTAATTTATTTAATTTACTAAATTTTAATAAATATTTCTTCGCATAATTCTCTAGCGGAATATTCTCACAGTAAATAAAATAGATAAATAAAATGGATAAATAAAAAAAAAACAGAAAGAATAAAAGATATCTTAAAGTAAAAAACTTGTGCTCAAAGTTCTCAACGTATTTAGATTCATTCTGGTCTTAAATATTTAATTGCTGAAATTTGTTGTGCAATCTTTTCTTAATTGATGAGAAAAGATTAATCAAATTAAGAGGATAGCCATTTATTTAAAAGGATATAAAAAATGGCTTAAACCGGATTTTCAAAGTTTTTTTGGTCGCTAAACAATAATTTATTTAATTCTATGATACACTCTATAACGAGAGGACACAAAGTTCACAGAAGAGAGCGATCGAATAAAGCTACTGAATTATAAAGTGAACTAGTGGAAAAACGAGCTGTCGAAGGAAGGAACTAAGAAGAAGGATATACCGGTGAGACAAGCGTAGAAATATTGTAAAGCTGCCGATCTCCGATATCAAGTGAATAGTACGTGCCGAATTCGAGCCGAGAGGCTATGACCCATACAAGGAGCTACCGCATATAATTACTTTTTTAGTTGCCGCGTGCCGTTCGCTCAAATCATGTAAGTTATTGTATTCTCTTTTCGCGTAAAACTTGCTGCCCTCTCGCCACAGCGAAGTCGTCGTTTTGCATGTGATTATATGTTAGATTGTTACCATCTCTTGTATAGTACGTTGCAATTTAAGTTGTGATCTTACAGGTTTCTGCATTTAGCGGAGCCGCTCAGGTCCTCAGATAATTCCGTGTGAGAAAACCGTTGTACGTTGGCAGAAAGTCGTGATTATTGCTGTAAACTTTGATCGATTGACGAATTTATAATGACTCTCGTGAGAAGCGTGTTCACGTTTCTGCTATTGTTTCGTGTTACGTGACTCAATAGTCTCCGATTAGAGCAAGCTCATATTACAGAGACGAATTATTGTAACTGCCGTAAATTGCGTACTCTGAGATTGTTGTAATTGTCTTTGTTCAAATATTAAATATACACATGTCATTCTTTTCTTATTAAGAAGGAATAATTCTTATATGTTCTCTTGCCTTCCGACTTATTCCCGCTCCGAATAACCCACCCTTTTTGTCCGTGCGAGGCTGAGCAGCCGTCTATCGTCTGTCGCAATAGAGAAGGGTCATTTGAGATTTAGAAAGTAACGAAGACCGGCATGCTCGCTGCCTGGCATTCAACTTAAATTAGAGAAGTCTCGCGATAATTCCATGCATAGCTACCGATTCTGAGCATTGGAATAAAATCGGAATAAAATCGAAATAAAATTGGCTGTTGAACAACGACAATATAAAACGCGATGAAGTTGTGCTGTCAGTTAAGACTACGGTTACGATATATTATATATAGAGTGTCCGTCCATAAATGTCCGAGCAAATATCTCGCAATTGGTTGAAGATACAAGAAAGTTGAATAACAGAAATTTGTACAATACCGACAGCTACAAAGTGCACGTAAAATTTTTTTTTCTACTCTTGGCTTTTTCGAATTATGTAGATTAACATAGTTTTTTTAAATGGATACCTATAATTTTATATTTGTATAGTAACATTTGCAATCAAAATCATATGTAGTAAAAAATTACTGCTATCCATTGTTTACGAGATAATCGACATTTTAAGTATCAATTCTTAAGAAGTTGATTTCCATATCACAATTTGAAAAATAAGATTCAGATATTTTTAATTCGGTTATGTCAAACAGGACCACTGACCTTCAACTCGTCAAAATACGTGACTGCTTGTTTTGTAAGTAAAGTATTTGTCTAGCATGGAGTATGAAATTCAATGCAGTATCTGTTAATCAGTCAGTTAGTCAGTCGTCTTTTTTCAATAAATACATATCATATTGTAAATAACGATGTTTACAATTAGTGAAAAGTGTGATATACTCGAGATGTGACATTTAAGTATGAAAATAAAACTCAGCTACTTTATCAACAAAAAGTATCCAGAAGGATAAACCAAGGACCAAAACGTACATTTCGGCGAGTCGAAGATCAGTTACGTCGATCAGGATACTAACAAGACAACGTCGTATAATCAGAACAAACTAAAGAGAAAGGATACTGCTATTAAATTTTATTGAAAATAAACGTACATTCATAAGAATAGTAGCACGTAATTTAGAAGTATCAAGAAGTTATGTGCACGCTGTATTAAAGAAATACAAATTCAAACCGTTTCGTGATAATTTAATATAAGTTTTACACGAGCTATTGAAATCTATAGATTTGACACCTTGCAATTTTTTCCTTTGGGGATATATGAAAGACATTGTCTACGCAACTATTCCTGAAAATGAAGAAGATTTACGACATAAAATCACTAGAGCTATTGAAAGCATTACAGTAGAAATTCTGCAGTCAACAATGAAAAACATTATAAAGATTATGCGTTTCGCGGATTTCTTTCTCATGTTCAGATCCATTCTTGGAATGCCAACATTTCGTGAACCTTGTAGTCCACTTGATCGGGGTGAGCAGCCTGATACTGTGTCAGGGGCTCCTCGTACATAGGCTCGTGCTTGTATTAAAGTAGGTATAAAGAGAATGGCGCCAAATGTATGTGCCTAATGCTGATTGGCTCCGCCATTAAGTGTCCTTACTGTTAGAAAATGTTAAAGAAAGAGGTTAAGACGAGGAATTGCGTCATATATTGGGTCATCTAAAAAGTATCCGGTTTTTTGTCACTAGATGTGTGTTGATGGTCATATATCTAGTGACAAAGTACCGCGAATACTTTTTAGATGACCCAATAGATACCCCAGATATAGGACACAAAATGGCGACTTCCGGTTAATTGGCATCTATCTTTATATCCACTCTAGCTTGTGTATGTGTTACAGCGCCTCGTCATGATAAAAGGCTGAACTAATCATAGGTGTGAAAAGTAACGTTTTGATGACGAAATTTTATGTTACTTGCCATTTCGTCATTGGCTGCGTTCAGAAACGTTATAAAAGAATGGTTATAAAAGGCACGTAAAGTAAGCCTTTATCCCGGCAAAAAACACATGATCTGACAGCTGTTGAAATGAATGAAAAATACGCCTTTATATATAAAATTACAAGATACTTTAATCAATTTTTACGACTTTTTTGGTAAGTACGAAACAAGTCACATTTTCACAATTAAGTACATAATAGCTGCGTTTGGAAACATTGCTCGGATGCCTCCAATGCCGCGGATTCATCATCTGTTCTTATTTAACATTAAATTATCATGTAAAAATTGATTATATCTATAGACTATGTTTTTTGCCGGGATAAAGGTTTACTTTACGTGCCTTTTATAACCATTTATTGAAAGTCAAGGTAGGAAAGAATAGTTTTCGTCGATTTTTACAGATGTTTTAAAGCGATCTCGTCACTAAGATTTATCCAAATTGTCTTTATTTACAAATGACACGTAATACAAATTAACGTGTTATTTCTGACATCACAATAACACATGATCGCGGCGATTACTCAAGAGTCTTAATAGTAGAGATATAAGAGAGGTTATTATATCTATACTGGTCAATATCTATACATAATATCACCTTCTCCTCTACCTTTGAAAACCTAAATCTTTTTCAATCCATTTCAACTCATTCTCGTTTACTGAGGAAATTGTAAAATTTCTGCAATTCACATCTAACCAAACTGTAAAACTTTTAATAACTCCGTTATTTACAATATTTATTTTTTCTGAAATGTATATGCTTAGACGTTATATTATATATTAAGTAAATACCTGCAACAATACTGTTTTTCTTAACATAGAATGTTTTAGTTTATATCATTTTCGAAATTACAATATTATTAAAAGTTTTATTTTTTAACACATTCAAAATAAAAAAAAACTTAAAACGCTTATTTGCAATTTTTGAAACATCATCAAAATCATTTTATGTTTTCGCAATTTGAGATAAAACGCTCGAAATTTTATTTAAAATGAAAGATTAAATTTATTGTTAAAGCATCATTTTTATGTTGTCAAGCTTTTATTTATTTAATTTTTTTTTAAACATTCAAGTTTTTCTTGACATTATGTTTTCTTGCTTAAGAATTTATAAACTAAAAGAAATTACAATAATTTAAATTAATTTCTTAAATTACATGAAATATCTAATAGTTTTAAAAATGTTTTTGCTTAAAAATAAAATTTAATATTAGGTGTTGGAATTAATTCGTAGCGTTTTACAAGTGATGGGAAGTACTTTCATTAATGTATTTTTTAATGCTCATGTGAAATAAATAACATTCTTTCATTAAAAAACGCTACGAATTAATTCCAACACCTAATATTACTCATAATTTCTCACATACGAAGCAATTAATGTAATAATGTACAATTTGCAAGGCTGTATATATGTTTACGTAATATAAAAAAAATCATTTCGATTGATATGCATATTTTTATTAAGTATTATTGTTTTACACTATATTATATTAGGTGTTGGAATTAATTCGTAGCGTTTTACAAGTGATGGGAAGTACTTTCATTAATGTATTTTTTAATGCTCATGTGAAATAAATAACATTCTTTCATTAAAAAACGCTACGAATTAATTCCAACACCTAATATTATTCTATGTCTTGTTGTTATATTATTATGCTTCAGCCTTTTTTTACTAAAAAAAGGTCATAGACGTTTAATTTTAATAAGGAAACATTTTTCTGATATATAAGCTTTGTCAATAGAATATTTTTAATTGCAATGACACAATATCTTTGTCATTCAATTCGTGCTCTATATATAATCATTAAATTTTTTTAAATTCAAATTTGTTTCCGAATATAAGCTTTAAAATTTTCGTTTATATACGACAAATATATTGCATTTGTTTATACTCGTTGGGTACATTTTTCCCAAAAACGTTTTTGGGTACTTTTTTTTCCAAAAATAGAAATAAAGTAAAAAATCGTAAGATACGGTAGTATCCATATGGTAAATCTAAACACACACAATGAAAATAATTTACCTGATCTAGGATACGAAAAAATCCATGTATCATCTGGACGAATTTCGAAATTATATATACTGTCACCGTTCTCAACGTATCTGTATGGGAAGAACCATTTTTTTTGACCGATTTTAACGAAGCCATGCTTATGAAGCGGATACCATTTTAATAATGAGGTCGCCAGCTCACCCTCTACGCGTTCCACTTTTAGATCTTTAAAAGACATACTTGGACGTGCTTCGTTAATAGCCTCCTCGTCCACAAAGTGAATCTTGTTCGAGTATTATCACAGCCTATGTATCACCGCTAATTGCAACCTAAGTATTTATGTTATCGGTAAGAACTCTTCAAGAGCTTATATTCGAAAGATACATTCGATAATATACCGATAACATTATATTATATCTTTGATATAATGATATCGATTATATCTAATGCGATTTTAGAAAAGAAAAGATATTTTAAATATCATTTAAATTATATCTTAAAAACTTCTTAAATCTGACCTTATAAGTATAAAAAAAATGTAGCGTATTCAATTTGCTGATTCAACAATTTCTAGTCAATCTCTTCTTCTTAGAAATTAAAAATGCCTATTACGGTCGAAGCTGGATCTTCATTGCTTTAAATAATTCAATCTTGAATTACTGAATATACACTATATATATGTGTACTTGTATATATATCATATTGTAATCTTTTCGAACTGTGCGCCGAATTGTTACACTATGGTATATATGCAAGTACATATATAGTGTATATTAGTAATTCAAGATTGAATTATTTAAAGCAATGAAGATCCAGCTTCAACCGTTAGGTATTTTTAATTTCTAGTATTGATTGTGTTTCTCACATATGCGGTCTAAAATAAAAATTCTTAATATTGTTTATATTACGTAGCTTGAAAGAAAGATGTTATTTCTTTATTGTACAATTGAAAACAGTTCCGTTAGAAATTACCGTTAGATCAAAATTTCCGTTAGACAATATAACATTAGTAATTTTTAACGAAACTGAGTATCAATCATGGAACTTTATTCCTAGGATGGAAAGTGAAAAATGAAAAATTTCTTCATTAATTACAATGGTAAAAATTTTCATTTTTCACTTTTCATCCTAGGGATAAAGTTTCACGATATCCTGTTTTCAATTTTTTTAACTCTAATCGCATTTGCTTCTGTTAAATTAATTTGACATATTGTTTCAATCACTGGATTATTCCTGGCTAAACACATTAAGAATGTATGCTTGCACAATTTTATGAATGATTCTATATGTTCAACTAATTTTATTATCATTACGGACAAATTGCGACCGATGTAATAGAAAATGTAACTGCGAAGATGACAAGACTGAAAGCATTGCATTGTTGCGACTGAAAATAGAATATGAAGAAATAGATCCACCATTTTGCGTAACTATAATTTGCAGAAATGATAATTAATCATTTTATGATTTTTATTAAATTTACGTTAATTTATCGACATGTATACACTGAGGATAACTTGAACAAATAGTTCGAAACGTATGTGTTTTTAAGAATTTAAATATACGGCAAATTTGGCTCTTAGTCCTTCTGTTATTCATTTTATTAAAGATATCTTTGTAGAACATCTAAAAGATGTCTATAGATATCTTAAAGATATAAAACCAAAGAAAAAACGGGCTACGAGCCAAGATATATAATCTCTCTTGAAAGATATATGTCAACAGATATCTTTTAGATGTCATTAAGACTTGTCTAAAAGTTTTTCAGACGTAAACAAATTCATATATAGTGAATTTAAAGATCATACGTATCATTCTACGTAATTCGTAAATTCAAATTCTATTTCTGTTGCTTTATATGGATCGCTTTCAAAATCAGTCTTTTAAATATCTTTTCCTCGTCTAATATCTTGACATTTTCCCAATCAAAATCATGTTGATGACTAATTCTGTGTTCTGTTATTACGGAATGCTGTGTAGTATTCCAATTTATGTGATTTCTATGTTCATTTATGTGTGTCTTCAAGCATCTACCTGTTTGGCCTACATATGATGCTTCACAATTTCGACAATCAATTTTATATACAACGTCTGTGTGAGATAGCTTGGGGACGAACGTCTTTATGACCCCTGATGAACCGCCTAAGATTATTAATCCCTTTATATGCTATGTATATTAAGGATCATTTTTTTCAAAAAATTTTTTAATCTTTTCTGATAAAAGTGATATAAAGAGGATTGCAAAAATTTATGAATAATTTTATTATTGTCCGTTGTCTTATCTGTAGGTGTGTTGTGAATGACCCTGGTCATTCCATTGTTTAAATTTATTTGATAACCTATTTTTAATTTCAGAGAATATGAGTTTCAGTGGATTATCCATTATTTAAAAGAATTTTTATTTAATTTAAAATTCTCTTGATGGTAAATAGAGTGGAACAAAGAAAGAACTTTATCAACTAAACCAACGATTGTTCCACTTTTTGGCATAAAGAATGTCTAGAAAAATAATTTAGATAATGACCAGAAAAAGTAAGTTTGTGATACCAATTATGAATAAGAGAATTTTCTTTTTTAAGCGGATATCAAGAAAATCTAACTTTCCGCCTATTTCAGTTGTAAATTTTAATTTGGAATGGAATGAATTAAAAGTGTTCACTAGTGCATCAATGTGTGACGCATTATATGCTAACGGAGTGTCATCAACATACCTCACATAAAAGGATGATGAAATTAAAAGTCTCTGCTTTCATTTTAAAATCTTACATAACAATATTCGACACACAATGGGTGATAATAGTGAACCCATTGGAACACCAAAAATCTGTTTATAAAATTTGTCATTGAAAACTAAAAATTGTTGAATTAAGAACTAATTCCAACGCTTTAAAAAATTCCCTTTTGTATATTGAATATTCGTTTTTCTTTTAATGAGATGCCATCTCCTCTCTATACCTTCAAAAACCAAGTCAATAGATTATTTGTGAATAACAAACTACATCAAGGGATAAAAGAACTTTGTTGTCAGATTAGAAATGTGTTTAGTCAAATGAAAACTTCTTCTTGATAAAACTGTTTGCTACTGGTATACTTTCGTGTAATATGTCATTTAAAAAAGAAAGAGTTAGATTATAGAGAGGGCTCCCTACTGAAGAAACTATGATACGAAATGGATAACCTACTTTATGTATTTTCGGAAGGACTATATGCAAGAGGCGCAATAGGGTTAGAAGCTCAATTTGTTATACACAGAATTCTCAACGAAACCGCGCCGAAATACATATCTATAGACATCTTTTAGAAGTTCTACAAAGATCTTTAATAAAATCTTTTTGGACATCTTTTAGGCATCTTTTAGACATCTTCTAAAAATGTTTTAAAGATATCTTTAAAGGGATATCTTTTAGATGTCTACAAGACTTCAATGTTTTCTGAATAGGTATTGATAAGATATAAAAACAAATGTGGAGAACTACGTATAAGAATATATTTTTTAAAAACATGTAAAATGAAAATTTAATTCCTGTTTTACATTTGAATATGGAATAACTCCCTTTAGTTGATCTTTACGAAAGATGGACAGAGTAAAACATAATTTTATCTACAAAATGTTATGTATTGAATTACAAGACGCGTACAAGCAGTTATCACTTTTACAACATGAATTTTTTTATTAACTATAAATCTATCGCTCATTATCAATGGATATAAGTGACGCTTTTTTCCGTCGACAAGAAATAAATTTTAATAAAATATGGGATCAACAGAATAATTAACAAAAAGATAAATAATTTGCGTTTAACTAATTTTCACATAACAAAATTAAAAATACTAACTAAATCAGTTATAACATTTGCATTAAAAAATTGCTGAATAATAAAAATCAATCTTCAGAATTTATTTCCTACAATTAATAAAATTTCAATGCAGAAAGTTGTTGTAAATAATTTAATTGAAAAATATAAATATCAGCCCATATTATTTGAATTGAATTATAAATTTGACAACATTAATAAAAAAGCTTATTAATCTTAGTAATAAAAATATTCTTGACAACATTAAATTTATTACGTATGAAAAGAAAAGCATAAAAAACCACCGCACAAGTTATAGTGTATTTGTGATATTTAATTATCATTACATTAATTAAAACATTAGACGTTTCGGCCACAATCTGGCCATTCTCAGTAAATTCACAATATTCTTAAAACACAGAGTTACATATAGCTGACATTAAATTCAACTGTCGTATGATATAATTATATTAGGTGTTGGAATTAATTCGTAGCGTTTTTTAATGAAAGAATGTTATTTATTTCACATGAGCATTAAAAAATACATTAATGAAAGTACTTCCCATCACTTGTAAAACGCTACGAATTAATTCCAACACCTAATATATAAACGTGTTCATTCATATGTGAAGGTTGCCTTGTACAATAAAGTTACACCGCCAATTGTCATATCACGAAAAGTGTAGAACGAGAATTTCCAGATTCTAATTTAACAAATTTGCGTATCATTAATATCTTCTAATCGAAATGTGTAAGAATAGAATCGTTATCTGTTTTACAGCAAAAAAATATAATGATGAATCTCAAGTACATTTTTCCACAGATGGAAATTTGTCGTGATATTGTGTGTTATTATTTGTCATATTATATATTTTACCACTATTATATATATGAGTCAAAAATTTAGAAAGTTCTAGAATTATTTATTAAGTGTGAGAGAGATCTTTCTTAAGAAGAGGCAAATAAACATCAGGCAAACATTCAGTGTCACTTTGCTTATTGATATCATTTATTTGGCCTTTAATGTATATCATTTCAGAAATTCTTTTTTTCATTAATGATTGTTCTGTGTCTAAAATTTTTATGTTATCCCAATCCAATTCATGCATCTCATTCAACTGTGACGTGAAATCACTGACATCTCGGAAGTGGATTTTCTTATGTCAGTCCTATATTTTTTTATTCGAGTTTTTAATTTCCTTTTTGTTTGACCAACATAAGAAGATTCACAATTAAAACAATTTATTTTATGAACGACTTCACAATGGTTTTCTTTAGGCAAAGGATCTTTTCCTGTTTTAATGAATCTATTTATTTTATTTATAGGTTTATAAGCGATATAAGTCCCTGAATATGTGATAGTTTTTTAAATCTTTCAGATACTTTACTTAAATATAGTATTATAAAAAATTTTTTCTTTAAATTAGAATTAGAGTCGCTTTCATTATTGTTGTACTCACTATTTTTATCTAAATTCGTTCTATTTTCTAAAGTTTTAATTCTATTTGTTATTGTTGAAAAGATGAATTTAAGAGGATAACCATTATTTAACAGAGTTTAAAATTTGAATTGCTTCATTCTTTACCGTTTTACAAATTTCATCATCAGTTTTGAAAAAGTTACACTCTATGTGTTTAATAAACTCAAGCATACTCTTTTCTTTATTGATGACATTGTTAGGTAAATTAAACTGCTGATGCAATATGACTGCAATATGACTTTGACTTTTTCTGGAATCTCCGTATCACTAAGATTAATTAGCCTAATTAGGGATTAATCCTTCTTTCAAACGTTTTTAGAAAATAAATTCTTATTCTTGTGTTAATATATCATGTTAATTATTTATAGATTTTAATATGTCACTCAATGTAATTAAGATCGTTTCGAAGATGCGAAAGCATCAAAAAATTGTTAAAATTGCTAGTCAACTTTAACTCGTGATTACTGCGATAATTTAGTAAAATTAGCGTTTCAAGACCGAAATATCATTTCGGCGCGCGTTTCAAAAGGATTATATACATAGGATTATATACATATTATAATATATAAATTCACACAGAATCATAGAAGCATTTAAAATCTAGCTAGATCGTTTAAGGCTTTGATTGCTACAATTTGTGTTTATCATACATATATGGTCCTCTAATATATTATAAATAAATTTTATTTTATTTTTGCAGTTATCAAATTATTATTTTAAAGCGGCTAAAGACAAAGTAATAATATTAAATATATTTAATAAAAAATCGAATATTATGTGCATATTAATATATATAGAAAATAAATATTAATGTAGGAACAATAATAAACGATTTATTAGAACCGTATAATATAAATACACAATAAGTTAAAGCCTTACTTACTGTGTATTAAAGAAAAATATTATTTTATTTCTTTTAGCTTTTTAACTTTAATTCAAATAAAGGAACATTGTCAACTCCTTTTCATTTTTAGGAAGAAATATCGCCTAATTCAGGATTTTTTATTTCCAAGAGAAAAAAAATATTTTTAGAAATGAAGGCACAATTGAATAAAGGTTGGAAAATTATGCGCAAAGTAATATTAGATATATATATATATATATATATATATATATGGTTCAAGCATTGCGAATTATTCGGCTACTGGAAAAAAAACAATAGACCTGCAATTGATCATATGTTATTTAAAGAATTACATGGTAAATATTTTAATACATTTAGAATTCGCATTCACATGTTCTACAATATTTTAATTTATTCTTTTATATTGATTTGATTACTACGCCAGACTTGTTTGTTGACTAGATCATTGCTGATATATGGCGGCGAATTAAAGTACTAATTAATAAAGTTAGTTTACTAGATTATAAAGTATCGCAATTGATTTCAGAAATGTTGCGTAAAAATGGTTGAAGTGCACACGATTTGAAATACACCAGGGTCCACATTGGATCAATTGGGTGCAGCTAACCTAACCGTACATTTTCAAGCGTCAATCTTGAGGTTGAAGGCGCAAATTTATCATCATTGTGTTGATATACAATAAAAACGTATCCTTCGTGCAGTTTTATGCACAAAACTTCTACGATAAATAAATCCGTATTAAACTAAAGAACATATAAATTGAGTATTCTTTTGTTCATAAATAAATTAATTACAATTAAAAAACATTGATTTATATACTTAACGGCCTCATTTTCTCAAATAAAGCACGTAATACAATTGCATAAATTCGAAATGGCCGTGTTTCGCGTGAAAATGGATGCGAGTTTACAGTACTTTAAAGATCTAGTGACTTTATTAATTAAAAGAATAAGAAGCGAAGAACTCGTGAGTTAAGCAAAAAGAAGATGATTGCTCATAACTCCGTTAAAAATCATCGTACTACAATTTAGAAAAATAGATTCTTAAAGGCGAAACTTTAAACGTTGTTGTCGATTGGTACAATTGCCGATTTTTTAAAAAATAGAACATATAAATTTAAGTTAAAAATACATCATTATACTTTCCTTCTAACTATTACGCAAAATATTTAAAAGGACAGTAATACTACATTTTTAATTCAAATTTATATATAATATATTCTACATTAAAAAAATTGGCAATTATACCTTTCGATAAAACAAAATTCTAACTTTAAGAATCTGTTTTTTTAATTATGGTACGATGATTTTTAACGGAATTATAAGAAAGTTAAAATTAGAACACTCTTTTCACTTTCACGAATAATTCAATGACAAAAATACGTAGAAACTTTTTTAAAAACGCATTTTTAGAGAAAATTTTAAACTTTCGTATTAAATATTAAAAAATTTCACAACAAACATATTCTATATATAATTTTAAGCTAAAAACTTTATATAAACTTTCTGGTCAACTCAACAGATAAAATGGAAAAAATATATTTGACTTTCTTAGAATGGATAAACATACAAGATAATACTGTTACAAAGAAAGAATTGATCGATTTTATTAATAAAATGTCTTCGAAAAAAAGAAAATATTGAAAGATAAATAAATCAGGAAAAGAAATAAAAAAGGTGAAAGGAAAAACAAGAAACGTATCACGTCAAGACATATCCGGAAATATTAATAGCTTAAGAAACAATGAACCTATAGATAATAACTTCAAAAATTACGAATCTGCAAAGAATAACACTAATAATGAAACAATCCTCTCTACGAACGCAAGTGGTAAAAGAATACAATTTTTTTAACAAAAATAAATTAGAAATTATTGGATCGTAACAAAAGTTTATATTGCTATAAAAGTTCATAGCGAAATTCGAAATTCAAACAGTAACTTGGTTAAAAATAAATAAAATTTAAATTTCAAAAATTAGTTTATATAAGCTTAAAATTCTCTTCTTTCAAAAGATCATTATTTCTTTTGAGTTTTTATGAATTTTCTCTATCGAAACTTTAAAATCTTGCTTTTTTGAAACTTGCTTTCTTGAATAGTATAATCGTCAAATTTTTTAGAAATGTATAGATATGATACAAACGAAGTAGCGCTACGAATTTTTGATACGATGACCCAATGCAATAAAAATTGAAATTAAAAGAAAATTATAACTAAAATTTTTTTATTTTTAGATTCATTTCAGCAACATACTTTGATTAAGTGTAAAAATATTTTTATTAATTTAATCTATTATAATTCAACTGTATTATTAGTATCACACAATATTAAATAAAAATATATCTATAATAAGTATATGTATATATATATATATATATATATATATATATATCATAATTATTAATATTAATGAATATTATTATTATAATTGTGCTCTAATGTAAGCAATTTTTAATAAATTTTAATAAATTTACGTTTTAATATAATTTAACTATCTGTTTTTGAGCATTATACTTTTATTAATAATTTTATGAATGAAAGGTAGATACATTATCATTTATATATTCGGGAACGTTTGTAATTTTCTTACATTTTACAAAAACTTAAGTATCTCGGCGAAAAAAAGTTACAGAAAAGTTTATAAAATTCATTTGAAAGAGGAAGAATGTAGGAAAAATTTTAGAAAAAGTAAGATCTTATACAAAAAATTATATACATTAAAAAAATCAATTTGTGAAAAATTATCGCAGAATTTTTTTTCTGAAAGCATTTCAAAGCTTAGACAGTCTACTTGAAATATTTGTTTATTAAATTTTATGTGATGATGTTTCTTCCACATAGAGTGCTTCAAAGATTAACAAAAATATTGAAAAAAATATTTTTTAAAAATTTCAATTTTATGTAATTCTGAAAATACCATAAAGTTAAAATCCAAACTCCAGTTTAAAATTCTATTTTTACAAACTCTTTGAAATTCATCTTTACAAACTACGATTTTTCTTTACTGAGATACTTAAATTTCCATGAAATATGAGAAAATCGTAGGCATTCCTGAATTTATAAACAGTAGTGTATATTCCAAGTAGCAGATGAAGTTTCAATAGAAGTTGTGATCAAATCTATTTTGCTATCCTAACTTCCGTTGTAAATCAACCTATTTTAACTAAAAGCAGAAAAGAGAAATTTGCAACACCATTAGAGTCAAAGTAGGAATGAACTGTGTCATTATAATTGAATTTATCTTGATATTTTAGCTCTTATTATATTATAGAATCAAAAGTTTAATCAAAATTTTGACTTGGGATCATTTCTACTAAGCTTTTATAGTAAGAAGATTCATTGTTCAAAATCTTAACATTGTCCCATGCAAAATCATGATTCATCTTTGTATTAGAAAATTACATTAATAATTGTCCTATAATTTTTTAAATATTGTTCTGATAATGTTTTAATACCATGCTTTTACTCTCGTTTTCAATTTTCTTTTCGTTTGACCGATATGTAGTTTCACAGTCTCGACAGCTTATCTTATAAACTATATTACTATGAGATATCTCTGCTAAAAATTCTAGTTATATCTAGATAAAAATTATATATGCTCACATAAAGATAGGTATAGATATATCTGTCTTTAACTGGTATAAATTCCAGCCAGGTAAATACTGGTTAAATCTGGCTAAATCTGGTTATATAAGCATTTTCAATAGCACATAAGTTGGATTTCTAGATAAAAATGTTATCTGCTTGATTCCACAATTTCAAGTACGTTCGGTTATGCAAGAAATTTATAACATAAAGTTATTGGTTTTTATCAGGAAATAATATAATCCGGTTTATATGTCAGTATTTCCGTGTTCAAATTAGTGATGAGATATTATGGGTTTCCCAATAAAAGATTGATCTGTAATTGCTTGGAAATTTATACTCAATTAAAAATAGATAATAAATGAAATTCCAGAGACTGATACGTGTAAGTGTATATGTAAGCAGATACAATGCTAATAAACATCTGCTATATGCAAATTCTGTGTATTATTTATATACGGTTATATCCGAAAAAAAAATTCTTTTTCGACAGCGGGTTCAAACTAGATCCATTGTATCTTTTTCTACATTTGTGAACATGATGAGAGTTGGAAATCCTTGACAAGTAGTCTTCGGATTTCCGTACATTACTTGTACACAGCTATATTTAAAAATTCTAGACTTAATCGCTGTTAGATGATAACTGTCCATCCAATTTTATTTTTCGAAATTAGGTAATTATGCTCAAAGTCGGAAATCCATGACTTGTAGAGAGCAATTTAAATACGTATTTCCATTACTTTTATGCAGTTATATTTGGAAATCCAAGACTTACACAGCATGTAATATTGCAATAATATTGCAACTTACAATGCAATATTATCAAAATAATATTGCATACTGAGATATCACATTGTGATACATCATAACGCAATATTGCAATAATTTTGTTGAGATATTACAATATGATCATTCTGCAATATTACTACAATATCGCCCAAATATTGCAGTGTGATACATCTCAATGTAATATTACCGCAATATCGTTCAAATATTGCAATATGATATATCGTACAGAAATATTGCCGCAATATCCTTTAAATATTACAGTACGATATATCGCAAAGCAATATTACCGCAATATCATTCAAATATTGCAATATGATATATCGCATTGTAACATTATCTTATTATAATATCATTCAACGGTTGCAATGTGATATATTGCACTGTAGATTACAGCAATATGTTCAACCATATTTATTATATTGCAGTTTATCACATTGCAATATTACTACAAAAGCATTGAAATATTACATTAAAAGTAATATAAAAGGCTCTGTGGTAATAAGCAAAAGGTAGTATAAAAGAAGGGCAACGAGCCAATGACGCAAATAAAAAATATAATTCAGATAAGAAAACTTAATACGAAAACAATTAAAATACAATAAAATGAAACAAACGTTTCGACTCCAATTGAGTCATTTTCAATGCCATCATACAATAATATAAATGTCGTTCTAAATTAAAAATTAATACATAATCTTACAATATTCTTAAAATTAACAAATAATTCTTTCCTCTTTCGGTGTAATACGCTGTGAGTCATTTTTATCAAGAATTAACAAAGTCATAAGAAAGTTCTGGAAAAGTATACAAAAAGAATTAATATTAATATTAATCATATAAAAATTAAAAATATGATGATATACCTTAGTCAATCTGTTAAAAGTCCCATTATACACAACGAGAAAAAAATGTAAAATGTGGTCCATTTTGTGGTACAGTAAAATAGTCTTATTAATTTGATAGGTTATTAAAGCAAATTCGCAAAAGTAACGAGCATCTAACTTAAACGATGTCACACAACGAAATGTCAAACAGAAAAACATTATCGATAAACGGAAAAAGGAAAAATAGGAGGAAAAGGACAGAAGATGTTAGAAAGGAGAAAATGAATGTATAATGTCAGAATACAAATCCGGCAAAGACTCCGTGTCATTTTGTCTATTAATCCCATGCTTCTGTTTTTTAATATGAACCATTTCTGATATCAACCTTTTGTTGTATGAAGGCTCTATATCCAATATTTCTACTTTATCCCATTTAAAGTTATGATTCTCCACCATACGATGGTTGGAAATCACTGATGGAGGTTTTGAACTTATATTGATATCAGAAACATGTTCATGCAATCTGGTCTTTAATTATCTTTTAGTTTGGCCAACATAACTGGCATCACAATCATCACAGGATATTCTATAAACCACATTTTGACTCTGAACGTGTTCCAAATCATCCTTTCCTCTCCTTATAAAACTTCTCAATGTGTTAGGAATAGTAAAAGCCAATTTACAATTATTAACAACAGGTATAAATCTTTCGGATATCGTATTAACATATGGAATCGTAAAGAACCTTCCCCCAGTGTCATCCTTATTCTTATTTAAATTATTAAACTTATTAATGTGATATTTTATTCTATTATGAATGGTCGAAAAAATAAAACTTAATGGATATCCATTCTGTAAAAAAACCTTAATAGCGTCAATCAAATTATTTTGTTGGAATTTCGGATGACACAAACAAAATATCTTATCCACGACTCCATAAATCACACCTCTTTTATGACAGAGCGGGTGGTGTGAATGGAAATTAAGAAATCTGCCGGAAAAGGTTGCTTTACGGTAAACATCAAAAATGAGATTCCGTTCATCGATAATTACCATCGTATCTAAATAACTAATTCTTCCATCACCTATCTCCATGGTGAACTGTAATCTAGTATGTAATGAATTGAAAACATCCAAAATATCATAAATACTTTCAGAAGGAGCGGCTAAGATAATATCATCGACGTATCGGTAGTAAAACAACAGACGACAAGGCAGCATTCCAATCGCCATCTTCTCGAAATCCTGCATAACAATACTTGCAACAACCGGTGACAAAGGTGAACCCATGGGGGTCCCAAAAATCTGTTTATATATTTTTTTATTAAAAATGAAAAAAGTCGAATTCAGAACCATACGAAAGGCTATCAGAAACTCGTCCAAAGGAATCTTAGTTTTCTTAGATATAGCATTCCACCTCACAACCACACTATCAGATGCCAAATCTATAGGTATGTTAGTGAAAAGGGATACTACATCCAAGGAAACCAAAACGGAATCTGATTCCAGTTTAACATCTTTAAGTTTCTTGATCAAATCATAGCTGTTTTTAATATGACTGGGCGTCTCCGGTAAAGAGTCTGCAATGATGCCATGCAAAAATAATGCCAAATTATAAAACGGGCTATTTACCGATGAGACTATAACTCTCAAAGGATGGTTTTGTTTGTGTATCTCAGTAACACCATACGCCCTAGGAATGACCCCATCAGTCGTCCGCAACCTCCGATACGTCAAATCATCTATTACTCTCTTACCACCTTCCAAGCAAATTACATAACTCACTCGTAAGTTTCTTAGTAGGATCTTTCGTTATTAATTTATAAGTATTCTTATCCGAAAGCATCGATTCCATCTTAGATATGTACTCAAATTTATTCTGAGCAACGGTGACATTCCCCTTATCAGCTTTTGAAATTAAAATCTCGGGATGATCTTTTACAAATCGTTTAGTTGTTCTTACCCAATCGCACAACAGCTTGTCATTCAAGTCGTTCTTAGGAAAATCATTCCGAAATTTATCAATAATTAAAACACTATTATTTCTGACAAAGTTAATTAAATTCTTCTGACGGCCAATAATGTTATTCTCAATATTTTTAATAAATTCTATTAATGTTCTATCTAAATTGTGTTTGTTAATGGGAAGCCCAAAGCCTTCCCCAACTAAAGCAAACATTGGACCTCTAAAGGAATGTCAACATTGCTCAAATTCAAAAACCATTTATTCCAACAAAATAATTTGATTAACGCTATTAAGGTTTTTTTACAGAATGGATATCCATTAAGTTTTATTTTTTCGACCATTCATAATAGAATAAAATATCACATTAATAAGTTTAATAATTTAAATAAGAATAAGGATGACACTGGGGGAAGGTTCTTTACGATTCCATATGTTAATACGATATCCGAAAGATTTATACCTGTTGTTAATATGCTTAATTGTAAATTGGCTTTTACTATTCCTAACACATTGAGAAGTTTTATAAGGAGAGGAAAGGATGATTTGGAACACGTTCAGAGTCAAAATGTGGTTTATAGAATATCCTGTGATGATTGTGATGCCAGTTATGTTGGCCAAACTAAAAGATAATTAAAGACCAGATTGCATGAACATGTTTCTGATATCAATATAAGTTCAAAACCTCCATCAGTGATTTCCAACCATCGTATGGTGGAGAATCATAACTTTAAATGGGATAAAGTAGAAATATTGGATATAGAGCCTTCATACAACAAAAGGTTGATATCAGAAATGGTTCATATTAAAAAACAGAAGCATGGGATTAATAGACAAAATGACACGGAGTCTTTGCCGGATTTGTATTCTGACATTATACATTCATTTTCTCCTTTCTAACATCTTCTGTCCTTTTCCTCCTATTTTTCCTTTTTCCGTTTATCGATAATGTTTTTCTGTTTGACATTTCGTTGTGTGACATCGTTTAAGTTAGATGCTCGTTACTTTTGCGAATTTGCTTTAATAACCTATCAAATTAATAAGACTATTTTACTGTACCACAAAATGGACCACATTTTACATTTTTTTCTCGTTGTGTATAATGGGACTTTTAACAGATTGACTAAGGTATATCATCATATTTTTAATTTTTATATGATTAATATTAATATTAATTCTTTTTGTATACTTTTCCAGAACTTTCTTATGACTTTGTTAATTCTTGATAAAAATGACTCACAGCGTATTACACCGAAAGAGGAAAGAATTATTTGTTAATTTTAAGAATATTGTAAGATTATGTATTAATTTTTAATTTAGAACGACATTTATATTATTGTATGATGGCATTGAAAATGACTCAATTGGAGTCGAAACGTTTGTTTCATTTTATTGTATTTTAATTGTTTTCGTATTAAGTTTTCTTATCTGAATTATATTTTTTATTTGCGTCATTGGTTCGTTGCCCTTCTTTTATACTACCTTTTGAAATATTACAATTTTATCGGCAGTGCCGTCTTTCTATGATTTCAATAATACTATGTTTTGATTTATTACTAAATATCTAGGTATTATAAGTATTAAATATAAAAAAATTAGGAATATAAGCTGAGTGTAACTCACAATCTATACAGTACAGAAAGATTGCAGAAACATTGCAGAATGATTTCACTGAAACATTATAATATTGCGTGGTGGTCGCGAAACGTTGTTGAATCGTTATTACAAAATTCCAATAATGTTAAGATGTTTGTTTTTTGTTATATTGCAACAAAACGTTTCAGCAATATTGCAATGTATTTGGATAAATTTTTTACGAAGATTCTAAAATGACAACTATTTCTACACATATATCTCACTTTAATTTTTCTACAAATCGTATTTCTAGTGATATGTGCTTTCCAAAAGCAATTTTTTATGATAAAATATTCCAATAAATATAGTATTAATTCTGAAGGATAAATTTATTCGTAAGGATAATGACGTCTGCCTAGTTGCCCCCCCCCCACCACTTAACCAAATCTTAATGAAAAAATTATGAAATAATGCGGTATTTATGTGCTATTCATATCCGCAAATAAAAAATTTTTTGTGGGGGGACTGAATAGGCAGTCAGTCAATCCCCCCATCCGTTAAAAACAATCGATTTGAAAAATCAAATACACAGGATATTTATGCGCTATTTATGCGCTACTACTTCCAAGCATTTTCGATTTTTGCGCTGCAATCCTTAAGCCACTTCCCTTTTGGAGCGAACAATCATATTCATCCCTAAGTCGTTTAAAATTGCAAAATTAAATGTGACTATATTATCCACAAATATTATCCACGACAAATATTATCCACATTAATATAATAATACAGTCAGTCGTTTTGGTAAGTTAATCATGGATTAATTTAATCGCAATGATTCTTTTTAATTCGAATCCACTCCAAATCAATTGAAATCGATTAAAAAGTGACGATATAAAGTTTATCAATAAAGTTCAGGCGCTAATTTATTTTTGCGTTCACAGCAGGTATAAATATCATCGATATCATCGATCACATAATTAATATTTCGATAAATCGTTTTCAGCAGCTTAATTGCTTATCGTCTTATTCGATGCATTGATTGTATCCAAACTCGATATTATACAATCTTTTGATTTCATATTTAAAATAAATATAAAACTTAGCTATGACCCTCAAATAGATCAATAAATTTTTTATTTAAATATAAAATGGATTATATTAATTATATTAATTATTATATCATAAAAACGACTGTAAACTAAAAGACTATACTACATAAATATTATAAAAACTTATATTTTTGTGTGATTATTATTGTAACAATTAAAGAATTACAATATTACAAGTATATTACTGACATTTTGTAGGCATATTGTTAATTTACATTTCGGTAATATCTCTGCAATGTTACATTACAATCTGCAATATTGCAACATTGCAACAATATTGCTTCAATCTTCTGTGCTGTATGAGAAATAAGCTGTCTTATATTTTATTTGTATTTATTGCAGTTATATTTAATATGCATTTACAATTTTTTTTATTATACACGGGGCCGAATAATACATCGTTGAAATATATATTATATATATAATATTAGGTGTTGGAATTAATTCGTAGCGTTTTTTAATGAAAGAATGTTATTTATTTCACATGAGCATTAAAAAATACATTAATGAAAGTACTTCCCATCACTTGTAAAACGCTACGAATTAATTCCAACACCTAATATATATATATATATATATATATATATATATATATATATATATATATATATACAAGTCGATGTTCCAACAATCGCCGTTTAAAATACAATATAATAGTAATGAAAGTTTAGAAAAATTTAGTAAAATGTTTATTTATGAATTTTTATTTTAATCAATAGTCTTTGGGATATAAGAGTTTAAATATGACTATCCCTACAGTATGAAATATTGAAATAATATTGTATAATAATATTATATAATGCATAATATTTCAAAAATTAGAACATATTAAGATTGTAAGATTGAAATTTTTATATTTTATTAAATATATTGCAAGTATTGGAAAACATTTTGTAGAAAATATTGCAATTTACTGTTGCAGTATTACAATTTAATAGATTATATTTAGAGAAATATTGCATATATGTTGCTATAAAATTATGTAGTATTTCAATAATTATTCCACTTTTATTTATTGCTTAACATTATATTCCAAAATACATATGATCAAAAAATATTCGGAGGTCTAGAAAGTACATCCAAAAAGATTTGGGAATCTCCAGAAAACTCGCTTACTCGACTTATAAAAACGAGTATTAATGTACTTCTTATAGAACTTCTGGACATTTTCTTCTTACGAGAAGCGTATCCTTTTCGTGACGGGCCCATATACTTATTTATTAAATTGTATTGTAATATTGCAACAATATATTGCAATATTTTCTAAAAATTAAAATTACAATATTTTGCAATATTTTAATATTATTTCTATTATACAAGTAATAAAATATTATAATTTCAACAATGCAGTAATATCGTTGCAAATTTTGTAATATTGTGCAGTATTGAAATATTGCTGCAATAGTGCTGCAATATTTCGTGCTGAAGGGGTTAACACGCGGCTCAGAGAGGGACACGCTACTCAAAAAGAAAACGTTCAGCAGTCCTATAAAAAGGAATACGCAAATCGAGTTAGTGTGTCTTCCGGATATTCCCAACCTTTTTTGGGAGTGCTTTCTAGACCTCCTAATGTTTTTTTTAACTTTATCATATGTATACTTTAGAGTGTAATAAGTAATAATATTTTAACAATTAATAAAACTGGATTAATTATTGTAATAGATCCTAATGTTGCTACAATATTGCAGAAATATCGCAGAAATATTCTTACGATAAATTTTTGTTGACATTTATTATTGTAGCGATATTATTTGTATATTACTATATAATATTGCAATATTACTACAGTAATTAGAAATACTATCGCAATATCGCAAAATATTAGCATAATATGCGAAAATATTGCCTAATATTATAGTTATATTTAAAAAATACAGAAACATGCGCTGAATTTGCGGACACTTAATGTTGGAGCGACATTTAGTATACAATACAGGGTCCGGCAAAATAATCTTCCACATTTTGCACCGCCACTGATTAAAATGTGGGAGATTATTTTGCCGGACCCTGTATTACTGACATATTACCATGCAATATCACAGCAAATATTTGTAATATTACTGCAAGATTATTACAATATTACATGCTGTGTGTGCAATCAAGATTGAGTGATAACTGCCCATCCAATTTTACTTTTCGAAATTATGTAAACACATGAAAGTAAGAAATCTGTGACATGTAGTGAACAGTTTTGATACGCATTTCCGCGCATTACTTTTACGCGGTTATAATTGGAAGTCCAAGACTTAATCAATGCTGGGTGATAATTGCCCGTCCAATTTTATTTTTCGAAATTATGTGATGCGATCAAAATCGGAAATTTGCGATTTGTAGTGAGCTGTTTTAATACGCATATTTCCGTGCATCATTTTTACGCGATTCTAATAATTGAATTATGTATAATTGTGCGAGAGCGCACCGCGTGGAAAGATTCGAGTGAGAAAACGGCACAAGGTTGATATGATGCACGTCAGTGAAAAGAACTCCGTTTCATTTAATTTAACAAAAGAATTTTCTTTAATATAATCAGTTACAGAATCAAAAAATATAATTAATTAAAAATTAGATTAACAAAATATCAAATGCGGTCACCTTTTCCAAAATTGTATTTGGAATCGCGGTGATGGAAAATCTCGGCGATTTTCTCGGAAAGAGTCGTTTTATCGCGATTTCACTAAGCGGTTAACGCGGCGATTTAACGAAGCGGTATAGTAGCGAGACTAGGATTCTAAGAACTCGAAGAACTTTTAGAAATAAGAACTCTGAGAAGTCTAAGAATTCTAAGCGGTGTAGACGGTATAAGCGGTGTAGACTATTTTAGCAATCTGCGCAATCTGCTCAATCTGCCCTGAGGACCGGCGAGATCGAAGCATTTATTACTTCCGGTCCGGGCTTTCTTCTTGAGAGAAAGCCAATTAAATTTAGCCACAATCGTAATTATCACGTGGCATTGGTTGTACAAAATTGATTGGCGCTTTCGATTCTTTTCTAGCGACGTTCAACGTAACAGTCATGCGCGACAGAAAATCCGTACGCGGGATTGGTGATAGCGCGTGACGTATTCGTCGGAGCGCGGCGCTCGCGTGCGCGAGTTGAATTGTTCTAGAACTTTCGATGGTCCGTTGCCGGTGCCTGTTTGCGTAAACCGAATTGTTTTGAAAAGGCTAAAGAACAATGAATCTCTGACTTTGATGAGGCTTAAAGTCAGGTTCGAGATGAAATCACGAGCTCGCCTTGTGCGTGCGTTCAATAACAATTACTGTCGGTCGACCGAAGGAATTCTTACCTTTTTTTTTTAATTACCGATCTCGAACATCAATATACTTTCAAAAATACTTAAAACATTCATAGTCGGCAAAAGTCAATATCAATATCTATTTTTAATATTTTTTGGATATTTCGTTCTTTGCACTTCAAAATATTTTTTGTTGTGCAAAATGTGCTTTGATTTGTATAGTATTATATTGTATAGGATTTATACAGTGAGAAGAAAGTTACCGAATTTTTAAAATACTAACTTTTCGGAACAATGTCACACGTCTTTAGAGAATCCTAAAATCATTTGTATTACCAGCTAATCATAATTTTTATTTAAAAATTATTTTTTCCTCTTTTACAGATTCGAAAATTCTTTTCCAGGATTAAAATATGCATATTAATAAGCGTCTGAGAGATGGAATTTATGCCGAGAACGACAAAAAATTTTTCTTAAAATTTTAATTTCAAAATTTTTTGTCATACTCGAAATAAATTCTACTTTACAGACAGGTATTAATAGTAGGGTAACTCCGGCAAATACGACGCGCTGGGATTTACGCTGCAGAAGTCAGAAAAAATAGGACTGGGGATAATTTTCTTGTAACTACTCTGTTACATGCCTTTATATATATTAGTACTGTGTTATGTTATTGTGTTCAGCTTCTTATTGTTAATACAATATTAATGAAATTCCCAGATAGCACATGGACGTCCACTGGACGTCCATCGAACGTTCGTTTGTGAACATTCGAAAGTCTGATGGACGTCCAATTAAAATTCGCCGGACATTTGTTGGATATACATTCGAAGTACGTTTGAAACTCCGCTGGACATCTATAGAATGACATCTATGAAATATGTTCATGCCGGACCTATAATGACTATTTGATGGACTTTAATTAGACATAAATCAGACGTTTGATTAAAATCTATAGATTTAATTAAAATTTTAAACATGTGATATGTTTCAGACATTCTGTGGAACACATGTGATGACTGATACATAGATCAATAGATATCTATCGAACGTCCATATATAGACAGGGTGTCCTAGATCGTGCTAATCGCCGTTAATAACAGATTTCTGAGATCATTTTGAGATGAAAATCCTAATCCACGAAAATGTTGAGGCTATAATAGTTTTTAAATTAATAGTGATTAAAGTTCTCTAATATGATAATTTTGAAGTTGCTGAGAGAGCCCTGAGCGCGCGAAATTTCAACTTTGTGATTATATATATAGAGAACTTTAATCGTTTATATTAATTTAAAAACTATATATTATATAAATATATATTATATAAAAGAATTATAATTTAAATAAGCAAAACTAATACAAAACAATTAAAATAAAATATGTGATTGTAAGTCCGGATCTACAATGAGTAGGTTGTTCTAAAACCTGAAATATAAATTGGTTAAAAAAAAAACTTAACCTTAATTTATATTTCAGATTCTGTGATATATTTTAAAGAAATTATACGGCAACAGCATCTCTTTAAAGCACATATTTGGCAACAAAGTGATAGCATAAGAGACATTGAAAATGTACAATATTAGAGAAGCTTAATACAAATGACAATAATATAGTAAGCAATACCAAACAACAATCCCTTTTTCATTCCTGCAATATTCCAATGCGAAATGAAAAGCAGTTAGAGGAGCAAGTGGAGGACTTTTTGAAAATTGATGAAAATTTTGATATATCGGTATATTGATGTATATAACTATCATATTATGTCATAAATCTGCAATTCCATATTGGTGCTTTATAGTGACGAAAATTTTTTAGATCTTAGAAACTTCAAAAGTTAGAGGAAAAAGTGCTTACGAATTCTGCTTGTAAAACGCAACTTGAGTCAAATTCTCACCAATGAACTAGCTGCTAAATACAGTTGGCTGGAAGGAAGAATAAATGTGTATACCGAATATTAAAGCTATCACAGTTATTAATCAGTACGTTTTTAATAATCTTTATATATTTGTTTTATAAAAACTGCTGATTTAAATGGATGTAGACAAATATTGTATATACTCTTTTCTGTTATATTGGGAGTACAAATTAGTTCCGTTTTCCAAAAGATGGCTCCGGCTGTTGTGAATGATTGATAGTGACAGCTGATTTTGACGTTTTCAGAGAGGTTAGACATCTGCTAATAATATTCAGTTTATATCAAGTTTCATACAAAAATCTTGATTTTTACTGTTTTAAATGTCGAATTTTGTTAACCAAGCAGCATTTGCGGGAGGTTCTAATTTTCTGCTTTAATTGGAAGAAAAGTGCAGCTGAAGCCTATCGAATGCTTGTCGAAGTTTATGGTGACACTGCTCCAACTGATAAATCATGTAGGGAATGGTTTCGACGTTTCAAGGATGGAGATTTCAGCGTTGAAGACAAGCCTCGCTCTGGACAACCAAAAAAATTCGAAGATAAAGAATTAGAGGCATTACTCGAAGAAGATCAGAGTCAAACGCAAGAGGAGCTTGCAGAATCATTGGGAGTAACTCAACAAGCCGTTTCTGCACGATTGAGGGCTATGGGAATAATTCAAAAACAAGGAAATTGGGTGCCTTATGAACTGAAACTGAGAGACGTTGAAAGGCGATTTTTCATTTGTGAACAGCTGATTCAAAGCTGACAACAAAGAAAAGGTTTTTTGCATCGGATTGTGACTGGATATGAGAAGTGGATATTCTACAACAATTCCAAGAAGAAAAGATACTACGCTAAACTCGGTCAATCGTTGCCATCGATCTCAACATCAACACCAAAGCCGAACATTCATGGTTCGAAGATCATGCTCTGTATCTGGTGGGACCAAAAGGGTGTTGTTTACTATGAGCTGCTGAAACCTGGCGATTCCATTATGGGCGATCGGTGCAATTGATTCGTTTGAGCCGTGCATTGCGAGAAAAACGGCCGGAATACGAGCAAAGATAGGATAAAATTATTTTTCTTCATGACAATGCTCGGCCTCATGTCGCAAAAGTCGTAAAAAAATATTTGGAAACGCTCAAATGGGATGTTTTACCGCACCCGCCCTATTCTCTGGACATTGCTTCTTCTGATTACTGGTTGTTCCGAAGGATGCAGCACGATTTGGCAAGTCACCGGTTTACTTCTCCAAAATTGGATCGCCTCCAAAGACGAGTCATTTTTTTGAGATGGAATTTGAAAATTGCCTGAGAGATAGGAAAAAGTAGTAGCCAGCGATGGACAATAATCTTTTTTAATTAATCTGTTCATTCGTTTTGTTTTGAAATAAATGCATTTTTGAATACAAAAAAACGGACCGAACTAATTTGTACTCCCAATAGCTACAGGCAAAAAGGTCAATACTACTTTTACAAGAAAGGATATCGAAGAAACAACAGAAAAATGGCTGAAAAGGGTGAAAGAAAGGTGTGATGCGGAACAAAAAAGATTGAATGCTCAAATGCAACCGGAAGATATATGAAATTTTTTAAGCCTCTGATTTATCATTTGTAATGTAAGCTCTATTCCTATATACTAGACATGCAATATTTCGTCCATGCAATAGACGTCCTCACGTAACTAAGAAGAAATTTTTTAAGAATGTTTCGTACATAACATTATATTTTGTGTTATTAGATAGGCAATTAGAAAATTTATGAGATTTTTTAAGCCTCTGCTTTATGTTCTTATTCAGTTTAATCCGTTTATTTTTGAGTTTATTATTAATAAGTAATAGTTCTAGACACGCAATATTTTTGACGTCCTCACGTTGATAACTAATAAGTTTTTTAAAAATATTTCGCATATAACATTATATTTTGTGTCATTATATGGACAATTGAAAAATCTATGAGATTTTTGAAGCCTCTGCTTTATGTTCTTATTTAATTTAGTCTGTTAGTCTTATTTTTGAGATTATTATTAATAAATAATAGTTCTAGACACGCAATATTTTTAACGTCCTCATATTGATAAAATGTTTTCGAAGATTGTTTTCTATATAATATATATTAATAAAAGGTAGTATAAGAGAAGGGCAAAGAGCCAATAACGTATAATACAATATTCTTGCAATTCCTTAATATAAAATTTCTTCTTTCTGTGTAATACGCTGCGAATCATTTTTATCAAGAATTAACAAAGTCATAAGAAAATTCTGGAAAAGTAACTGTAAACAAAAAGAATTAATATTAAACACATAAAAATTAATAATATGATAATGTATCTTAGTAAATCCGTTGAGAGTCCAATAATACACAACGAGAAAAAAATGTAAAATGTAGTCCATTTGCCCTTCTTTACTACCTTTTATTAATATATATTATATAGAAAACAATCTTCGAAAACATTTTATCAATATGAGGACGTTAAAAATATTGCGTGTCTAGAACTATTATTTATTAATAATAATCTCAAAAATAAGACTAACAGACTAAATTAAATAAGAACATAAAGCAGAGGCTTCAAAAATCTCATAGATTTTTCAATTGTCCATATAATGACACAAAATATAATGTTATATGCGAAATATTTTTAAAAAACTTATTAGTTATCAACGTGAGGACGTCAAAAATATTGCGTGTCTAGAACTATTACTTATTAATAATAAACTCAAAAATAAACGGATTAAACTGAATAAGAACATAAAGCAGAGGCTTAAAAAATCTCATAAATTTTCTAATTGCCTATCTAATAACACAAAATATAATGTTATGTACGAAACATTCTTAAAAAATTTCTTCTTAGTTACGTGAGGACGTCTATTGCATGGACGAAATATTGCATGTCTAGTATATAGGAATAGAGCTTACATTACAAATGATAAATCAGAGGCTTAAAAAATTTCATATATCTTCCGGTTGCATTTGAGCATTCAATCTTTTTTGTTCCGCATCACACCTTTCTTTCACCCTTTTCAGCCATTTTTCTGTTGTTTCTTCGATATCCTTTCTTGTAAAAGTAGTATTGACCTTTTTGCCTGTAGCTATTGGGAGTACAAATTAGTTCGGTCCGTTTTTTTGTATTCAAAAATGCATTTATTTCAAAACAAAACGAATGAACAGATTAATTAAAAAAGATTATTGTCCATCGCTGGCTACTACTTTTTCCTATCTCTCAGGCAATTTTCAAATTCCATCTCAAAAAAATGACTCGTCTTTGGAGGCGATCCAATTTTGGAGAAGTAAACCGGTGACTTGCCAAATCGTGCTGCATCCTTCGGAACAACCAGTAATCAGAAGAAGCAATGTCCAGAGAATAGGGCGGGTGCGGTAAAACATCCCATTTGAGCGTTTCCAAATATTTTTTTACGACTTTTGCGACATGAGGCCGAGCATTGTCATGAAGAAAAATAATTTTATCCTATCTTTGCTCGTATTCCGGCCGTTTTTCTCGCAATGCACGGCTCAAACGAATCAATTGCACCGATCGCCCATAATGGAATCGCCAGGTTTCAGCAGCTCATAGTAAACAACACCCTTTTGGTCCCACCAGATACAGAGCATGATCTTCGAACCATGAATGTTCGGCTTTGGTGTTGATGTTGAGATCGATGGCAACGATTGACCGAGTTTAGCGTAGTATCTTTTCTTCTTGGAATTGTTGTAGAATATCCACTTCTCATATCCAGTCACAATCCGATGCAAAAAACCTTTTCTTTGTTGTCAGCTTTGAATCAGCTGTTCACAAATGAAAAATCGCCTTTCAACGTCTCTCAGTTTCAGTTCATAAGGCACCCAATTTCCTTGTTTTTGAATTATTCCCATAGCCCTCAATCGTGCAGAAACGGCTTGTTGAGTTACTCCCAATGATTCTGCAAGCTCCTCTTGCGTTTGACTCTGATCTTCTTCGAGTAATGCCTCTAATTCTTTATCTTCGAATTTTTTTGGTTGTCCAGAGCGAGGCTTGTCTTCAACGCTGAAATCTCCATCCTTGAAACGTCGAAACCATTCCCTACATGATTTATCAGTTGGAGCAGTGTCACCATAAACTTCGACAAGCATTCGATAGGCTTCAGCTGCACTTTTCTTCCAATTAAAGCAGAAAATTAGAACCTCCCGCAAATGCTGCTTGGTTAACAAAATTCGACATTTAAAACAGTAAAAATCAAGATTTTTGTATGAAACTTGATATAAACTGAATATTATTAGCAGATGTCTAACCTCTCTGAAAACGTCAAAATCAGCTGTCACTATCAATCATTCACAACAGCCGGAGCCATCTTTTGGAAAACGGAACTAATTTGTACTCCCAATATAACAGAAAAGAGTATATACAATATTTGTCTACATCCATTTAAATCAGCAGTTTTTATAAAACAAATATATAAAGATTATTAAAAACGTACTGATTAATAACTGTGATAGCTTTAATATTCGGTATACACATTTATTCTTCCTTCCAGCCAACTGTATTTAGCAGCTAGTTCATTGGTGAGAATTTGACTCAAGTTGCGTTTTACAAGCAGAATTCGTAAGCACTTTTTCCTCTAACTTTTGAAGTTTCTAAGATCTAAAAAATTTTCGTCACTATAAAGCACCAATATGGAATTGCAGATTTATGACATAATATGATAGTTATATACATCAATATACCGATATATCAAAATTTTCATCAATTTTCAAAAAGTCCTCTGTGCGGGAATGCACCGCGCGGAAAGATTAAAGTGAGAGGACGGCATACGGTTGATATA
The DNA here is from genome assembly GCF_024713525.1 of Acromyrmex echinatior. Taxonomy (NCBI): domain Eukaryota; kingdom Metazoa; phylum Arthropoda; class Insecta; order Hymenoptera; family Formicidae; genus Acromyrmex; species Acromyrmex echinatior. The sequence continues at coordinate 1,419,938 of NC_141862.1, read as the reverse complement.
ACACACGACAGTAAAGAGAACTCCGTTTCTTTGTAATTTAACAAAAGAATTTTCTTTAATATTTGCAATTACAAATTCAGAAAAATAGAATTAATTGACAGAATATTAGATGCGGTCACCCTTTCCAAATTGTATTCGGAATCGCGGTGATAGAAAATCTCGGCGATTTTCTCGGCGCTTCTCGAAGAAATCTTTCTTACAGCGGTTTTACTAAGCAGTTAGCACGGCGATTTTACGATACGATATAGTAGCGAGACTCTGAACATTAAGAAGAAAAAGAAGATCGAAGCACTTATTGCTTTCGGCCTGGGCTTTCTTCTTGAGAAAATCCAATAGAATTTTGCCACAATCGTAATTATCACGTGGCATTAGTTATACAAAATTGATTGGCGCTTTGGATTCTTTTCCAATGACGTTCAACGTAACAGTCATGCGCGACAGAAAATCCGTACGTGGGATTGATGACAGCGCGTGACGTATTCGTCGGAGCGCGGCGCTCGCGGACGCGAATTGAATTGTTCTAGAACTTTCGATGGTCTGTTGCCGGTACCTGTTTGCGTGTACCGAATTGTTTTGCAATGAACAAAGAACGACAAATCGCTGACTTTTACGAGGATTAAGATCATGCTCGAGATGAAATCACGAGCTCACCTCATGCGTGCGTTCAACAACAATCACTGTCGGTCGACCGAAAGAATTCTTACCTTTTCCCGAATTAACAATCTCAAACACCTCCACTTGCTCCTCTAATTGCTTTTCATTTCGTATTGGAATATTGCAGAAATGAAAAAGGGATTGTTGTTTGGTATTGCTTACTATATTATTGTCATTTGTATTAAGCTTCTCTAATACATTTTCAATGTCTCTTATGCTATCACTTTGTTGCCAAATGTGTGCTTTAAAGAGATGCTGTTGCCGTATAATTTCTTTAAAATATATCACAGAATCTGAAATATAAATTAAGGTTGTTAAGTTTTTTTTTTAACCACTTTATATTTCAGGTTTTAGAACAACCTATTCATTGTAGATTCGGACTTACAATCACGTAAAATGCATATGTAAGATTAACAAATGCTGACAGTGCATACTTATTTCTCGTTAATAAAATATAAATTAAAACTATATAATTTAATTACATTATAAAAATAGTAAGAAAGAAAAATTTGCTTTGTTGATTTGATAATTAACCTCAATAGAATCGATAATGAATCATCCAAAAAAATATATTTACGGTATTTAGTTCTTTCTAGGCATTTTCGAGATAACACACAATGTTCAGAAAAACTATTTGCACTTTATTTTATTAATTTACGTAGAAAGAACAGACACTATATGTCTGCAGAAAATTTTTAAATACTTAATGCCGGCCAGCACTGATCATGGCGGAATATCTAATTCCGCCATTAGGTGCGCATCGTTTGACACTGATAACACTTGTTTAGCTTAAGCCTTAACATTGGTTGTATCATAGGCGTCGCAGGTTGCAAGCTTATTGCATTAGCCAATCCGATGCATCAATTTTAAAGTCGCAAGTTGTTTACGACGCTTGATTAGACTTTGGAGACAATATAGAGGCTCAGTATTGATGATGGGACTTCCGTCATGGGAATTCCGCCTTTACATGGGAACGTCAAGCGTCGAGCATTAGAGCATGCGCATTGATATGTTAAATAATTTTACTGATTGTGAGATGCATTGGATTCAATATATGCAATGTACACTTCTGATAGAGGAATCTTGTAGATTACATTAGTCGCAGCAAACTCAACTGTTGCGGAGCGGATCTGTGAGCGCTCGCTACTATTGGATGATCTAAAAGAATATACCAATAGCAGCGAGCGCTCACGGATCCGCTCCACAACAGTTAAGTCTGCTGAACGTAACCATTGTATAATGTAAACAAATATAAATTTTAAATATTTAGAGATCATATATGTATAACTCCACTCTTGCATAACGTATAAGGTATAAGAAAATAAACTAATCAAAGTCCTTCATTTTCTTCCTTTCCTTAAAAAAAAACTCTGAACAGTTAATTTTCTTATGCCTTATGCATTATGCGTGATGCAAGAGTTTGTGCTCCGCGCTTTAGTCACATATTTAAAAATAGTATTTAAGAATGATATGTGTTATAAATACAATTAAGATGAAATATAATTAATGCATAAATGTATAAGATAATAATATTTTCGTTCAAGAACATATTATATAATAAAATGTTCTAGGATATTCGAATTTAAATCCGAAAATGGACATCCATATAATATCCTACATAGGTAAAACCTAAGTACGTCCAGAAATGGATGTCCAATGGACATTCATTTTTAGTCATAAACAATTTTACATTCAGAAATGGACATATGGACCTAAAATGAACCTTAAATGGACGTCCCAAGGACGTCCTGTCTGAGTTATTGTGAGTTAAATCGATTTGTTACTCTAATAAGTAATGCCATCATAAATTATAATCTACATAAAATGATTATTGTAGGGCGTGTAAAAGACTTAGTGATTATTTCGTGATATATACGTGTGGAATAGTAAAGCATGTTGTGTAGCAAAATACAGTGCTTTGCTTTCATATTCTTTGTTTAGTTTGTTGTCTTGTATATCCCACCCTATTTGGGATATACGACATTTTTAGCAAGCGGGATTTATGCCCAAAGCATACAAAATGCACAGATTGAATTCAGTGCACTAAATGCAATAAAAACATTATGTGAAATATATATCTCATGCTATAACACTTGTAATATATGTAAGAAGATTGTAATTATTATTTATTACTTCATATACATATTTACCATTCTTATTCTTTAATAAAACTTTATAAACATATTTTATAAGTTATTGTGTCATTATATGTTTTATTTATGTGCATTATTCGTAAATTTTTCATAAGCATATATCTCCCCTTCCCCTACGAGTAGCCATATATCCCACCCCTATGAGATATACGGCAAAAATACAAGGGTTCCAAAAAGTTTATTTTTTAATATAAAAAATAAATATTTCGGATTTCTAATATTTTTTTCATAATAGTAGACAGTACAAAATTTTTATTGATATAGTTCGTTTATTATAAACATAGTAAATAATACTTAATAAATTAAGTTTTTGATAAGTGCGGCGTATATACCGAAGTTACCCTATACTTTAATTGTGAAAAAGAATTTTCGAATTTGTAAAAGAGGAAAAAAGTAATTGTTACATAAAAAAAGTAATTGTTATATAAAAAATATTTAAATTTTTTGAAAAATCTGTTTTGTTAGGCCTTCGATCACAATTTCGCAAACTTAGAGTTGTTTGTGCATGTCATGTGCTTTCAGAGAAAGTATCATTTGGTATGTACAACCTGCAGAATTTCTGCATTAAGGGAATAATAACCTGAGGTGAGAATTGAAATAAAGTAAATTTTTTATTTTTTCCTCGATTTTTTCATCAAATTTAGTGTGACTGGTGTTTTTTTTTTCATACTTTTATTGTGTAAAAGGATTTGGTGATCTATAAAGCCAATTCGGAGAAATCGGCGATCTGTAATTGTCGATTTTAGACGGCGCTATTTAAAGCGAGCCTGGATATAAAAATGCGAGACTGATTCTTGAAAAATTGGAAATTAAATAATTTAAAAAATATAAAAAATGAATGTGGTTATAATTTCAAAATATATGAAAAGAAAGAGCATAAAGAACCACAGCACAAGATGTAGTTAGTGATATTTAATTATTCTTGCATATACGAATTACAATAAAAACATTAAACGTTTCGGCCACAATTTGGCCATCTTCAGTAAAATTAATAATATTCTTAAGACGCAGAGTTACATCAAGTGGAATCAAATTCAATCCTCGTATGTTATAATTGTAAAGATCATGTTTGCATCAAAGCGACGCTGCTTCATATAATAATGTTAGAACGTCAGAAGTCATGTAGTAAAAAGTGTAGAACGAGAATTTCCAGATTCTAATTTACAATAATTTATTTAATTATTAATATCTTTTAAAACGGAGAATAAAACAAAGGAAACATTACCTGTTTTATAGCAAAATAATCGATGAATTATAAGTATACTCATTTCACAGATAGAAATTTGTCGTGACACTATGTGTTGTTATTGGTCGTATCACATATTTTTCGGCTATTTATATCCATGAGTCAAATAGTTTAGAAAGTTCTAGAATTGTTTATTAAGTGCGAGGGAGATCTTTCTTTAGAAGAGGAAGATAAACATCAGGCAAACCTTCAGTATCACTTTGTTTATTGATCCCACTTATTTGGTTTTTGATGTGTATCATTTCTGAAATTCTTCGTTTCATCAATGATTGTTCTGTATCTAAAATTTTAATGTTATCCCAATCAAAATCATGCATTTCATTCACACGGCGACGTGAAACAACTGATATCTCAGAAGTAGATTTCTTAATATCAGTTTTATGTTCTTTAATACAAGTTTTTAATTTTCTCTTAGTTTGGCCCACATATGACGATTCACAATTCAAACAATTAATCTTATAAACTACCCCGCAATGGTCATCCTTAAGCAAGGGATCCTTTCCTGTTTTAATAATTGTATTTAATTTATTCATAGGTTTATAAGTTATATTAAACTCATGAATATATGTGAGTTTTTTGAATTTCTCAGAAACCTTACTTAAGTATGGTATCGTAAAAAATTTTTTCTTGTTGGAATCATGATCATTATTATTTACTTCACGATTTTTTTCCCGATTAGTTCTATTTTCCAAAGTTTTTATTCTATTGTTAATCGTCGAAAATAAGAATTTGAGCGGATAGCCATTATTGAGAAGAGTGTGAATTAAATCCGAGATGTTCTTTTCATGAAATTTGGGATGGGACAACATTAAAATTCTGTCAAACTGCCCAATGATTACTCCCTTTTTATGTACTAATGGATGATTCGAGAAATAATTTAAATATCTCCCCGAATTTGTCGGTTTTTTATACATATCAAAGATGATGTTTCCTTCTTGAATCATTATTTTAACGTCTAAAAAATTGATACCGTTTTCATCGCCGAAATCAACAGTAAATTTAAGTCTGTCGTGGTATGAATTAAACAAATCCAAAACCTCCCCAACCTTTTCCTCATGTACAGCTAACACAATGTCATCGACATATCGCAAATAAAACAGAGAGATATTAGGTGTTGGAATTAATTCGTAGCGTTTTTATGAAAGAATGTTATTTATTTCACATGAGCATTAAAAAATACATTAATGAAAGTACTTCCCATCACTTGTAAAACGCTACGAATTAATTCCAACACCTAATAATATTATTAGTAGTGAAAATTTCTTGTTCTAAGTCTTGTAAGACTATATTCGCTAGTATAGGCGATAGAGGAGAGCCCATCGGCATGCCAAAAATTTGCTTAAATATTTTTTTGTCAAATTTAAAAAACATGGAGTTAATTATGATCATCACTGCTTTAACAAACTCATGCAAAGTAATCGAAGTCTTATTTTCAATCAAATTCCATCTACATTCAATGCTTTTTAATACTAAGTCCGTAGGTATGTTAGTGTACATAGAGACCACGTCGAATGATATGATATTAAAATTTTTTTCGATAACCTTTCCATTAAACTTGTCAACCAAATCATAACTATCCTTAACATAACTAAAATTATTATTATTACTCTTATCAATAATTTCTTTTAAGAAGGTCGCGAGTGGATAAAAGGCGCTATTAATGCAACTAACAATTAATCGTAGTGGATGACCTTCTTTATGAATTTTTGGCAGTCCGTAAGATCTCGGAAGTTCGCAATCAGAGACATATAATTTTTTGTATATGCTTGGGTCAATGTACCCCTTATTTTTCCAATTTTTTAATAAATTCCTAATTACTAAATTTATCTTGTTTGTAGGATCTTTATCTATTGCCTTATATGTCATCTGATCGTTAAGAATTTCATACATTTTTTTCCCGATAATTTTCACGATTCATGATCACAGTGGTGTTTCCTTTGTCCGCTTTCGTGATTAACATCTCAGGATTCTCTGAGATGAATCGTTTAACCTCTCCTACACCCTCTTTCACAATTCTATTTTCAGCTGATTCGGTATCACAATTATTAATAGACTTGAGGATGTAGGTTGTCTCATTTCTGACCGATTTGCAAATATCTTCGTCAGCTTTAAATAAATTATGTTCAACGTGTTTAATGAACTCCCGTGTAATTCGTTCTTTATTCGTTAAATTATTAGATAAATTAAAATGCTGACCCAATTGTAAAACTATTTTGGCTTTACTTGGACTGTCAACTTCACTCAGATTAATGAGCCATTTCTCGTTAGTATTTGAGATATCAAATTTTGTATTAAAGCTACCAGGATCGATCTTGATATTGTAAACCGAATCTGTTTTATTTGATCATTTTATCAAAAACATTTTTTGTAATCAAGGGTGCAACAGAGGCCTCACCACTCATCCCATAATCCGATCGTTGTATAATGTTATAATTAATATTCTTAATGTTAAATAATTCTCTGGAAATCTGTTTATTACGCAGGTTAATTATTTTCCTATTAATTCTATTGTATTCTTGCTGCCATGCAAATTGTCAAAATTAAATTCTTGTCTTCGGAAGAAAGAATCAGCAATATTAATGGGTAAAATTTTTTCTAATTTTCTACATGTGGTAAATAATTTAGTAGGTAAATAATTTGATCTGCTTCAGATGTATATAAGCATCTTGCAATTCCACTCTTAAATATTTAAAAACAAAATCGTGTTTTAGTCTGTTAATTCTTTCTTCCGAAGAGTGGAACAATTTATGGTTATTTTTGCGTGTAAAGTTATACATATGTATCGGAATCAGACGTTCTTTTAGACATGTTTTCAGAAAATATATTTTTATTCGTACATTGATATTCATTTTCTGAGATTTAGTAAATTTCTTGAGAATGAATGACTTAATGTAACTCTGCGTCTTAAGAATATTATTAATTTTACTGAAGATGGCCAGATTGTGGCCGAAACGTTTAATGTTTTTATTGTAATTCGTATATGCAAGAATAATTAAATATCACTAACTACATTTTGTGCTGTGGTTCTTTATGCTCTTTCTTTTCATATATTTTTAAATAATTTATTTCAAATAATAAAAAAAATTTTATTTCGAATATATAATGTAAACATAAAATAACATAAAAGTTTTATGTTCTATGATAAAATTTGTAATAAAATCTTTTATAATAAAACATTTTATAATAAAACCTTTGATGATAAAATAATAATCTTAAAAACAAACTTTTCTCGCTTGTGATGAAGCAAAGTCGTTGATCACGTTGGAAAAATTAGTCTCATGTGATATCTCTCTTTCTATTGACATCATCGCTAGTCATAAGGCGGTTTAGTATAAAATCAAATGAAATTTCGATTTGGAACGTACAGATAGAAAGAGTAGAGGCGTAATTGGGTGCGTTATATATACGACAGCTTGGATGTCGGTATCGCTTTACTAGGTTAGAAACTAGAGAGTTTCTGCCCTAGAGGTGGAACTTCTGAAACCGATAAATTCATTTAGAGTATAATGAAATCTGTAGTAGGAATACGAGAAACGAAAAAATCTCGATATAAGCGTTTATCTGACGGTGAGGATAATTATCTAACGACATGAGCAGTAATCGATGCCGATCTCGCAATGAAAATAAAGTGATGATTAATCTTATCGAGGACTAACTTAAAATCTATCGTTGAGAATTACAAAAGGTACGAACGCAGAACGCCATGACATCAGAGAGAGAGAGAGAGAGAGAGAGAGAGAGAGAGAGAGAGAGAGAGAGAGGGAGAGAGAGAGAGAGAAACCGGAAAAATAGAACTGACTAGAGCGTCGCATTAACACTTGCAACGCTACAAGTTGCTCCCCGTTTGAGATCCTGTAAGGCGGGTATATGTATATATACAAGGAGGTCATCGAATGACCCGGGCAACATTATTATTTTTTCTCCTGCTCGAAAGCCTAACAACATGACTCAAGAACATTTCCGAAGAGTCAGAAAGGACTCCCAGCAGTCCTTTCACCTTTATCAGGACTCTTGTTTTTAGCATTCAGTCTTCATAAGGACTCTTGTTTTTAGCATTCTTCCAGGACAGGAGGACCTGTTTTATTATTCTCCTTCGTGTTTGTCATCCCATGCGAAGAGCAGAGTTACAGAGACCACAGGATCAGCGGCTTGCCTCCTCCACTCTTACTGCCTCGCTCTCTACCTCTCCCGCCATCGCATCGTCAAACGTAAAACTTCATATATGATTTTTTCAACTTTCGCCGATATAAAAGTGGAATTTGATACTGGGCGATCGATTTCATCATTCTAAGTGAATTTATCGGTTTCAGAGGTTCCACCTCTAGGACAGGTACCCTCTGATTTCGTAAGTTCTCTCCTTCATCTTAATGATGTAATAGAAATAATTGTATTGTATAATTTTTTGGTTGGATTATAAGCTTTGGCGTAGCCAAAAGGTTGGCAATACAAGCGGTACGTTTTTATACGGCCCCTTAAAACCTGTTTTATATGTTTATATTCTTCGCTATTAGAGTAACAGCTACTTGTGTTATAATACCGATGTAAACTACCGTTTACGTTTATTTTATACAGGGTGGGCCATCTATTGGTACGTTTTTGAATTTCGTCGTATGGCAACACCGAACGAGCTACAGACCCGAAATTTTGACAGTTTATTAGTCATACCGTCCGCGGCACGAAACAACATGTTTTCTCTTGAAGAGCGTTTTGAAATTTTAAAAACTTATTTTCAAAGTCAGTGCTGTGTCGCCGAAACTGTACGAATTTTGAAAAGAAATATGGGTCGTGATAGAGCACCCACCGAAGGAGCTATACGCAAATTGGTGAGGAAAGTTCGTGAGAAAGGGATGTTAGTGGATGACATTATATTACGACTGTTTTGAGTGAAATTGGCGCCGAGGTAGTCCAAAATGTCATTAATAATTGGGGTGACCGAATGGCATACTGTAAGGCCAGTAGAGGGAGCCACATGAACGAAATCGTTTTTCATTCTTGACGCGGATACTTTTAGCTTCACAACAACAAAAAAATTAATAAAAAATATCAATGTATGCTCATTTGATCGCATTTTTAAAAACGTACCAATAGATGGCCCACCCTGTATTAGTATAGTTATATTGCTACTACAGGGTGGGCCATCTATTGGTACGTTTTTGAATTTCGTCGTATGGCAACACCGAACGAGCTACAGACCCGAAATTTTGACAGTTTATTAGTCATACCGTCCGCGGCACGAAACAACATGTTTTCTCTTGAAGAGCGTTTTGAAATTTTAAAAACTTATTTTCAAAGTCAGTGCTGTGTCGCCGAAACTGTACGAATTTTGAAAAGAAATATGGGTCGTGATAGAGCACCCACCGAAGGAGCTATACGCAAATTGGTGAGGAAAGTTCGTGAGAAAGGGATGTTAGTGGATGACATTATATTACGACTGTTTTGAGTGAAATTGGTGCCGAGGTAGTCCAAAATGTCATTAATAATTGGGGTGACCGAATGGCATACTGTAAGGCCAGTAGAGGGAGCCACATGAACGAAATCGTTTTTCATTCTTGACGCGGATACTTTTAGCTTCACAACAAAAAAAAAATTAATAAAAAATATCAATGTATGCTCATTTGATCGCATTTTTAAAAACGTACCAATAGATGGCCCACCCTGTATTATTACTAAACGTGCTATGGAAAGTTAATCTATTTCGCCGACTTAATCGAAGTTGTATATGTACATATAACTGAATGATGAACCGAGTGTGATTAGTCGAGCTTTCATAAAATCGATCTGAAATTGTCCACTCATAAATTGAAAGTTTTAACATCCTCTTCAATTATGATTGAGATAAAGCTGATAGGCAAAAAGAACTCCTTATCAATAAATTATAATTGTAAACAATATTTTTGTATTTTCCATTTAAATCGAAAACTTAGTTTTGGAGAGCCATACTAATAAAAAAATATAGCTTCGTGCATCAATTTACTGATATGGTGACTTTCAGTTGCGAAAAAACTGATATTTACTATAATTTACTTGCATTTACGTGTCGGAAAGTATAAATACACGCTGTTTTCAAGATTTTTAAAACAGCAAATGCGATGATGCTAGTTAAAATTACGGGAAATGATTTTACATATCTTTACGGTTTCAATTGCTTGGAATTAATATAAATTAACATTGACTTGTTGTTTTATGTCAAACTTTGAGATAGAAACCGCATATAAAAACTATACCTTTTAGATTTTTATGCAACAAATTATTTCATAGATATTCAAGTCGTTTTTGGATAGTTGTAATGTATCCATTCTGAGCGTCCTTCGGTACCACAATACCTTGAGAGTCTCATGGTCGTGCACGAATTACACTATTGGAAGAAATTGACGCCTCTGCTTGAGACTCTAATGGAGTTAATAGAAGGCCGTCATCGTCGACGAGGCTGTTCGCCGCCGCTGATGTCGACAACGACAAAGCAAAAATCACTTCAACAACGCTTATATACCCTTCACCCTTCCAGACGTCTCACCTACCTATATCTCTTCCAATCAGAAGCTCGCTTTTTGTCGCTACACTGAACTGCATTAAGATCAGGATCCTCATCCCGGCAACGGCACTTTGACACAGAGCGCTGATTGAAAATCGGCTGGTGAAAAACTGGTTATAGGGGTAAAATTTACCCACATCACCCGTTTTTCACCAATCAGCATTCGGTGTTGTCACGTCCGCAGCAACTTCATTTTGTCCAATGATTATTTTTCGAACATTCTCACCACCGGGCCCGAATAATATTAGGAGTAGTAAAAAGAAATCCATTATTTTTCCAATAGATGGCTTTAGTAATCTGTATCTCGTCTATGCGTGATACAGATTACTAAAGCCATCTATTGGAAAAATAATGGATTTCTTTTTACTACACCTAATATATACAGACATCTTCTAGAACGCACCTGACGCTACTCCAACAACGGCACGGTCAATGGAAGGGGACTTTAGTAACGCCCCCGGGTAAACTCAGAAGGGAAATCAGAATAGCGATACGCATCATATAGAGTGGGCGCGCGCAAAATTCAGGCTGCTATTCCCTTGTCCGATCACCCGCCACTCTAAGTTTAAGCACCGCGTACGAACATAACTCTTTTTCTAAATACTAATTCCATTTCCAATTCTAGAAGTAACAATAAAATTAAAAATAATAAAAAGGCTCTATACTTATAAACTAAAGGTAGTATAAAAGAAGGGCAAAGAGCCAATAACGTATAAAAGAAGAATTTTAATTTAAATAAGCAAAATTAATACAAAACAATTAAAATAAAACAAACGTTTCAACTCCAATCGAGTCATTTTCAATGCAATCTTACAATAACATAAACATCGTTCTAAATTAAAAATTCGTACATGGTCTTACAATATTCTTACAATTCCTTAATATAAAATTTTTTCTTTCTGTGTAATATGCTGCGAGTCATTTTTATCAAGAATTAACAAAGTCATAAGAAAATTCTGGAAAAGTAACCGTGACCAAAAGGATTAATCACATTAAAATTAGTAATATGATAATGTACCTTAGTAAATCTGTTAAGAGTCCAATAATACACAACGAAAAAAAAATGTAGACTGTAGTCCATTTCGTAGTACAATATAATAGTCTGTGATTAATATTAATTTTTTTTGTTCACGGTTACTTTTCCAGAATTTTCTTATGACTTTGTTAATTCTTAATAAAAATGACTCGCAGCATATTATACAGAAAGAAAAAATTTTATATTAAGGAATTGTAAGAATATTGTAAGACCATGTACGAATTTTTAATTTAGAACGATGTTTATATTATTGTAAGATTGCATTGAAAATGACTCGATTGAAGTTGAATCGTTTGTTTTATTTTAATTGTTTGGTATTAATTTTGCTTACTTAAATTAAAATTCTTTTATACGTTATTGGCTCTTTGCCCTTCTTTTATACTATCCTAATTATAAAATCTAATTCCATTTTTAATTCTAGAAGTAATCATAAAATCTAATTCCATTTCTAATTCTAGACGTACTCAAAAGATCTAAATTTTAATTCGTAATAATCCAACTTAATTTGGAGATAAGTCTACTTTCACGTAAGAATTATTCTTCACGCCACTAACAAATGCACTAATGTGAATCATTGTTAAATATATACCTAATTAACTTTAACTCAAGTGTGAACTTAGTGAATACACTTCTCGCTAGCTTTAACATTTTCATATAATCGATTGTTGCAAAAAAACATTAACAACAGTGAAGAAGCAGCCCATTGGCGTGATCTGAATCGAATTGGTTCATCTTGGAAGCTGCAGAAACTTTCCTCCCTGACCACTTCTTTCTGCTGGCATTCAGGAACATCAGAGAACATTAACCGAGCAAGGTAAGCAAATTTCTTTTTATATTTCGGTAATTGAAATCTGCCGCTGATGAATCGCACCCAGCATGTGTCCCACACATCCCCGTTTGCGTGAATCCATCGACGCTCGAATTCTAGCGGTTAGTCCGTATTCTACGAAGTTGCGCAGTGCATGCTGCGTAGCTTCATTATTCTTTCAGCATAGGGAAAACGGCAACATCAAATGCCTTGAGTGCTATACTTCCTCGTCGGAAAGCGAAAAGAGGGGATTATTAAGGGGTCTTGTGGCATTACATTCATTTCATATGTTACCCTGAACGCTTCGAATCCTATAGTGTATGTTCTATACTAACTGCAGTCACTCGGCATTCCGTCGCAAATTGTTCCGATTGCCCCGAAGTTTTAGAAGGATTCATTGGTTATTTAGAGAGAACGAGAGAATGATTCGGAATCCTATAATCCGGATATCCAGAGCACGCCTTTAACCAATCAATTTATTGAAGTCAATTTATCAAGTCCGATCGAACAAATTGGCGGAGAGATTACGAAAAGCGAATTTAAAACTTCAGCCCGACAAATGCGAATTCCTATGTAAGGAAGTCGCATATTTAGGTCACATTATTGAAGGAGACAGAGTTAAATCAGACTCGCAAAAAATTCATGCGATAGAAAATTTTCCCAGATCGAACGACCCTAAGGGCATTAAATAGTTTTTAGACCTGGCGGGATATTATCGCCGTTTCATTCCAGTCTTCTCGAAGATGACTTGTTCGTTAACCAATCTTCTCAAAAAGAATATTAACTTCGAATGGTTCAACGCACAGGAACAAGCATTTGTTTCTCTTAAAACTTCGCTATGCACCGAACCCCTCCTACAGTACTTTACTCGTCCATTTATAGTCACCGAAGCCTCGAAATACGCGAGCATATTGGAGGCATACTTAGTCAAGGAACAATAGGTAAAGATCGATCTATCGCTTACGCTTCATGATTATTAAACGCCGCCGAATAAATCTATAATCGAGAAAGAACTTTTAGTTATAATTTACAGTGTAAACTATTTCCGGCCATATTTATATGGGCACAAATTCGATCTTGTAACGGATCATAAATCTTTAACATGACTCGACTCCGTCAAGGACTCTACGTCTCAACTTATGCGTTGGAGACTTGCGGAATATGAATATAACATTATTTACAAAGCAGGAAAAACGAACGCCGACGCACTTTCTAGAAACCTAACGATTTTCCCAACCGCCGGTGATAACAAAAAATTAAACTGCCATAAAATCCTACTTTCTTTGACCCAAGATAAAAACTCAGTCTTAGAAATAACAGTCACGCCACTCGCAAAGCACGAGACGACCATAGCAGTCCGACAGCCGTATATTTTCCCGTGCACAACGAAGTTCTAAATATAAGCTAGACGACAGTAATGACGACATCGACGCACCTCACGTCCCTCACCAACGTTTCGACCCACGAATACTACCTGACAATTCCACATGAGAAAAGATAATTTAGTGATACTCGTTACACAACGAGGAGAATCTTGCGATCGAAGAGACTAGTGTGAGAAGGAGCTCGCTCTCTCGTTCGCTCTCGGCGCGCCGCAGGCGAGTACACGGACATGGGCTCGTGCTTAAATATGTGGCTACCGGTTTCGTCAGACCGCCGTTTCTGATTCTGTGTCGTCACCGTCAACGCAGAGTTCTTGGCTGAGTAGTCAGGAACCTTAAAGGATCGTGTACGTAAGGACGCTTGTATTGCCGTTTGTATTGCCAACCTTGAATGCTACATCAAAGCTTATAACCTAACAAAGAATTATATAATTATTTCTATTATATCAATATGATAAAAAAGAAAACTCATAGAATCGGAGGGTTTCTGCCCTAAAGATGAAATCGATAAATTTAGTATGATGAAATCTATCGCCCAATATCAAGTTCCACTTTTTTATCGGACAGAAAGTTAAAAAAATCATATATACAATTTTACGTAGTGTCGATGCAATGGCAGGAGAGGCAGGGAGCGAGTCAATGAGAGTGGAAGGGAAAAACCGCTGGCACATAGTGGAAGGGATAACATGGTGTGTGCAGTTGGACACTGTCTCTTTCTAAATCTCTGCTCCCTCCGTCTATGGACTGTTCATAAGGAGGAAGCTATCAATTGTGAAATGCTAAACATGGGACAGTATTCATAGTCCATTCTTACTTTAAAACCGTCTTAAATAATGTCTTAAGATTCTTATACAGTCCTCGAATTGACATATGACATCTTATGATTGTATTTAAGACAGTCTTAAATGTGAAAATCGACCACTAATATCGATCCGTTTCGCATTGTGAACTTAGTATTTGTGCAAGGAAAGATTCATTACCAACTTATGTCGTATAAATGTAGTCATAGATAAGTTACACGATTCTAACTCACTAGGTGATAATGCGTATATATGTATGGTTGTGTATGAGAGTAAGGGAGGGAAAAGTGTGTCACAAGACGCTTCTCCGAAAAGCAAGGGGGAAGTGTATCACTAAGCGCGCGGTCTGCAGGACGATGTGGGATTTTGCTCTTTCTCTCTCCCACCCGTTGCATTCTTTCCAACGCATTATTGCTCTCTCTTTCTCTCTCTCTCTCGCACGCACGCACGCACGCACGCACGCACGCACGCACGCACGCACCTATAAGATGTTAATTGTTCGAGAGCGATTCAAAGCGAGAGCGCTGACGTGAAATTTTAAAGTGATACGTTGACTCAGAACGGCGAAAAAACTGAGAGCGGCGGAGAACTAAGAGTTGCGGAGAGCTAAGAGTTGCGGAGAACTAAGAGTTGCGGAGAACTAAGAGTTGCGGAGAACTAAGAGCATTAAGAGCGTTAAGAGCGTTAAAAGCGTTAAGAGCGGTATTGCTTCTCGGTTTTGCCTTTTATGCTCTTTTGAGAACAAAGGCTTCCCTTTGCATTCGCCTATGAGATTTTTACACCTTGAAAATTTTGAGATGATTCTCTGTGTCGGGTGGCGATTGGCGATTTCGCGCGCAACGGCCAAGCGGCACGCTATTGCCATGCGCGCCCGTAAATCGGGATTCTTGATTGGGATGAACGCATATTACGCGTTTTGCGTCACGCGATCGCGCGTGCGCTACGACCGATCCGAATTGGTTAGCCGTTATAGCGGTTGAAATTTGCGTACGTGCGACGTGCGGTTTAGCTTGTTGTTTTTTGACTTTATCGACGAGGTGATAGCCGAGTTTATGTTTTGGAAACTTCTAAGGACGCTTGAGATCCTTCTAGAAGCTTTCGATCCGTATGTCGCACGAACGCCAAATATGGAAATTATGTACATGTTGGCCGTATCTCGAACATTAATTATTGTGCGAGAGCGAATCAGAGCGAGAGCGCTGACGTGAAATTTTTAAAGTGATGCGGCGTTTGTCTAACAATATTTCTCGCTGGTTCAAATCCAGCTCGAAGGACCAGAAAATGTGCGAGAATGCACCGCGCGGAAAGATTCGAGTGAGAGAACGGCACACGGTTGATATGATACACGACAGTAAAGAGAACTTCGTTTCTTTTTAATTTAACAAAAGAATTTTCTTTAATATGATCAGTTACAGAGTCAGAAAATATAATTAATTAAATATTAGATTAACAGAATATCAAATGCGGTCACCTTTTCCAAAATTGTATTTGGAATCGCGGTGATGGAAAATCTCGGCGATTTTCTCGGTTCTTTTGAAAAGATTCGTTTTGTAGCGGTTTCACTAAGCGGTTAGCACGGCGGTTTTACGAAGCGATATAGTAGCGAGACTATGACTCTAAGAAGTCTAGGAACTCTAAGCGGTGTAAACGGTCTAAGCGGTGTAAACTATCTAAGCAATCTGCCCCGGAGGAACGGCGAGATCGAAGCATTTATTGCTTTCGGTCTGGGCTTTCTTCTTGGGAGAAATCCAATTAAATTTTGCCACAATCGTAATTATCACGTGGCATTGGTTGTACAAAATTGATTGGCGCTTTCGATTCTTTTCTAACGACGTTCAACGTAACAGTCATGCGCGACAGAAAATCCGTACGCGGGATTGGTGACAGCGCGTGACGTATTCGTCGGAGCGCGGCGCTCGCGTGCGCGAATTAAATTGTTCTAGAACTTTCGATTGTCCGTTGCCGGTGCCTGTTTGCGTGTACCGCATTGTTTTGAAAAGACTAGAGAACGACGAATCCCTGACTTTGACGAGGCTTAATGTCAGGCTCGAGATGAAATCACGAGCTCGCCTTGTGCGTGCGTTCAATAACAATTCCTGTCGGTCGATCGAAGGAGTTCTTACCTTTTTTTCGAATTACCGATCTCAAACAATTATTATATATTTTTTTATAATAAAAAAAGGGATGGAAGAAATCTATTATATGTAACATTTTTTCTATTTTTTTTTTATTGTTAATAAACGTAACATAAGGTATTTCCCTGTCATTTATTAAAATCACTTCTCGCATTCACTTCCCTCGAATACGTGAGATCGCACGAGGTCCAGTCCCGGGTCAAAAGGATTAAGTTCCTTGATCCAAATAGTAGGACCAACGTTGGTCCGCACTGTCCAGCGGAACAGGTGTCATAGCGTCCCTTCGGACGTTGATCCACATTCCGGGACTGAAAAGGTGCGTACGACTTACAGGTGTTCGCCTCCGCTCGTACACCTGTGAGATTGAATCTAACCATCCTTCCATACCCTCTCTATTGTCCCTCATTATTTCCTTGTTCAAATTTTCAAGGGTTTAGACGTAATAGACCAAATGAATTTTTGTGGGCTTGTCTGGGATTATAAGTGCGATCTTAGGAGACGGGAATGAGTACGAGAAATTCGGGCAATAAATCCGAAATAGAAAGCCTTTATAAAACTGCTAAAATCTGAATAAGTTAAAATCGAATACACAAAACACATTACACACCTCCACTCCTCTCAAATCCTCTGAATTTGAATCTGAAGCAGTGGGTTTCTTTTTGAATGACTCAGAGATTTTAGATAATTCTAAGACCCTTGTGTTTGACAGTTCCGCCGACTCAGAGGACATTATCGCTCAACCCGCGCGCGAATTCGGTGATATAACTTCTGAAAATAAACGTAGAACAATTGTGGCTATCCCTAAATCGAGGGAATCTGACGAAACCATGACGTACCAAAATTTATTTGTGTTTGAGATCGGTAATTCGAAAAGAAAAGCAAGAATTCTTTCAGTCGACCGACAGTAATTGTCATTGAACGCATGCATAAATTGAGCTCGTGATTTCATCTCGAGCATGATCTTAATCCTCGTTAAAATCATCGAATTCGTCGTTCTTTGTTCTTTTTAAAAACAATTCGTTACACGCAAACAAGTTGTCGTTACCGGCAACGGACAATCGAAAGTTCTAGAACGATTCAATTCGCGCACGCGAGCGCCGCGCTCCGACGAATACGTCACGCGCTGTCACCAATCCCACGCACGGATTTTCTGTCGTGCATGACTGTTACGTTGAACGTCGCTAGAAAAGAATCCAAAGCGCCAATCAATTTTGTACACCTAATGCCACGTAATAATTACGATTGTGGCAAATTTTTATTGGATTTTTCCCAAAAAAGAAAGCTCAGGCCGAAAGCAATAAATGCTTCGATCTCGCCGTCCTCCTTCTTACTTCGAAAAAGTTCTTACTTCTTAAAGTTCTTAGAGTTCTTAGAGTCATAGTCTTGCTACTATATCGCTTCGTAAAATCGCCGTGCTAACCGTTTAGTGAAATCGCGATAAAACGAATCTTTCGAGAAGTGCCGAGAAAATCGCCGAGATTTTCCATTACCGCGATTCCAAAATATCATTTGGAAAAGGTGACTGCATTTAATATTCTGTTAATTTAATATTTAATTAATTATATTTTTTGACTTTGTAACTGAGCATATTAAAGAAAATTCTTTTGTTAAATTACAAAGAAACGAAGTTCTCTTTACTGTCGCTTATCATATCAACCTTGTTTTCTCACTCGAATCTTTCGCGCGGTGCGCTCTTGCACAATTTGCTACCTTAAAATACGCTGTCGAAGCCATACCTTTTTTCGACGGCAAAAACATCCCTTTGAACTATTTGATCGAAGGATGCGAGGAATCAAAATCTATGCTATTGGATGAAGCTGAATCGCAATTTACAAAAATTATAAGGACAAGAATTGTGAGTGAAGCGCGCCGCACTATATAAGATCAGGACTTTAACAGTGTGACACAATTAACTAAATATTTAAAACAAGTTTATGGTGCCTCAAAAAATATATACCAATTGCAAGGCGAATTAAGCCGTATTTGTCAACAGAATGAGAAAGACGTAATCACATACGCGAGTCGGGTAAAGATTTTAGAAAAACAAATAATGGAAGCCCATAAAATTTTGGGGAATGCCATTTCTGATCAAAGTATTAAAATATCTTTAGAAAAGGACATGTGCAAGTGTTTTATTAGAGGATTGAAATCAGAAATCAAGCAAGGAATAACAAGGAATTTAGGTATCCAAGAAACGGTAGCTGACGCGTTACGAATGGAAAGAGAACTCCATTCGATGACAGATTTGCGACAGAATCAGGAAAGTACATCGAGCAAGGCGCTGAATACGAGTAAATTACGAGAAACTTGTCAGATTTGTTATAAAGAAGGACATTTAGCTTCAAACTGCAGAAAATTAAATAATTTTGGAACAGAGATTTTAATATGTCAAATCTGCAAGAAACGCAAACACAGCGCTGACAAATGTCGACTTCACGACCCTCAAGCACGACAATCCGTTAATATTTTACAGGGAAATAATATTATTTGTCAAATATGTTTTAGATCAGGGCATAACGCCAAAAATTATCGAACTAGTAATGTGCGAGAGCGCACCGCGCGAAAAGATTCGAGTGCGAGACAGGCACACGGCTGGTATGATACACGACAGTAAACAGAACTCAGTTTCTTTGTAATTTAACAAAAGAATTTCTTTAATATAATCAGTTACAGAGTCAAAAAATATAATTAATTAAATATTAGATTAACAGAATATTAAATGCGGTCACCTTTTCCAAATTGAGTTTGGAATCGCGGTGATGAAAAATCTCGGCGATTTTCTCGGCACTTCTCGAAAGATTCGGTTTATAGCGATTTCACTAAGCGGTTAGCACGGCGATTTTACGAAGCGAGATTATGATTCTAAGAACTCTAAGAACTGTTAGACTCTAAGAACTTTTTCAAGTAAGAAGGAGGACGGCGAGATCGAAGCATTTATTGCTTTCGGCCTGAGCTTTCTTTTTGGGGAAAAATCCAATAAAAATTTGCCACAATCGTAATTATTACGTGGCATTAGGTGTACAAAATTGATTGGCGCTTTGGATTCTTTTCTAACGATGTTCAACGTAACAGTCATGCGCGACAGAAAATCCGTGCGTGGGATTGGTGACAGCGCGTGACGTATTCGTCGGAGCGCGGCGCTCGCGTGCGCGAATTGAATCGTTCTAGAACCTTCGATTGTCCGTTGCCGGTAACGACAACTTGTTTGCGTGTAACGAATTGTTTTTAAAAAGAACAAAGAACGACGAATCGATGATTTTAACGAGGATTAAGATCATACTTGAGATGAAATCACGAGCTCAATTTATGCATGCGTTCAATGACAATTGATGTCAGTCGACTGAAAGAATTCTTGTTTTTTTTTTCTTTCGAATTACCGATCTCAAACAAGTAATAACAATAGTCAGAATAAATCTTCTGTAATCTGTCAGTGATGCGATAAGCCAGGTTATTCGGCCAATAAAAGCTGGAAAAAGCAGAATGAGCAACATAACACAGTAAAGTAAAGATCGTCTGTCAAATCTATAACAATTTTGGGCATAAAAATTGTCGATCTAAGATAGGGCAAAACGCTGCACCCTCAGACTCATTATTCTGCTGGTATTGTGAAGGGCAAGGGCATCTCCTCGAAACTTGGGAATTACGAATCGCAAGCAATAACCGAAAAAAGATAAACGAACAGGGAAACTCCGGCGACCCCTCGAAATCGGGTGTGGCACAGGGGTCCGAACGAGTTTTACACCCGTCGACATCAAAAAAGGTCCAGTAGGCAAAAATGCGTTGGAAATACGTAACTGTAAATCTCGACAAGCATAGTCGCGTGCCTACCGTTCAGGTAAACTTTTGCGAGTCAATATCACCCGTAGCTTTTATGTTAGATAAGATAGTTGGCCCGGTTCTGGGCCAAACATAATCAAGGAAAATTTTGTACCTAAGGACAGTATTATCAACTATAGTAATATTCTAAAATTAAATGCCATAAACGAATATCCCGTTTATACGCTAGGAGAAATAATTTTCCCCTCTTTGGAGAAAATATTACATTTCATATTGTATCAGGTAATTTTCCAATCTTACAATCCGGAATATTAGGTAACGATTTCTTCAAACAGACTTCCTCGAAAATTGACTACGCGAAAGGATACTTAGATGTATCAGGAGTTAATATACCTTTCTTTTCACCAGAAACTACCACGATCAGAATCTTTATTTTATGTGAGAATAAGAAACCCGGAGATAAAAATAGGATATATACCAAAATTAAAAATAGCACATCGAATTTACCTAGGAGATACAATAGTAGAAAACGTTTCTGGAAAAGCATATTTAAGCGTCATAAGCACGTTAGACGAAGAAGTTGAGGTACAAATACCAACCTTGCGCCTCAAACCCATGAATGAATTATTTGACAACGATAATTCAAGCATTGAAATGCTTGATGGTAATCAAAACAAAATTGTAAATGCACAAAGTTGTTTTACCCATCCAAGGAATATTCAAATCCATTTCGAAGACTTTAGTAGATGCCAGTTCAAATAATGACGGAATTACGAACGGAGACGTTCTGACAGGAGACAACAGTAACAGAAAAAGAAATGAAGATTTTGAGGTATTTGATGAGAATAAATTAATGAGAGGACTTAAAAAATCGAGAAAAAATTCTATTCCAAATATTCATCGAGGGGAATATTTATATATCTCCTCCGAAATCCTAGAATCCAAAATCTTTGGAGAGGGAAGTTATCAAACCTCTTTTGAAAATTTAAACGATTTAAAAAATTTTGGAGAGGGAAGTTATCAAACCTCTCCTGAAAATTCAAATAATTCAAAAAATTTTGGAGAGGGAAGTTACCAAACCCCTCCTGAAGAATTAAATAATTCCAGAATTGCAGAGGTAAGTTTCCATATTTCCCTGTTAAATTCTACTCCTGTCGATTGCAAGGAGATAAATAACCAAACCTCGCTATGCATTACAACTCAATTGTATCAAAAGGAGCCAAAGGCAAAGAGCTCCACTCTAGGAAAAATTAAAATACCAAGGGTTGGAATTCCCGCAAAAAATGATAATCTTCAAAAAGATTCCTCTCATATTACTATCGATGAACTTTTAGAAAAAATGCAATCATGTGATATGAATGTTCAAAGGAAAATAAACCATCTTCAAAAATTTTGACGTCTACACAAAATCAATCTCAAGAAATGATGGAGAAATTCATGCGCAAACGTAAGTCAAAACATAAGGAAAGAACTGAACAAGAGTGTCGAGATGAACCTACGAAAATATTCCACGCGAATGCTTAATTGTATCGGAAAAGATCGGAAAGAATAGACTCACAGAAATTACATAACTATTGCGTTTGGCGCATTTGAGTTTCCAGGAAAAAACAAGTGTAATGAAACTTATAACTGATAGCCAGGACAGATTTCACATCCCTGGAGAAAAGTTGTCAGCAATAAATATATTACAACACCAAATATCTACAACGGATGATCGACCTATAAATAACGACAATACAGATTCCCGCAAATTCCCGCAAAAATAAAAAAGAAATAAATAGACAGGTAGAAGAACTGTTAGAAGGAGGCATCGTAAAACCTTCTCAATCACCGTATAATACGCCTATATGGATAGTTCCCAAAAAAAGGACACAAAGGGAAACAAGCGGTGGAGAATGATATTAGATTTCCGAGCCTTAAACGAAAAAACTGGGATGCATACCCGTTACCTAACATTATATTCTGGATCAATTAGGCGGAGCGCAATATTTTTCAGTATGCGACTTAGCGTCCGGATTTCATCAAATAAAGATGGATCCTGTTGACAGCCATAAAATTGCATTTACAACTCCTTTCGGTCATTACGAATTTGACCGAATGCCTTTCGGATTAAAGAATGCGCCCGCTACTTTTCAACGATTAATGGATTTAGTATTATCAGGATTGCAAGGCGAAAAACTATTTGTGTATATAGATGACATTGTCATCTACGCTGCTTCATTAGAAGAACACGAAAGAAAGTATAATTTGTTGATAGAGTGATTGCGCAAAGCTGATTTAAAATTACAGCCTGACAAATGCGAATTCTTAAAAACCGAAGTCACTTATTTGGAGCATATAATTAGTAAGGATGGAGTTAAACCCGATCCGAAGAAATTAGAAGCTGTAAGGCAATTTCCAAGGCCCAAAACGCTGAAAAATATCAAACAATTTCTTGGATTAGCCGGATATTACCGAAGGTTTATACTAAATTTTTCAAAATTAACCAAACCCCTCACCAATTTGTTAAAAAATGACACTAAATTCAAATGGACAATAGATCAAGAAGACTCCTTCCAAGTATTAAAAGAGAAATTGTGCGAAGAATCTGTCTTGTAATATCCCGATTTTTCCAAATCTTTTATATTAACTACTGATGCTTCCGGAATAGCGATGTGGAGGCATTCTATCACAAGAAGAAATAAATAAAGATTGATCGATAGCATACGCTTCGCGAACTCTGACTGAAAACGAAATAAAATACGACACTTATGAAGGAAGCTTTAGCCATAGTGTATTGTGTCAAGCATTTTAGACCTTATCTATATGGACGGAAATTTACTTTGGTTACGGATCACAAACCTCTTCTCTGGTTTAAAAATGCACAGGACGCAAACATGCGAATACTACGATGGAGATTAAAATTAGCTGAATACGATTACGACGTGGTATATAAAGCAGGTAAAACTAATGTAAATGCCGATGCATTGTCACGAAATCCGGTAGACCTTTGTGCGAGAGTGCACCGCGCGAAAAGATTCGAGTGAGAGATCGGCACACGGCTGGTATGATACACGACAGTAAAGAGAACTCAGTTTCTTTGTAATTTAACAAAAGAATTTTCTTTAATATGCACAATTACAAATTCAACAAATATAATTAATTAAATATTAGATTGACAGAATATTAAATGCGGTCACCTTTTCCCAATACAATTTGAAATCACGGTGATGAAAAATCTCGGCGATTTTCTCGGCACTTCTCGAAAGATTCGTTTTATAGCGGTTTCACTAAGCGGTTAGCACGGCGATTTTACGAAGCGAGATTATGATTCTAAGAACTCTAAGAACTTTTAGACTCTAAGAACTAAGGACTCTAAGAACTTTTTAGAAGTAAGAAGGAGGAAGGCGAGATCGAAGCATTTATTGCTTTCGGCCTGAGCTTTCTTTTTTGGGAAAAATCCAATAAAAATTTGCCACAATCGTAATTATTACGTGGCATTAGGTGTACAAAATTGATTGGCGCTTTGGATTCTTTTCTAACGACGTTCAACGTAACAGTCATGCGCGACAGAAAATCCGTGCGTGGGATTGGTGACAGTGCGTGACGTATTCGTCGGAGCGCGGCGCTCGCGTGCGCGAATTGAATCGTTCTAGAACTTTCGATTGTCCGTTGCCGGTAACGACAACTTGTTTGCGTGTAACGACTTGTTTTAAAAAGAACAAAGAACGCCAAATCGCTGATTTTTATCGAGGATTTAGATCATGCTCGAGATGAAATCACGAGCTCAATTTATGCATGCGTTCAATGACAATTACTGTCGGTCGACTGAAAGAATTCTTGCTTTTCTTTCGAATTACCGATCTCAAACAACCTTGAAGAAGCGAACTGCAATATAATTAATCACCACAAGCTTTTGAATCTTAACGATCCAAAAGATGCAGAAATGATTTCTAAAATGCAAGAAGAATCAGATAAGGAGGAAGATTTTAAATTATATTTGACTGATGACGAACCACTTGAAGACTTATTTCCAGACGATCATCCACCTGAAGAGGATACGAATTCAGCATCTCTTACATGAAAGGAGATAGAGAAACCACAAGAGCCACAAACTATGGAAAAGGCTATAACGCGCAATATTCCTCAAAGTAATAAAATGCAGATTCGAAGCCAAATAGCAAAAAATAGAAGTGCCCAGCAGGATAAGCTACCCCGAGATTTCTCACAACAAGAAAATGAGACGAAAAGAGTAAAAGACAGAAATGACTCATTGGAAAAGGCGATGCAGAAAGTGACAATGAAGAGGAAAATCAAGAAAAGGAAGAATTTGAGGAAGGACATAAAATTCAGAAATTAAAAGGAAAAACAGAGCCTATTATTGTTAATGATCAAATAATCAAAAATAATAATTCTCGCGATCTATTATTTTTACGAAAGGATAACGTTGCATATTTTATCGACACCAATGGGAGACCGTTGGACTTAGGTTCACAAAAACTGTTTGAAAGAAACGAGATCCCTCGTTTAGAAGATCTCGCTGTAGGAAAAGCCGTAAAATACAAAAAATACTACCATTTAGCCTTGTCTATCAGTGAAGGGCAACGTGAGGGACCGATGATGACCTTCACTCAGATTTCCGCCATAATAAAAGATTTACGGTCTATTACTGCAGAATTAAAATTAGAAACTATTAGCATTGCTAAAACCGATCATGTTAACAACCATGGAGCAATATCAAAATCGCATTGCAATTTTTGTGGATTCAACAACCAAATTAATTATATGCAATGGACTAGTGAAATACCCACTTAAAGATCTTCGATCTACGATAATCGGAGAAATGCATTGCTTACCTACGGGAGGACACCGAGGTGTCACAAACTTATAACAGAATAAAACACAAATACCATTGGAAAATCTAAAGTCTGATGTTCAACGATATATACAATAATGTTTACAATGTCAGTTAAAAAAACTCGTTCGAGTAAAAACTAAACAACCTATGATAATCACTGACATACACTGACAGGATCGTCTTCTGACAAAGTAGCCATGGATATCGTAGGATCCTTACCTAAAACTGAAAGAGGTAACGAATATATCTTAACCCAAGATCAGTTAACTAAATTTTGCATGGGGATATCCTTATCGGATCAAATATCAGAGACAATAGCAGAAGCCTTTGTTGACAGATTTATTTGCATATTAGGAACACCTAAAGCTATATTAACAGATCAAGGAAGAAATTTTATCAGTGAATTAATGAAGAAAATAGTAAAAATATTCAGAATCCATAAATTCCGTACAACTGCATTTCACCCTCAATCAAATGGATCCTTAGAACGATCATACCACGCATTAGGAGAATACTTGGAACAATACGCAAACGAGCAGAAACAATGAGACAGATGGATTGGCTTAGCCATGTTTAATTACAACATTAGCGTCCTCCATGAGGCTACTCCATACGAATTAGTGTTCGATAAAATAGCAAGAGTACCGTCAAATGAGCTCTTCAACCTTGAAGACAAATTAGTTAATTACGATGATTATCTAATAAATTTAGTTACGCAACTCCATGCAATCCAAACAAATACTCGTAAAAACGTCATAGAAGCTAAAGTTAAATCAAAAAAACATTACGATAAGAAAATTAATCCACAGACATTCAAGCCTGGAGATCATGTATTTTTATTAAAGGGACCAAAACCCGGAAAATTTGGAGATCAATATACCGGGCCTCATAAAGTCTTGGAAATATTAAATAAAAATAATGTTAAAACTAAAATAAAGAAAAATAGTCGCATCATTCACCCTAACCGCTTGCGAATTTCTCACATTACACCAGTTCATAATAATTAAACAAATCAAATCGACATTTCAGATGATGGATTGCTGTATTAAAAGAATAACCGTCATATTTATATTAATAATATGGACTCAAGGAACTTGTGGAACAATAGGATACGACTGTGGCTCTGCAGCAGCAAATTTAATACATTATCATTATTAAACGTCGAAGAGTGTGATTCCTCCGCAGAATATAAACTCTAGCAAAATCTATATACAAGTACTATCTATATACAAGTACTTCAACTCAACGACTTTAAATCTGTGAAAGTAATACAATGTAAAGTCGAAATAGATCGTACAGATGTGGAATAAGATGTGAAAAAGATGTGGAATATTTTCACATATGATGGACGTATATAATGGGCAATTCTCATACATAGCCGATGTATCTCGAGACGCATGTCGACGCATGCATACCTACGGAAGCTTCGAAATAACTGGAACTCACATAACAAGTCTGATATCTAATCAGACTGTATCACGTCCAATAATTTTAGCCGGGCATGTTGACAATGACGACATATGCACCAGCAGTGCATTATTCCGATCCATATGGAAATTGGGGAAATGTTATTGTATTAGGCAGCCTCAAAATTACTTTACAAGATTACATCGCTGACGTTCGGATAAATACAAATCGTGTACATCTCAGATCAGGAGTAACCTGTGAACTGAGTTCCACTCATTGTACTGACATAGAGGAAGGGGATACCTTTTGGGATCCCGTACCTGTTGATCATTGCAGAGGTTTCGATTATGGCGTACTATACAATGAATACGCTAATAAAATACTTGATGCTACCAATGAGCGATCTCAAACGGTCTATTCAATAACCACGACCAATATGATTCTCTCTTTAATTAGCACTGAAACATATACCACTTGTGGACATATACTTACATATACTTACAGAACCGAACATCCGAAATTAATAATTTTCGAAACGACGTTTGGTATCGAAATTTTTAAAAGCTCTGGCTTTATAGTAGTAAACATGGATATCTTCACATACGTAAATTCAAAATTCGTATACGTAGAAAGACACGTTCGCACTCAAATTAATCAACTATACAGAAATATATTATTGCAACAATATCAATTTGAATATCGTATGATGCAGAATGTGTTATCCATAGATGTTATCCGCCAGATCGCCTGACATTTTCGCGTATCATTTTATGAAGAGACCTGGATATATGGCACTTTTGGCAGGAGAAATAATTCACATAGTGAAATGTGTATCGAAGTAAAATTAGCTCGAACCACAGAATGTTACGAGCAGCTTCCAGTAATACGAGGAAATGAGACATACTTTCTGACCCCGCAAACGCATGTATTAATACGTCACGGAACTCAGATTACCTTAATTCTTTTGCACCTACCATGTACCTCTTGGGAGACTCATGATATAAAATTATGCCTAAACCGGTGGAGACATTATCACTCACCTTATGAAGCCTTCAACTAAACCGTCATGGAAATACACCAACCCAGGAGCAGTAGCGACCAGTGGAATATATTCACAAAGTGATCTGGAAGAACTCAAGGATCACATAATGTTCCCCGCAGAGCGACCTGCAATCCTCATGGTAAGAGGCATATTAGGGCACTCAACCGTAATAAATGGAGAATCACTCTCTTATAGACGAAGCATCAATAGAAAGAATCGCTATTTCCGCTTGGGAAAAATTTTGAAATAAATTTTTAATCTTTGACAATATCAGCGCTGGATTAATCGGAGTATACCTAATTGTTAGAGTTATCAAACTGCTGTTAGACACATTCGTACATGGATATGCTCTACACACTGTGTACGGTTGGTGTACCTACTGGGAGCCGTATGGGATTCACTTACTCAATTTTTATTGCATCTAGGAAGGGATAAACCTAGAGATGCAAATCCTAGTGCTCCAGATCTCGAATTACAAGAGCATAATGAAACTGAGACTAAACTAGAACCTATTTATCCTCTCCTTCCTTCGAAGGAAGAATCCACCTATACTCTTGAATTGAAGGGCTGAGCAATTAAAGGGAAAATCCGGCACGATTTACAATTTTCTTTTCCTCTCTCGAAAAAAAAAATAATAATAAAAATAAATAAATAAACAAATAAAATTCGTATATACATACATATACATGGATAAATAAGATAGCATGCGGTGCCATGCAGGCATTTTAAGTATCACGATAACCTTTCTGTAGACAATGTGGAAATCGAATGCATTAACGCCAAACTATTGGCGCGGAGTTCGATGGCAGTGAAAGTCATAAAAGTGTACTCACCTATGATGTTCTGGGTTCAATTGAAGACCGGGAGTGAAGACTTTCAGGACTTGTTCGAGGAATTAACCCGAAGGATGACACAAAGGGGGCACATGCTGCGCCATCGTCCCGATTACGTTGTTGTCGGAGACACTCATGGCCATTCGCGAAAACCGAGGATGGCAACGCGGAATTATAACAGACATTATAACGTCAACGGAGACGGAACGGTCGTGATCTCTCTACGAGACTGGGGCCGTAACGTGAAACGCCGATTATTCGAGGTGCACATTCTGGAGGACAGGTTCTGCCAACTAAAATGGCAAGGGATTCCTTGTGGATTGGCTCACACCGCTCCCTTCTCCGGTTCGTCTTGGCCAAAGAAGACAAGGGACCTGACCAGATTCCTCATAAATTAACAGGAGGAACGGATGTCCATTTTGGGGACCATAAAAAATGAAGCTGCGTTAATTAAGTTAGAAATTCGTAGCGGAGGTGAGTATCATCAAATCGACATGAAGGAAACATTGATTACATTAGGTTACGCCCAACATAGTGATAAGTTGAGAGCGGGCATATACCCTTCCATATAATAATAAGCATAAGAATATATATATATATATATATATATAATTACACAAAAAAGGAAAAAAAACTGGAAAAAGTAAATAATAATATAATAGTGATAAAAACATATTATAAAGATTCTATATATATATATATACAAAAATATGCACACATATATACATATATATATATATATATATATATATATATATATATATTATTATATAATAAGGGAAATTCAGGGGAAGTATAATAGTAATAATAATAATAATAATAATAAATTTTTTTTAGAATCACTATACTAGGAAAAACTAACAGGAGATTTATATAGCTGATTCTTGCTGAAGTAAGATTAATTAAGAACAACATCTTTCCTTTATTCTTAGGCAAATTGTCCTGCTTTCCTCCTCCCTCTTAAAAGAATTTTCCTCGTATGCAAAGTTCCACCTGATCGTCAATTATAATTTGCCAGTGCACTATCACCATCTCCAGATCATTAGATCGTATAAAGATCTTCATACTTCAATTAAAAATTTAGTTGACAGTTTCGATATTTGACCGAAACCTCAGTGCATTACGTCACTGAAGGGACACTGGGTCTGCCAAAGCATCCCGATAAAAATCTGCGTTGCCACGCAGAAATCCCAAATAAAGGATGCTGCATGGCCCTTGCCTCGTCCATATAGAATCTGTGGACGACTGCAAAAACTGTTCGACCTGCGGTAAAACGACAATAAATGTCAAGCCGTGGAGGAATAAGTGTCGAAGCTGCATCAAAAGATTTCGGCACACTGATAAGACACTTTAGACTGGAGATGGGACCTACCTTCGATCATTGCAGAGGTCAATGCAATAAACTTTTTTTTGGGAGGTTGGCGACTTTCAGGTATTCATTCTTTCAAATATTCCAACATCCACTTGCCAATACTAAGGGAAAAGAAAAAAGGAGAAAATAATATATATATTTAACATTAAAATATATACATACATGTATAGAGTTACACAAATTCTCCAGCAAATCTAAGCGTTAACTAAAATGCGCAGGAGTATCTTTCAATGAGCACCTAAATACTTTAGTTGTATTATTATAAGTATATACACATAACAAGGAGTATGAAAGAATTCCAAAAAGAATCCTATTTTTCTTTCCTGCTTCTTATTGACATGAGCTATAAACTTACGGACAGATATCAAAATGTTGATGTATACCAGGATATTGATTTACTTGTAAAATGAAAGGACGAAAGAACTGAAGAGGCGAATTTTAGAAACGTCCTATTCTTTCTGCTTCTCTAATAAACCAAGGGACGCACATGTAAGGAATAACAACTTAAATGTGGGTCCGACCATATATATAATCAAACCCATCAAATTGTCGAAAGAAAAGAATCGATACCTTTTTTTTTGTTTTGCAAATGTTGCGTTCTCACACTCCAATATTTGTCTAAGGCTGGGAGTGTTACGTCCTATAGACGCCACGATTCTTTTCTTCGGCTCCACGTCGCGACTATGGTTGGCGTCTGCGAGACTCGAGCGGAGCCTTCTGATAACGGTCTGACAGAACTGAAAAGAGGAACCGGACAGGCTCCGCGAAAACTCGTAAATGCCAATCAACCCGGAAGGAATGACAACCCGGAAGGAATAATAACCTTAATGCAAGTCCGAAAGAGACAAGATTGCAAAAAACATTATAATTGCACCGAAATCATGCAATAGTAAAAATCTAGGCTTTGTCGTCCGAGACTGACCAACAATTTCATCTTAGGAAAACAGGCGCCACGTCACGCTTAAAAAATAAAACGCATGGGATAACTTCCCACGGTAGCGTTATCTAAGATCAGACTCGCGACTGACAATGGTTGCCCTGCATGCAAAACTAGTTGTGCACGGTAACCATCTGTTTATCTAGCCATATTTTCCGCGAGAATAACAGAATTTGTCATCCGTCTGGAGCAATCTAGGCTCTTTAAAGAAAAATGTAAATCACTTCTTTTCTTCTCGAAACTCCTCTAACGATGTACTTTAGATTAACAACGATAGGACGCTAAAAATCGTAAATCTCGCGTGATATTGCAACTAACTTTTGCATCCTAGACAAAGAGCACAACGCCCTTTTTTATAAATAGAGGTTCCGCGGAAGCGTACAGTGTCAGCACGAATTCTAAACCATCCAGTTCAGTATAGTGCACGAATTAACTATTGTCGCGGGCAGTGGAAATTACTTGAACTCGCGATAATCACCCGAGTTTGCGGTTCCATACGAAGTCCGAAATTGTGGGCAACTGGAATTATCAAGCATACGTCACTGCGACTGCCCTTCTGACGCTCTTCACGGACGACGGATCTCCTTGATCACCTACCGGAACCTATCCGATATCTGGGGACAACCAGCTAACAGTAAGTCGCCATTCCTTCCAGTCTATCCCCTCGTCCCCCGCATGGAAACACATCTATATACATTTATGCACGTTTCCGACGAAACATACACACATGTCATTTTAACCCATCGGTTTATAGTGCGTACTAACATCATAAAAAAACGCGGACGAACTCCTTATGTCCGAAACCGTCCCCTTGGACCACTCATAATCGCCCCGTTACAACCGACTGACGATCATTTTGGCGAGGTCTCCTACTCACCAACGAACTGGCACAATCCTTAGATCTCATCTCTCCTCCTGTCATCGATCCTGCTATTCGGGAAATCCTGAATTATTCCCCTCCTCCTCTCGAGGGACGATTCCCTCCCCCTCCTCCTCTCGAGGGACGATTCCCTCCCCCTCCTCCTCTCGAGGGACGATTCCCTCTCCCTCCTTCTCTCGAAGAAGGATTTCCTCTCCCTCCTCCCTTGGATTAGCTCCCACCCCCCACCGTTTCAAGCGAATCCTGAGACGATCGACTAGGACCGATTATTCAGACTATATTTGTCATCCTCTAACGAAGGGGATAGAATAGTCGTTTACATTCCAGGAAATCCTACCTCTTACACCGTCCTTTACAAGCACCTCATCCCGATGTGCTCCTGCAACACTTTCCTCGCCTCTCATACTCGTTAACCCTTTCTTCTCGACACACACACTCACACTCTCACAACTACATTAGCTAACTCAATCATTTTACCATAAACAAATCGATTATAACTAGATTAATAATATGTTTTTTAAACACACGCACACGCATACACACGACACACACACACACACACACACACACACACACACACGCACGCACGCACGCACGCACGCACGCACACAACCATAATGTGTTAACTATATTTTTATGTAAAAAAAAAGGAGAGAAGTTTATTATGTAAAATTTATTGTGTAAAATTTTATTTTATTATATATTCCTTTCTTTTATTATTAATAAAACTAATGTAACTTAGTATTTCCCTGTCTTTTATTGAAATCACTTCTCGCATTCACTTCCCTCTAATATCTGAGATCTCACGAGGTTCAGTCCCGGGTCAAAGGGATTAAGTTCCTTGACCCAAATAGTAGGACTGACGTTCGCACTGTTCAGCGGAACACATAGCGTCCCTTCGGACGTTGACCCACATTCCGGGACTGAAAAGATGCGTACAACTCACAGGTGTTCGCCTCCGCTCGTACACCTGTGAGATTGATTCTAACCATCCTTCCATACCCTCTCCATTCTCCCTTATTGTCTTCTTGACCACATTTCCAAGGATTTGGACATAACATATGGGAAATATAATTAAATTTATCGCCAAAAGTTAGCAGTTTACAATATTTGGTTGTATATGAAATTTTTTATCAAAAGTGCCGATTTTGATCATTCAAAAATTATCAAAAGGTATCTTATAACAGGAAATTAAGGAAAAAAATAAAGATAAGCTTTTCATACACGTTTTTATTATATTACATAAAAATAGAAACAGAAAATTTATATGTTGTGCATAATAATTGTATAATTTCTAGATATGTGTATGTGATGTTAGAAATCTCAACAATAATAGAATCGTCATTTTTAACATATTGTTCAATAGTATGCTTTAGAATATTGAATTGTTTAGATGCTTCCATATTAGCTAGGAATACCCTGAATATATTATGAATTCTGTACCTTGCAGTTCTATGATCACTAAATCTAATCTTTACAGTTAAACAAGGGTCAGCCGGCGCTGACCCCAACCTACCCGCCCTCTCTCTCCGAACGCTCACCCCCCCCCTCACCGCCTGACGCGTACGGTGCTTACCGTGAGCGTACCGAACGATCGCGAGCGCGGGTTGCAGCACCAGTGCATCCTCCCCGAAGAACGCTGCGACCGAAGCCGCGAACGCCTCCAGATCCACAATCGTAGCAACGTTCTTAGCCCGAGCAGCGCGTCGCGGGCGGCCACCCGCTCCTCACGCCTCCTCGCGACAGTCGCAGGCACCGGGTGATCCCGCGACGGCTGACCGACAGGAACGTCCGGATGATCCGCCGACCATGATGCTGCCGACCGCCCTCCCCACGGTTGATTCGCGGTGGCACGATGGATGACGCGGCTGCTCTCTCTCGAGACATCACATCATATACATTTATGGGAGCATTCGGACGTTCGGCACTTACCTTTCCAGCATCATAACCGATGTCTCCCCCCACGCGATCCTGTGGCGATGTCTCGCGACGACGCTCCGCTCCTATCGGCAAAACTTTACGGGACGGAGTTCGATCCATGCAACTATTATTGTACGTACTATTGAGATTCAGATTTGTCTCATGGCGGTTCATCGACGCCGCTATCAGTGCAGATAGTGAGGCTATGCGCGGCGAACGCGATGGTCCAGCGGTCGGAGGGGACTCGGAGTTGGAGGGGGATGTATCGAGTAATTGTCGCCTCCTCGCTCTTCTCCTCACGCTCACCGTCCACTGTCCACCCCACTGTTTGTCCCCCTCGACGACTGGTGTAGTTGGTGGCTGCGCCGCGCCTTCCAGCCGCCGCTCCTCTGGTCCCCGCTCAGACTCCGGTGACGATGGCCTTGGTGGAATGAGCGGGGACGTGCTCCTGCCGCCTCTGGATGGTGGTGTGACGACCGCCACGCACGGTGGCGTTCCTTCCTCCCCGATGGTCGGGAGGATGCTCGTTTGGGAGAGGCTCGGAGGTGTCATCAGCCTCCCCACGCCACCTGTGAAGCCCGTGGATGTTATGGGGCTTCCACAGGTGGTCGTCACCGTGCAAGTGGTGAGTGTTGCCGGTAACGACGTCGCGGACGAGATGGGTGTCCGTGTCTCGCCTAGGCTCCCCGATGGACTGCCCCTGATGGTCGGGGACAGGCTGGGGAGCCTCGCAGGGGGCGTCCTCTCCGGTTGGCCTCTGCTGGTGTAACGGCCCCCTGCGTTTTGCGACGTCGGGTTGCCTGTCGCTCTGGACGATGGCCGGTCCAGAGCCGTCAGGCGCATTCAAGGCACTCTTCTCAACGGGAGCGCTGGTGGACCGCCTGGCTCTTGTGACCACCCCCTCTTTTGGTGTCGTTTTTGGGGGTGGTCCGGTCACCCTCTTTCTTCTTAACCTCAGTCTCCCCACGCCGCCGGGCTGGTATGGCGTGCCCTCCTCCTCCGATGTCGACGATAGGAAGATGTCTATTCCTTTGGGAGGAGGGTGTGGGGAGACGCGCTCCCGTCTTGCCGTGCCTTCGCTTTTCTCAACCGGCACGCTAGTTGCCCGCTTTGTCCTGGCTGAAGTTGGATTGGCTTTTGCGAGCAACTTCTTGTATGCTCCCTCTCCGAATTTCTCCCTTGCGCCCGATGTTCTTGGATCCCCCGCCACCGGTGATGTTCTCTGCGGGAAGCGAGAGGGAGCGCGCGTCGGTTTGGCCGCGTTTTGCACGCCTGCTCGTTGAATGTCGCCGACAGGCAACCTAACCGTTTCTACCGACAACACACGCGGTTTACTCACCGTGGCGGTCGTAGGCGGCTTCCTCGTTGCGGCGGCCTCGCCGGATCTCCTGGCTGTCGTCGTCATGGTGTTGGGCGTGGCGCCTTTCGCGACAGTCTTACTGCGGGCTGTGGTGGAAGTTGTCGTGCTCCTGAGCGATGGGCCCGCAATGACTGCCGCATATGAAGGGGACCTGCTCGTCGGTGTCATTGACTCGCTCCTTGGGGCCCTTGCCTCACCGGCTGCTGTGGATGGCGATGAGTGGTTGCGAACGGCAGCGTGAGTTGCCGCGATCCCACGGCACGGCGCTTATCCGTACCTCCAACCGTCTCCGCCAATCGCGTGGTCGCTTTAGCCGCGCGGCTGGCTATCGGTTGACCCGCACCACTGCACTCGCCGAGGCTACCGCGAGTGCTTGGACCCCGCATCCACTGCGGGAGACACATGGCACTCGGCGTAATGTGCCTTGACATCTCTAAGGGTATTTACCAGTCCTCCTTAGATTACAAATTGAGCATTTATAGTTTAATGTGTCTCCCGGGTGGCATTTTTTCAAGTGTTTCGCTAAATGCGGCGGGTCGCTGTATTCGCCTTTAACTTTTCCTGCCCCCTCAGCACCGAAACATTTGATACATTTAACTCTAGGGGGCAGCGGGTAGTCTATATAATGCACTTGTGGATCCACCATGGCGAGTGCACTCTAATGATATTACTCAAAAAAAAATAAAAATAAAAATAACAATAAAAATATAAATAAGAATAGGAATACAAATAGAAAAATAGTATACAATAAAAAAAGAAAAAAATTAGCAAATTTACTTAAAAGCCAAGTGCACTCGCGATAACAGATCCACTGGGCGAATACAGTGCAATTTCCAGTGATAATAAGTTATTCGCACTCGCGGCACTGTACTAACCAATCGTATTGCTTGTACGCGGGTATCTGGTTTTCGGAGCGCGGGTCACCGGGAGTGGTTTTGCGAACGTTCCGAAATTGATAGCTTTTGGAACGCACTCCCGATCACGATGGTTTTGTGAACCTCAACGGATTTTAACGAAATTTAAAACTTTGAATCTTCTAGAACTTTGCAACGACAGTCACGTACACTGCACACCTAAACTATGAACGCGGCGCGTATCACTTCACGAAATCGCTTCTCGGCAAAACGCGAACACTCACACTCGATATAAATAAATATATAAATAAATAAGTTAATAAATAAATAATTTAATTAAAATCTCCGAGCTAGATCGCGCATGCAGCCGCCGTGACAGCCCGTATGCTCCGGTGCACGATGTATCCGTTGTGCACCGGTGACAACTCCTGATGGTCGGCGTAACAAATATATAAAATGAATAAATTAAACAACGGATAAATACATAAATAAATAAATAAATAAATAACACGTTTAGCAGCGAGTAACGCTGCATTGAGGTTGTCAGCGGCGGATGCGTCAGGTACAACGCGCGGGTGTTGCGCCGCGGCGGCCGTCATGTTCCATGCGTTCAGCTGTTACTCGATTATTATAAATTGAAACTTATATTTGTTATACATCAAATTAAAGCTGAAAACTCGCTCTATCGCATGGAACTTACCTCCACAGGCCGCCGACGACGCAGGGGGCTCAGTATCGCGCCAAAGTCCGAAATGTCCACTTAGTCACTTTTCCATTGATTCGCGCACTCCACCACTATCGCATCCATTTCTTGAGACCAGGCAGGTAAAATATAATAGAAATTTAGTTGAATTACACTGCTGGGCCGTACCCTGCTGCAATGCAATGCAGGGTCGACCCGTGGCAAGGTCGGAGCAAGCTCCGAGCAAAAAGGCTCCGCCTGGTCCCAAAAAATAGATTAATATACTGAGCCCCTTATTGGGACTGTATCAGATATTAAGCTGATAAGAACAGATTAGCTCACTTTATTTTTCTCAATTATTTTCCCCAGAGGGACAATTCCCCTCTGGGGTAATACAAATAAATGCGGCTATGCCGCGCGCAAAATAAACATATATATCTTTGCGGGGGACAAGAGCCCCCCCCGCGTGGGCCATTACAACTAGGAGGCTGGGGAGCAAGCCCCCCAGCCTACGCAGAAAAATATCACAGTAGACTTATCTCCCCAGCACGCATGCTGGGAAGATGCGTAATCACAGTAATGGGCTCCCCCGGAATATCACAGAAATGTCGTCAAATAATAAAAGTTCCGGGGGAGCGCGCGCGGCAATAAATTATACACATATAAAAAAAAGTAAATAGATAAAGAAACAAAGTATATAAAAATCACGCACACTCATACTCGCATAAAAAATAATATTGTTTTTCGCGGCATTCACACTCGGACAGTCAGAGCCCCACAACGGAAAGGAAAAAAAATAAAACAGTATAAAAAGAAAAAAGAAATAAAGATAAAAGAAAAAAAAAGAAAAGAGAAATAAAATAGAAACAGACAAGAAGATAAAATAGCATAGCTAGACAACAAAAAAAAGAAGAAGCTATACAAAAAAGTATACACAGTTATAAATAAATAAATAAATAAAACCAGCAGAGAGGGGTTCGCCCAACAGTCAAATAATAGATATCACAGTAAAAATGGTAAATATAGTTGGGCATTGGGCCACTCTCTCCTGCTAGGTTTAAAAAGGGGGGGCCAAGACAAGGACATAATAAATTACGCGACACTCACACAATCCGGACCGCGACGCGCCGCGTCCTGTGCGCTTCTCTCCTCGGCGAGCCAGCGCCGACGAACCGCTCTCGGTGGCGTCGCGAGATGATCCCCTCGGGGACGGGAGGGAGCCAGGCACTGGCGGATGCCGGACACATGCTCCACATAAATGTCGCGTGACCAGCGTATGGTATCCGAGACAATGAGACGCCGCATCATAGCTGCATATTGGTTGCCAACCTGCAGCAGTCTCAACACCGCCTCATTCCTCGGATCCCACGAGCCGAGGGCGCCGATAACGAAGGCCGTTACGACGACACGGTACCCTCGCCGCTGTAGCTCCTCTGCCAGAGGCGAGTATTTGGCAATTTTCCTCGCCCTGGCGTCCTCGAAAAGCGTCCAGCGGTTTTCGAATGGCACCGTGACGTCGCATATGACGACACTTTTGGAGGGCTCGTGCCTGACCACAAGATCAGGTCGTAGCGCCCACAATTCGTCGCTGACGCCCTCCACCCGCTGATTAACCCGCACTACCCCTGGAAGGCGAGTGGCCTTCCAAAGGCGGTGCAGGACAGCGTCGTGCCTCAGCTGTATCGCGGCGGAATGGATGCCGCAGTGACAGAGCACATGGAGTAATGTCTCCGATACCTCACCGCACCGCCGACAGCGCTTGTCATTAGCCTCCCAACGTCGTGCGCCGTTGAGAGGAAGAACGTCTAATCGGGCCTTGTGAATAAAGCGCCAATCGGCGAAGCGGGTGAAGCTGCCGCCACGGATAAAGTGATTGCTCACTCGGCTCCGCGACGACACCTCAAAGACCTTACCCTGGTCAGGCTTGCTGAGCAACCTATTAGCGTAGTGCTCTGCTACAGCTGAGCGCAACCGACTCACTACCTGGTCGCGCGCTCCAGGCGGAATCTTAACCGCTGCCCCCCTGGGCCCCCGACATTCCAATGTTATCTCCTCCGTGGCTTCGACCCACCGCCAACGCAGGGACAACCTCTCGGACTGTCTGAGCGCAGCGTTCCGCACACTCGACCAGAGCGAAGCCTCCCCTCCGCCCCTCATCCTTCCATCCAGCGAGCCGGATAGGAAGGAGGCGATATCCTCGCAACCAGGGGCGTGGCCGATCCTGCGCCCAACCACTCCCCTCAGCGATTCCCACGCCAACCCCCTCACGGCGCCATCGCGCACCGTTAACATACGGTACGCGTGGGCAACCGTGAGGACGTCGGCGAGGTCAGAGAGCGGCAGGAGTCCACATTCCCCCCAGCGGGGCGGCATGTAGACTCCCTCCGCGCTTGCTCGCTGAGGGAGGTTGAGCCAGGATTTGACACTCCTTCGGATGTTGAGGTCCACGGCCGTGAGGGGACCCTTAAACACTCTGGCCCCCCGGAGCAGAAAGTCCAACCTGGGTAGGATGAAAGTCCCCAGTGCTTCTATCTTCTGCCACGGGGCAAGGAGTGAGCGGTCAACAGCGCGCAGGTCCGAGACGATGTCCCCGACGGCGGCGTAGGGCGTCTGATCCACGGAGAACCCCGTTGGAACGCCGAGGTGAGTGTACGACTCACCCTGAGCCAGGGGGTTGATCGTCTCTCCCTGGATTTGGAATGGCATCGGTAGGACCCTGCCGCCATTCCCCGCACTGATGTGCAGGGTGGCACACTTTGCAGGGTTGAACCGCAACCCCACCGACGCTGCCTCCGCCTCCACAGAGGCTAGCATCCTCCCCATCCCCTCGGGCGTCTGGACCAGTAGTGCAATGTCATCCGCGTAAGCCAATGCCGACCAGGTATTCCCATGGAGGGAATACCCGTCATCCATCTCGGCCGCCACACGGACGACCGAGTCAATGGCCAGGTTGAAAATGATTGGGCTTAGCGGACAACCCTGGCGGACGCCCGACCGGATGGGGATGGGTGCTGTGTGACCCTCGGCGGTTCCCACCCTCGTTGTGCAACCATCGTACATGGAGTCCCATATCGCTATGAGACCCCGCGGCACCGCGGATCTTATAAGCGCGCGGCGGATCGTCGCGTGCGGGATCGATCCAAACGCGTTGGACAGATCCAGCCACGCGACGACCGCCTGGCGCTTAGAGCGCTTGGCGTGCGTCAGAACTTCCTGCAGGACGAAGTTGTGCTCGTAGCACCCCTCGTCCCGCAGGAAGCCCTTCTGCGCGGAGCAGAGCTTCCCGTGAGTGATCGCCCAGTCGGTCAATCGGTCGGCCAAGAGCGCGGCGAAGAGTTTGGGGACGGTGTCCCCCAGAGCGAGAGGGCGCCAGTTCTCCAACATGCCCCGGTCTCCTTTCTTGTGTATCAACACAGTGTTGGAGGTCTTCCAGGACGCGGGGACTGCCTCGAGCCGCAGGCAGATGTTATAAAGCGCCGTGAGGAGCCGCTCCCCGCTCCGCCCCACGGAGGTCACGGTAGGATACACCGTCGGGACCTGGCGCAGAGTTGTTCATACGCCGGAGCCGACGGTCCACCTCTCGCTCCGCGAGCGGACCCAGGACCGCGGACGAGAAGCGATGATGTCAGTAGGAGAAATGAGACTAGTTTTTCTAATGTGATCAACGACTTTGTTTCAGTAAAAGCGGAAAAAGTTTGTTTTTAAGATTATTATTTTCAGGTCTTTCAGGGATTATTATTTCAAGGTTTTATTATAAAATGTTTTATAATATAAAAGATTTTATTACGAATTTTATCACAAAACATAAAACTTTTATGTTTATTTTATGTTTACTTTATATATTTGTAATAATATAATTTTTATTATTTGAAATAAATTATTTCATTTTCAATTTTTCAAGAATCAGGCTCGCATTTTTATGCACCTAATTAACTAGAGTCCAATTTAACTAGAGCCGGCTCTGTCGACTAATGGCATTAGTCGCGATGTCGTGAATCATCTTTGAAATGGCATCCCTGGCCGAGGATCGCTGAGTGACCAAGATTGCCAAGAAAGCATTTTCGGTGGTTTGAAACAAGCGACTAGTGTAAGACGGAGCTCGCTGTCTCGTTCACTCTCGGCGCACCAAAGGCGAGCGAAACATGAACATAAGCGTTCTTGAGTACGTGGCTACCGGTTTCACCAGACTGTCATCTGATTCTGTGTCGCCATTGCCAACGCAGAACTCTTAGCTGAGTATTCAGGAGCCATAGTACGGATCCTCATACAGGCAACAGCGCTTTGACACTGTTATTTATTACTTCTAGGGAGGTTCGGCCAGTCCTCCAAGTTCAAACTAACCTGAGACTACAAGGTTGGAATAAAACTAGCAGTTCAAGCGTCGCGGGTTCGCGAGATGGCTCTTAGTCGGACTTGTCCAATAAATTGATTGATTAAAGGCGTGCTCTGGATATTTGGATCATAGTGGACTCCGAATCATTCCACGGTTATTCTCTCTTTCTCCCTAAATAACCAATGAATCCTTCTAAAACTTCGGGGCAATCGGGACAATTTGCGACGGAATGACCGAGTGACTGTTAATATAAAGCATACATTATAGGATTTGAAGCGTTCAGAGTAACCCAAATGAATGTATTATAGATAAAAAGACCTCTTGATAATCCCTCTTTTCGTTTTTTGACGCGGAAGTGTAGCACTCAGTTCATTTGATGTTGCCGTTTTCCCTATGCTGAAAGAATAACGAAGATAGCATGCACTATGCAACTGCGTAGAGTACGGACTAACCGCTAGAATTCGAGCGTCGATGGATTCACGCGAACGCGAGTGTGTGGGACACATGCTGGGTGCGATTCATCGGCGGCAGATTTCAATTAGCGAAATATATTGGGAGTACAAATTAGTTCGGTCCGTTTTCCAAAAGATGGTTCCGACTGAGTGAATGGTTTATAGTGACAGCTGATTTTGGCGTTTTCAGAGAGGTTAGACATCTGCTAATAATATTCAGTTTATATCGCTTTGAGTTTCATACAAATCCTTGATTTTTACTGTGTTTGAAATGTCGAATTTTTTGTTAACCAACCAGGGAGGTACTAATTTTCTGCTTTAATTGGAAGAAAAGTGAAGCCCATCGAATGCTTGTCGAAGTTTATGGTGACACTGCTCCAACTGATAAATCATGTAGGAAATGGTTTCGACGTTTCAAGGATGGAGATTTCAATGTTGAAGACAAGCCTCTCTCTGGATAGCTAAAAAAATTCGAAGAGACAAAGAATTAGAGGCATTACTCGAAGATCAGAGTTAAACGCAAGAGGAGCTTGCAGAATCATTGGGACTCAACAAGCTATTTCTGCACGATTGAGAGCCATGGATAATTCAAAAACAAGGAAATTGGGTGCCTTATGAACTGAAACCGAAAGATGTTGAAAGCCGATTTTTCACTTGCGAACAGCTGATTCAAAGACAACAAAGAAAAGATTTTTTGCATCGGATTGTGACTGGATATGAGAAGTGAATATTCTATGACCACCCCAAGAAGAAAAAATACTACGCTAAGCCCGGTCAACCGTTGCCATCGACCTCAACATTAACACCAAAGCCGAACATTCATGGTTCGAAGATCATGCTCTGTATCTGGGACCAAAAGGGTGTTGTTTACTATGAGCTGCTGAAACCTGGCGATTTCATTACGGGCGATCAGTATCGGCTACAATTGATTCGTTTGAGCCGTGCATTGTGAGAAAAACGGCCGGAATACGAGCAAAGAAATGATAAAGTTATTTTTCTTCATGACAACGCTCGGCTTCATGTTGTAAAAGTTGTAAAAAAATATTTGGAAACGCTCAAATGGAATGTTTTACCGCACCCGCCGTATTCTCCGGACATTGCTCCTTCTGATTACTGGTTGTTCCGAAGGATGCAGCACGATTTGGCAAGTCATCGGTTCACTTCTTTCGCAGAAATCGAAAATTGGCTCCAAAATTGGATCGCCTCCAAAGACGAGTCATTTTTTTCGAGATGGAATTCGAAAATTGCCTGAGAGATGGGAAAAAGTAGTAGCCAGCGACAATATTTTAATTAATCTGTTCATTCATTTGTTTTGAACACAAAAAACGGACCGAACTAATTTGTATTCCCAATAGAAAGAAGTTTGTTTACCTTGCGATGCCCAGTTAGTGTTCTCTGGTGTTCCCGATGAATGCCAGCAGAAAGAAGTGGTCAGGGAAGGCTTCTACAGCTTCGAAGATGAACCAATTGTCGATTCAGATCACGCCAATGGATTGCTTCCTCACTGTTGTTAATGTTTAGCAACGACCGATATATTTTATATTGAAAATGTTAAAGCTAGCAAGAATTATATTCACTAAGTTCACACTTGAGTTAAAGTTCATTAGGTATATATTTAACAATGATTCACGTTAGTACATTGGTTAATGGACGTGATGATTAATTCTTACGCGAAAGTAGACTTATCTTTACATTAAGTTGAATTATTACAAATTAAAATTTAGATCTTATGATACGTCTAGAATTAGAAAAATGGAATTAGATTTTATGATTACTTCTAGAATTAGAAATGGAATTAGATTTTATAATTATTTCTAGAATTAAAAATGGAATTAGTACTTAGAAAAAGAATTATGTTCGCACGCGGAGCTTAACTTAAAGCGGCGGGTGGTCGGACAGGGAGCCTGAATTTTGTGCGCGCCCGCGCTATGCAACGCGTACCGCTCTACTCTGTCTTCCCTTCTGAGTTTACACCCCCCGGGGGCGTTACTAAAGTCCTCCTCCATTGACCGCGCCGCTGTTGGAGAAGGGTCAGGTGCGTTCTAGAAGATGCCTGTGTATATTATTCGGGCCTGGTAGCGAGAATGTTCGAAAAATAATTATTGGACAAAATGAAGTTGCTGTGGATGTGACAACACCGAATACTGATTGGTGAAAAACGGGTGATGTAGATAAATTTTACCCCTATAACCAGCTTTTCTCCGGCCGATATTCAGTCAGACCTGTGTCAAAGTGCTGTTGCCTGTGTGAGGATCCGAATTTTAATGCAATTCAATGTAGCGACAAAAAGCCTCTGATTGGATAGAAGAGATATTGGTGGGTGAGACGTCTTGGAAGGGTAAAGGGTATATAAGCGTTGTTGAAGTGATTTTTGCTTTGTCGTTGTCGACATCAGCAGCGGCGAACAGCCTCGACGACGATGACGATGACGACCCTATACTAACTCCATTATAGTCTCAAGCATAGATGTAAATTTCTTCCAATAGTGTAACTTGTGCCGCGACTATAACACTCTTAAGGTATTGCGGTACCGAAGGACGCTCAAAAAGTATACATTAACATAACTATCCAAAAACAACTTGAATATCTATGAAATAATTTGTTGCATAAAAATCTAAAAGGTATAGTTTTTATATGTGGCTTTTATCTCAAAGTTTGACATAAAACAACAAGTCAATGTTAATTTATATTAATTCCAAGCAATTGAAACCGTAAGATATGTAAAACCATTTCCCGTAATTTTAACTAGCATCATCGCATTTGCTGTTTTAAAATTCTTGAAAACGGTGTGTATTTATACTTTCCGACTCGGTAAATGCAAGTAAATCATAGTAAATACAAGTTTTTTCACACTGAAAGTCACCATATCAGTTAATTGATGCACGAAGCTATATTTTTTTTGTTAGTATGGCTCTCCAAAACTAAGTTTTCGATTTAAATGGAAAATATAAAAATGTTTACAATTATAATTGTTTGATAAGGAGTTCTTTTTGCCTATCAGCTTGATCTCAGTCATAATTGAAGAGGATGTTAAAACTTTCAATTTATGAGTGGACAATTTCAGATCGATTTTATGAAAGCTCGACTAATCACATTCTCGGTTCATCACATAGCTCGGTTCATCATTCAGTTATATGTACATATATGTGCGAGAATGCACCGCGCGTAAAGATTAAAGTGAGTGGACGGCACACGGCTGATATAACGCACGACAATGAAGAAAACTCCGTTTCTTTGTAGTTTAACTAAAGATTTACTTCAAATTTTACAATCACAAGTACACATAAATAATTATCGCAAAATATTCGATACAATCCGAATTATTTAAGTAATAGAAGTACAAAATAGAAGTAGAAAATTGCGGCCATTTTCTCGTCGGTTCTCGAAGGAATCTTCCTTACAGCGGTTTTACTTGACGGTTTTCGACACGATATAATAGCGAGACTCTAAATACTAAGAGAGAGAGAGAGATCGGCGACAATCGGTGCATATATTGCCTTCGTGGCCTGGACTCTCTTCTTGAAAAAGTCCAATAGAATTTTATCACAATTGTAATTTTTGCGTGG
Source organism: Acromyrmex echinatior (assembly GCF_024713525.1). Taxonomy (NCBI): domain Eukaryota; kingdom Metazoa; phylum Arthropoda; class Insecta; order Hymenoptera; family Formicidae; genus Acromyrmex; species Acromyrmex echinatior. The sequence continues at coordinate 1,374,940 of NC_141862.1, read as the reverse complement.
TATTTGTTGTATAAGATTAATTTGTGCCTCGAATTCTTTTCTAACGACGTTCGACGTAATAGTTATGTGCGCAAGAAAATCCGCGCGTGGGATTGGTGGCCGCGCGTGACGTATTCGTCGGAGCTGCGCTCGCGCGCGTGATTGAATTGTTCTCGAATCTTCGATGGTCCGTTGCCGTTGTCTGTATGTGTAACGAATTAATTTGAAATAAAAAAAAACGATAAATTGGTAGCTTTAGCGAGAATTAAGATCTCGTGCTAGAGATGAATTTACAAACTCATTTCACGTCCAACAACAATTACTGCTAATCAAACGAAAGAATTATTATTTTTTTACGATTTAACGATCTCAAACAATATACAACTTCCATTAAGCCGGCGAAATAGATTATCTTTCTATAGCACGTTTAATAATAATAGTAACAATATAACTATACTATTATAAAATATCGTAAACGATAGTTTACATCGGTATTATAACACAAGTAGCTGTTACTCTAATAGCGAAGAATATAAACATATAAAACAGGTTTTAAAGGGCCGTACGTATAAAAACGTAAAGACCGCTTGTATTGCCAACCTTTTGGCTACGCCAAAGTTTATAATCCAACCAAAGAATTATACAATTATTTCTATTACATCAATAAGATGAAGGAGAGAGCTCACGAAATCAGAGGGTTTCTGCCCTAGAGGTGGAACCTCTGAAACCGATAAATTCACTTAGAATATGATGAAATCTATCGCCCAGTATCAAATTCCATTTTTATATCGGCGAAAGTTGAAAAAATTATATATGAGCTTTTACGTAATGACGATGCAATGGCGGGAGAGGTAAAGAGCGAGGCAGTAAGAGTGGAGGGGGAAAGCCGCTGACCCTGTGATCTCTGTAATCTGCTCTTCGCATGGGATGACGAACACGAAGGAGAATGATAAAACAGGTCCTCCTGTCCTGGAAGAATGCTAAAAACAAGATTAAGATTGCTGGGAGTCCTTTCTGACTCTTCGGAAATGTCCTTGAGTCATGTTGTTGGGCAGGAGAAAGAATAAGAATGTTGCCCGGGCCATTCGACGATCTCCTTATATATATATTAGGTGCGCAACTAAGTTCTCGCTGTTATTTTGGTGAAAATGCAACTTTATTGTGAAAAAAATGGTTACAAATGAATCATTGAAAGTATTGCCCATCGCTAGCTACTTTTTCCCATCTTTCTGACAGAGCTCGTATACCATCACGATAAAACTTACTGCTGGAGCCATCTGTTGACAAACAGCGGGAACTTAGTTGCGCACCTTATATATGTATACATATACCCTTGCGGGACCTCAAACGCGAGCAACTTGTAGCGTTGTAAGTGTTAGTTGCGGCGCTTGAGTCAGTTCTATTTTTCCGATTTTTCTTTTTCTCTCTCTGATGTCATGGCGTTCTGCGGATCTTTTGTAAATCTCAGCAATTGATTTTAAGTTAGTCTTCGGTAAGATTAGTCATCACTTTATTTTTATTGCGAAATCGGCATCGATTACTGCTCATGTCGTTAAGGTAATTGCTCGCACCGTCAGATCAATGCTTAAATTGTAGATTTTCTCGTACTCCTACTATAGATTTCATCATACTCTAAATGAATTTATTGGTTTCAGAGATTTCATCTCTAGGACAGCAACTCTCTGGTTTCTAATCTAGTAATACGATACTGATATAGTTGTCGTATACATAACGCATGCAATTACGTCTCTACTTTTTCGATCTGTACGTTTCAAATATTCATTTGAGTTTACATTAAACCGCCTTATGGCTTGTGATTCGGAAACAATGAGTAACATTTCTTTGTGAACTTAGTGATTTCCTATCAATTTTCCTTTGCCATTAGTTAGCCATCGCCAGCGTCCAGACACGCTCCCCGGATTGGACACAGTAGTCACGTAGCCATAAACTGATAGCATTCGTCGCTCTCTGTGGAGCGCAGCACGAAGATAAGCGATTTTGTCGGTAAGCGCTTTAAGTGGAGAGTCAGCAGATCGACTACCAAAAGTAAATAAACTATAAAGGTATTCTAGAAAATTTGAATGTTATAAACCAACTTTCATATACATAGAGTATCTCCGGTATACTATCTTATACTGTCTCATATTGTCTCATTTAACACAAACTTAATTTATCAAATATTTAATTTACTATGTTTAAGATAAATGAATTATATCAGTAAAAAATTTAATTGTACTTTCCACTACTCTGAAAAAAGTATAAAAAATTTGAAATTCGTATATTTCGTATTAAAAATAAATCTTTTGAAACCCTTGCATCTTTGCTGCATACATTGAACAAAAAGATTGTATTATAACATTTTTTTGAGGTTTCGAAACTCAACTTTGCTCGTAGAGAGATTGAACATAACTGATTAATTTATTATGTAAGAATCAATTGCTCCGATAAGCAGACGCTTTTGAGTTAATCGTCAATTAACTAAATTAAAACGTGAAAGACGTCCTAAACTTTATGTCTTTCGTTTTATCAATACCAACTTTGTTATATAAATTTTGTTTTATAATATGAATACCAACATTTGATGCGAGGGTAAGGAAACCTGCGGAAAATCTTATCAGCATTCTTACTATAAAAATAAAATAATTCATATAACAATAACGCATATAAATATACAGAATCATAGAAATAAAATAATTATAATTAAGAAATAAAGTAATTATAATTTTTTAAATATATTTTAAACATAATGGAGATGTTTTTATGAAAAGCTTTTAATAAAAAAATATGATTAACATAGTATTTCGGTCTCATCTCGACGGAACGAAACGGAACTATCTTGGTCTCGGATTCGGTTTCGAAATTCTCGATCTCACCTGATTATGTTTCGGTCTCGATCTCTAGTCGAGAGTATCGTTGATCTCGAATCGAAATTTTTTTTACGAATTATATTTTTACTGCGAACAAATGAATGATAAACGTGCATCTATGATGATTGAGTCGAATCTCATGCTGCAAACATTTCGATAAGCATTTATTATTTTCCGAAATATTCGGCTAGATGTTCGGCTCGGTAATCTGGATGCATCTTAAAACAACTGATGTTCGCAAACGACTCTTCGTTCAGTAAAATCTATTTCCCCTTAGATGTTATTTGTCTAAAAAGAATTGTTTTAGTAATAAAAAATTAGTTTCATAATGAAAGTTTGATGACCGGTTCAACAGATTCTCAGTCTCACCGAGATGTTCGAGACTCGGCGCGATAGTCTCAATCTCGGTCTCGATTTAAAAGCAAAGTCTTGGTCTCGATTCGGTCCCAATAACGAGACGAAACCGAGATCAATCTATATCGTCCAAACACTAGTAATATATTAGGTGTTGGAATTAATTCGTAGCGTTTTACAAGTGATGGGAAGTACTTTCATTAATGTATTTTTTAATGCTCATGTGAAATAAATAACATTCTTTCATTAAAAAACGCTACGAATTAATTCCAACACCTAATACCTATATACAATACATCATACACGCATCTGTGTATATATGTATGTGTATATACAGAATTATTTTAATTTATCCAATTGATTTTCTCAAAATCTGTAGGTTTAAAACAAAAATATTTCAGACAAAAGTTTTATGGCTTCAAGGAGAAAAGAAAATGGTGACTTCGATTGACTTTCAGATGTCTTTAAAGTCAGATCAACATTATTTAAAATTTTTTTAATGGAATTCCTTTTTATTACACATTCTTGTAGTTGACTTTAAGACCTTTTTAAAACACAATAATAATGTTATTTTTCATTAAGTATTTTGCAAATTGTGAGGCATCAAAGTTATCGCTGATCACAGTACCGCTGACATTATCCAAGATATTCGACGGTTAAAACCTCTGTTGTTCAAAGTCATGATATCATATGCTAAGACACTAACGAGATACTATTAAAGACCGTCAACCCTGGATAAATTTTCGGCGATATAAAAAGGGCCCGGAGATAATTGAATAACGCTGACATTATCGACAATTGATAAATTTACTATTGTTGATATAAATATTTGGCTAACACATTAAATTCATAATTTTTTATTACATAAATGTTCCTTAAATAAAATGAAGCTATAATATCCTATATACACTTAAGCTATAATATCCTATATAGCAGAAAAATCACAATTTTTTTTTCTATCAAGCAAAAGGTAGTATGAAAGAAGGGCAAAGAGCCAATGACGTATATAAAAAAATTATAATTTAGATAAGCAAACTTAATACAAAACAATTAAAATACAATAAAATAAAACAAACGTTTCAACTCCAATTGAGTCATTTTCAATGCAATCATACAATAATATAAATGTCGTTCTAAATTAAAAATTCGTACATAATCTTACAATATTCTTACAATTCCTTAACAAAAAATTTTTTCTTCTTTCTGTGTAATACGCTGTGAGTCATTTTTATCAAAAATTAACAAAGTCATAAGAAAGTTCTGGAAAAGTAACCGTAAACAAAAAGAATTAATATTAATCACATAAAAATTAAAAATATGATGATGTATCTTAGTAAATATGTTACGAGTCCAATAATACACAAAAAAATGTAAAATGTGGTCCATTTCGTGGTACAATGAAAAAGTCTTTTTAATTTAATAGGTTATTATAAGCAAATTCGCAAAGGTAACGAGCATCTGACTTAAACGATGTCACAAAACGAAATTCAAACAGAAAAACATTATCGAGAACGGAAAACGGAAAAATAGGGGAAAAAGGGATAGAAGATGTTAGGAAGGAGAAAGAGAATGTATAATGTCAGAATACAAATCCGGCAAAGACTCCGTGTCATTTTGTCTATTAATCCCATGCTTCTGTTTTTTAATATGGACCATTTCAGATATCAATCTTTTGTTGTATGAAGGCTCTATATCTAATATTTCCATTTTATTCCATTTAAAGTTATGATTCTCCACCATACGATGGTTGGAAATCACTGATGGAGATTTTAAACTTATATTGATATCAGAAATGTTCATGCAATCTGGTCTTTAATTGTCTTTTAGTTTGGCCAACGTAACTGGCATCACAATCCTCACAGGATATTCTGTAAATCACATTTTGATTCTGAACGTGTTCCAAATCATCCTTTCCTCTCCTTATAAAACTTCTCAATGTGTTAGGAATAGTAAAAGCCAATTTACAATTAAACATATTATATATACTATTAAACAATAGGTATAAATCTTTCGGATATCGTATTAACATATGGAATCGTAAAGAACCTCCTCTCAGTGTCATCCTTATTCTTATTCAAATTAAACTTATTAATGTGATATTTTATTCTATTATGAATAGTCGAAAAAATAAAACTTAACGGATACCCATTCTGTAAAAAAATCTTAATAACGTCAATCAAATTATTTTGTTGGAATTTCGGATGACACAAACAAAAAATCTTATCCACGACTCCATAAATCACACCTCTTTTGACAAAGTGGGTGGTGTGAATGGAAATTAAGAAATCTGCCGGAAAAGGTTGCTTTACGGTATACATCAAAAATGAGATTCCGTTCATCGATAATCAACATCGTATCCAAAAAAACTAATTTTTCCATCACCTATCTCCATGGTGAACTGTAATCTAATATGTAATGAATTAAAAACATCCAAAATATCATAAATACTTTCAGAAGGAGCGGCTAAGATAATATCATCGACGTATCGGTAGTAAAATAACAGACGACAAGGCAGCATTCCAATAGCCATCTTTTCAAAATCCTGCATAACAATACTTGCAACAACAGGTGACAAAGGTGAACCCATGGGGGTCCCAAAAATCTGCTTATATATTTTTTTATTAAAAACGAAAACTGTCGAATTTGAAAGAACCATACGAAAAGCTATCAAAAATTCGTCCAAAGGAATCTTAGTTTTCCTAGATATAGCATCCCACCTCACAACCACACTATCAGATGCCAAATCTATAAGTATGTTAGTGAATAGGGATACTACATCCAAGGAAACCAAAACAGAATCTGATTCCAGCCTTACATTTTTAAGTTTATTAATCAAATCATAGCTATTTTTTATGAAACTAGGCGTCTCCGATATAGAATCTGCAATAATGTTATGCAAAAATAATGACAAATTATAAAATGGGCTATTTAACGATGAGACAATAATTCTTAATGGATAGTTTTGTTTGTGTATCTTTGTCAAACCATAAGCCCTAGGAATGACCCCATCAGTCGTACGCAACCTCCGATACGTCAAGTCATCTATTAATCCTTTTCCTTTCCACCTACCAAGCAAGTTACGTAAATCACCCGTAGTTTTTTAGTAGAATCTTTAGTTATTAATTCATATGTATTTTTATCCGAAAGTATCAACTCCATCTTGAATATGTACTCTAATTTATTTTGAGCAACGGTGACATTACCCTTATCAGCTTTGGAAATTAATATTTCAGGATGATCTTTTACAAGTATTTTCGTTGTCCTGACCCAATCGAACAACTTGTCATTCGAGCCGGTCCTAGGAAAATCATTTCGAAACTTATCCATAATTGAAACACTATTGTTTCTAACAAAATTAATTATATTCTTCCGACGGCCAATAATATTATTCTCAATATTCTTAATAAATTCTATCAATGTTCTATCAAAATTATGTTTGTTAATAGGAAGACCAAAACCTTCCCCCAACTGAAGCAAACATTGAACCTCTAAAGGAATGTCAACATTGCTCAAATTAAGAAACCATTTATTATTTAAAACATCTAGAGGAGCCGCATCTCCAAACAATTCAGCCGAAATGTGAATCCTTTCTATATTTTGTACAGTAATGTCATTGTTAACCTTATTAGGTGTAATTTTATTAAGCAATTCATTATTCGAAGCACAACAGTAAGAGATCGGCTTAATATTTGCTTTTTTATCTTTAAAATCTTTTCCTTTCAACCATAAAATCTTCTTGTCAATTTTTCTTGTATGTTGAAAAAAGTAAAAATTATTAATATTATCTAAGTATTTGAAAAACTCACAAACCATGAAGACCGGTAAAACATAATAGATTTTAACGGAAAAATCAACGATGCTCATTCTAATAAAATGCAAATGTCTGTAAGAATCCTTCAACTCCAATTGCAAAATTGCTTTCACGTTAAACTGAATTTTCTGAAGTCTTCTGTAAGAAAGACTATTAAACAAATTTAAATTTCTAATATTAGTATATCTTTTAAGATGTGGCGGAACTGAATTGTGATTAATACATGATTTCAAGAATCTAATGCGAGTTCTAATATTAACGCTACATTTAATTAGGTTACAAAATTCTTTCAAAAATTGACAAGCATCAAAGCCATATTCATATCGGATATAAGCAAAAGAGAAATTAAAATATTTATGAAATTGACACATTATTTCGCCCGCGTATATAAAATTAAAAGTAATAAAAAAGCTCTGTACTAATAAGCAAAAGGTAGTATAAAAGAAGGGCAAAGAGCCAAATTTTTTTCTATCATCTCTGTTGATAATCAAACTTTGACGATAACACTGAAATTACAATTTTAAAGAAAAGTCGAGTATTATTGAGTTCTAAATGCATAAATACGTCTACTAAACTAGTAAATCATTAAATTAGTACAATATTATTAGTTTTTTACTCTTAATCACTTTAATATTTACAAAGATGCGAACTCCCGTAAGGATGTCGATCTTTAATAGTATCTCGTCGATGGCTGAGATCATTGGAGGTTGTTCCTATTAAATTTAATTTTTGCACAAAAATTTTAATAATAAGAGGAACAACTTTCTATAGCCTTAACTTTGACATATGATGTCAAGTTAATGATTCTGAACAATATTTAAAAGGTTTTAGCCATCAGTCGGACACCTTGGATAATACAAATGCCTGTAACTTTGAAATCTCTAACCTGGAAAATATTTAATACAAAATACTATTGCTATAATATTTTGAAAGGTCTTTTTCGAGAGCTAACGTCTCTTTCGAGAAGTTAACTACAAGAATATAGATATAGTAAAAAATTGGAGGTTCCATGTAACTTTGACCTGACCTTAAGGACACCTTCTCAAGGTCAACTAAAGTTACTAACTTCTCTCTCTCTCTCTCTCTCTCTCTCTCTCTCTCTCTCTCTCTCTCTCGAAGCCATAAAATTTTTGATATAATTTTGTCTTAAAGTTACAGATTTTGAGAGAATGGATTGTAATAAGTTAAAATGGTTTGCCCTGAATCATATTTTTTCTTTCATCGATGTATAGCAGATTCGATAATGATTTTGATGGATTATTCGACAACATGTAATTGTTACTAATCCGCGCGTGTCTATTGGAACATTGTTTCAAATCATTGCGTACACATGACCATGTCAATGTCGACAAGAAGTTCAAAACTGCGATGCACGTATGTTTCAATCGCGCCCCATGTAAAACCCGATACAGCATAATAGTACGGGGATCAAGTGCATAACTAGTTGCAACTATCACAAAAGTTTTTAGATATATCGGCCAACAAAATAGCAGATGTTTTAGGGTATAGATCTTTATAGTCACCGAGCGTTTGGATGGAGAACTGCTATCACACGGCGTGCGCAAAATCACTCACGGATATGATGTCGCTTGTCAATGAACTGTAAAATGATTTACGCGATTATGACGCTTGGTTTTCTCCAACTTTTCGACGTAGTCAATGTACTTATATAGAAATATACCTTCAACATATCGAAATCTTCCGCATTGAGATTGAAAAATTCTGACCAAATAATTTTTAGTTTGTCCTTATTGAGATACGACGCCAATTTATCGAAACTACTAAGAAATTTATATGAATCAATAAAACGCAATTATACACAAATTTTTTAATCAGTTTTATCTTTGATTTTGTCGACACTAATCGAAAGTTTTTTGTCACTCTGTGCAAAATAGAATAAACAATATTGTTCATTGATGGTGTATTTGATTCACAGTAGAGAATTTGGATTTTGAAACGTACTTATTCGCAATGATACATGCTATATCAAACATAAGACAGATATATATTATATATATATATATATATATATATATATATATGCATATATCAACGTTTATGATTCGAGTTTTAATAATTGCATAAATTCAAACATTCGTACATATCATTGTATGATTCACAGTATTAGTGATGCAACATACGTGAAGTTAGCATATCATTTCATGGAAACTCACTAACTATTAAGAGTTCTGGCTTTATTTAAAATAATTCTATAGTTCTAGACCGATTAAACTAATAATTCTGCCCTAAAAAGCGAAAAAAAGCGATAAAACAAATTGAGACGTCAGATTCACGCAGCGTCTCTTTGTCCTACTAATCTTTGGCCACAGATTCTTATAGGATTTTAAAAGTTACATAGTTTTAGATGAGTTCTAGAAAGAATTTTGGCGATAAACAACATTATTTTCAATTTTTAATAATTTTTTTCCATAAAATCACCTTTATAAGAACAAAGATGAGATGCTAGTCAATTTTCAAGTTCTGTGGGTACTGTGGCAATTCTCGTATAGTTCTGAACATATCCTAACACCTTCCGAAGAGTTCGATATAAATCATTTGTTAATTTTTTAAACAATTTTTATCACCTGAGAAAAGCGCCTTCCAGGGAATATGTGTAAGACATTGGTCGATTCCATTCCATTTAAAATAATATCTTTAACGAGTGTGAAAAGAAGAGGGAAATCGTGAATAGAGAACGCAACGGAGGGAAAAGAGAGTACGAATATATTGATAAATAAAAGGTTCCGCACAACGGAAAGAATAAGATCTTTTGCGAAAAAGTGTGTGTGCGTGCGTGCGTGCGTGCGTGCGTGCGTGCGTGTGAGAGAGAGAGAGAGAGAGAGAGAGAGAGAGAGAGAGAGAGAGAGAGAGAGCAATAATGCGTTGGAAAGAATGCAACGGGTGGGAGAGAGAAAGAGCAAAATCCAACATCGTCCTTCACTGCAGACCACGCGCTTAGTGACACACTTCCCCCTTGCTTTTCAGAGAAGCGTCTTGTGACACACTTTTCCCTCCCTTACCCTCATACACAACCATACATATGTACGCATTATCACCTAGTGAGTTAGAATCATGTAACTTATCTATGACATTTATACGACATAAGTTGATAATGAATCTTTCCTTGCACAAGTATTAAGTTTACGACGCGAAACGGGTCGGTATTATTGGTCGATTTTCACATTTAAGACTGTCTTAAATACAACCATAAGATGTCATAAGTCAATCTGAGGACTGTATAAGAATCTTAAGACATTATTTAAGACGATTTTAAAATAAGAATGGACTATAAATATGTCTCATGTTTAGCGTTTCACAATTGATAGCTTCCTCCTTATGAACAGTCCTAGACGGAGGGAGCAGAGATTTAGAAAGAGACAGTGTCCAACTGTACACACCATGTTATCCCTTCCACTATGTGCCAGCGGTTTTTCCCTTCCACTCTCATTGACTCGCTCCCTGCCTCTCCTGCCATTGCATCGACACTACGTAAAATTGTATATATGATTTTTTTAACTTTCTGTCCGATAAAAAAGTGGAACTTGATATTGGGCGATAGATTTCATCATACTAAATTTATCGATTTCATCTTTAGGGCAGAAACCCTCCGATTCTATGAGTTTTCTTTTTTATCATATTGATATAATAGAAATAATTATATAATTCTTTGTTAGGTTATAAGCTTTGATGTAGCATTCAAGGTTGGCAATACAAACGGCAATACAAGCGTCCTTACGTACACGATCCTTTAAGGTTCCTGACTACTCAGCCAAGAACTCTGCGTTGACGGTGACGACACAGAATCAGAAACGGCGGTCTGACGAAATCGGTAGCCACATATTTAAGCACGAGCCCATGTCCGTGTACTCGCCTGCGGCGCGCCGAGAGCGAACGAGAGAGCGAGCTCCTTCTCACACTAGTCTCTTCGATCGCAAGATTCTCCTCGTTGTGTAACGAGTATCACTAAATTATCTTTTCTCATGTGGAATTGTCAGGTAGTATTCGTGGGTCGAAACGTTGGTGAGGGACGTGAGGTGCGTCGATGTCGTCATTACTGTCGTCTAGCTTATATTTAGAACTTCGTTGTGCACGGGAAAATATACGGCTGTCGGACTGCTATGGTCGTCTCGTGCTTTGCGAGTGGCGTGACTGTTATTTCTAAGACTGAGTTTTTATCTTGGGTCAAAGAAAGTAGGATTTTATGGCAGTTTAATTTTTTGTTATCACCGGCGGTTGGGAAGATCGTTAGGTTTCTAGAAAGTGCGTCGGCGTTCGTTTTTCCTGCTTTGTAAATAATGTTATATTCATATTCCGCAAGTCTCCAACGCATAAGTTGAGACGTAGAGTCCTTGACGGAGTCGAGTCATGTTAAAGATTTATGATCCGTTACAAGATCGAATTTGTGCCCATATAAATATGGCCGGAAATAGTTTACACTGTAAATTATAACTAAAAGTTCTTTCTCGATTATAGATTTATTCGGCGGCGTTTAATAATCATGAAGCGTAAGCGATAGATCGATCTTTACCTATTGTTCCTTGACTAAGTATGCCTCCAATATGCTCGCGTATTTCGAGGCTTCGGTGACTATAAATGGACGAGTAAAGTACTGTAGGAGGGGTTCGGTGCATAGCGAAGTTTTAAGAGAAACAAATGCTTGTTCCTGTGCGTTGAACCATTCGAAGTTAATATTCTTTTTGAGAAGATTGGTTAACGAACAAGTCATCTTCGAGAAGACTGGAATGAAACGGCGATAATATCCCGCCAGGTCTAAAAACTATTTAATGCCCTTAGGGTCGTTCGATCTGGGAAAATTTTCTATCGCATGAATTTTTTGCGAGTCTGATTTAACTCTGTCTCCTTCAATAATGTGACCTAAATATGCGACTTCCTTACATAGGAATTCGCATTTGTCGGGCTGAAGTTTTAAATTCGCTTTTCGTAATCTCTCCGCCAATTTGTTCGATCGGACTTGATAAATTGACTTCAATAAATTGATTGGTTAAAGGCGTGCTCTGGATATCCGGATTATAGGATTCCGAATCATTCTCTCGTTCTCTCTAAATAACCAATGAATCCTTCTAAAACTTCGGGGCAATCGGGACAATTTGCGAAGGAATGCTGAGTGACTATAGTTAGTATAGAACATACACTATATGATTCGAAGCGTTCAGGGTAACTCATGAAATGAATGTAATGCCACAAAACTCCTTGATAATCCCTCTTTTCGCTTTCCGATGAGGAAGTGTAACACTCAAGGCATTTGATGTTGCCGTTTTCCTTATGCTGAAAGAATAATGAAAACATGCACTACGCAACAACGTAGAGTACGGACTAACCACTAGAATTCGAGCGTCGATTCACGCGAACGCAGATGTGGGATACATGCTGGATGCGATTCATCGGCGGCAGATTTCAATTATCGAAATATAAAAAGAAACTTGCTTACCTTGCTCGGTTAATGTTCTCTGATGTTTCTGAATGCCAGCAGAAAGAAGTGTTCAGGGAGGAAGGCTTCTGCAACTTCCACGATGAACCAATTGTCGATTCAGATCACGCCAGTGGGCTGCTTCTTCACTGTTATTAATGTTTAGCAACGATCGATTACATTGAAAATGTTAAAGCTAGCGAGAAGTGTATTCACTAAGTTCACACTTGAGTTAAAGTTAATTAGGTATATATTTAACAATGATTCACATTAGTGCATTGGTTAGTGGCGTGAAGATTAATTCTTACGCGAAAGTAGACTTATCTCCAAATTAAGTTGTGGATTATTACGAATTAAAATTTAGATCTTACGATTACGTCTAGAATTAGAAATGGAATTAGATTTTATGATTACTTCTAGAATTAGAAATGGAATTAGATTTTATAGTTACTTCTAGAATTGGAAATGGAATTAGTATTTAAAAAAAGAATTATGTTCGCACGCGGAGCTTAAACTTAGAGCGGCGGGTGGTTGGACAAGGGAATAGGAACCTGAATTTTGCGCGCGCCCACTCTATATGACGCGTACCGCTACTCTGACTTTCCTTCTGAGTTTACCCGGGGGCATTACTAAAGTCCCCCTCCATTGACCGCGCCGCTGTTGGTGTGGAGAGAAGCGTCAAGTGCGTTCTAGAAGATGTTTGTATATATTATTCGGACACCCAGTGGCGAGATTCAAAAAATAATCATTGGACAAAATGAAGTTGCTGCGGATGTAACAACATCGAATACTAATTGGTGAAAAACGGGTGATGTGGATAAATTTTATCTCTATAACCAGCTTTTCACCGGTCGATTTTCAGTCAGCGTCCTGTGTCAAAGTGCTGTTGCCTGTATGAGGATCCGGATCTTAATGCAGTTCATTGTAGCGACAAAAAGCGGGCCTCTGATTGGATAGAAGAGATATTGGTGGGTGAGACGTCTTGGAAGGGTGAAGGGTATATAAGCGTTGTTGAAGTGATTTTTGCTTTGTCGTTGTCGACATCAGCGGCGGCGAACAACCTCGTCGACGATGACGATGACGGCTCTATACTAACTCCATTAGTCTCAAGCAGAGATGTCAATTTCTTCCAATAGTGTAACTCGTGCCGCGATCATGAGACTCTTAAGATATTGCGGTACCGAAGGACGCTCAGAAAGGGTACATTACAACTATCTAAAACGACTTGAATATCTATGAAATAATTTGTTGCATTAAAATATAAAAGGTATAGTTTTTATATGCTTCTATCTCAAAGTTTGACATAAAACAACAAGTCAATATTAATTTATATTAATTCCAAGCAATTGAAACCGTAAGATATGTAAAACCATTTCCCGTAATTTTAACTAGCATCATCGCATTTGCTGTTTTAAAATTCTTAAAAACGATATGTATTTATACTTTCCGACACGGTAAATGCAAGTAAATCATAGTAAATACAAGTTTTTTCACAACTGAAAGTCACCATATCAGTTAATTGATACACGAAGCTATATTTTTTTTGTTAATATGGTTTTCCAAAACTAAGTTTTCGATTTAAATGGAAAATATAAAAATATTGTTTACAATTATTAGGTGTTGGAATTAATTCGTAGCGTTTTACAAGTGATGGGAAGTACTTTCATTAATGTATTTTTTAATGCTCATGTGAAATAAATAACATTCTTTCATTAAAAACGCTACGAATTAATTCCAACACCTAATATAATTTTTTGATAAGTTCTTTTTGCCTATCAGCTTTATTTCAATTATAATTGAAGAGGATGTTAAAATTTTCAATTTATGAGTGGAGAATTTTAAATCGATTTTATGAAAGCTCGACTAATCATACTCTGTTCACCATTCAGTATATGTGCATATACAACTTCGATTAAGCCGGCGAAATAAATTAACTTTCCATAGCATGTTTAATAATAATAGTAGCAATATAACTATACTAACATAAAATGTCGTAAACGGTAGTTTACGATATTATAACACAAGTAGCTGTTACTCTATTAGCGAAGAATATAAAACAGATTTTAAAGGGGCGTACGTATAAAAATGTAAAGACCGCTTGTATTGCTAACCTTTTAGCTATGCCAAAGCTTATAATCCCACCAAAGAATTATATAATTATTTCTATTACATCAGTAAGATGAAGGAGAGAGCTCACGAAATCAGAGGGTTTCTGCCCTAGAGGTGGAACCTTTGAAACCGATAAATTCACTTAGAATATGATGAAATCTATCACTCAGTATCAAATTCCACTTTTATATCGGCGAAAGTTGAAAAAATCATATATGAGGTTTTATCCGGGAAACCTAAACCTGTCGACCCTCGAAGGGAGGAGAGGGGGAGTCCAAACACGGAATAATGGCCATGGATATCGTTCCCCTTCTCCGATCCGCTTGTGCAGACGGATTCATCTCTATCTCCAGAGATTGGGTATCATTCAACGTTCTGGAGTTACCGTCCGTGATGATTAGTCTACCAAGCCACCTCTCTGAGCGCCTGACAATCCATCAGGACACCGTACTCCTTGTACAAGTCATCCGACTGCCTACAATGGAAGCAGGCCGTGCTGCGATCTACCTTGGCATGGTATTGCGCCCTCCAAGCAATGGAAGCCGAGGAGGGGCCGAGTGTGCGTACACGGGCTTATATCCACTCTGCTAAAAGCTTCACCCTCTGGATGATGTTGTTTGCTGTTGTAAGAAGTTGCGTCCATATGGACAGTATTCCACTGGGGATGCTTTTTAGCATCCACCCCCCAGCTTTACATTCGCGGGAACACACGAATGAAGAAAGGGCCTCAAGAATCTTGGACTCTATTACGGAATTGTCGAGGTCCGTTAGGACCTTTTTGCATCTCGGCCTTTTTGCATGGTCGAGGTATCCTAATTCCTTTTTTGTCTTGAAGAACCCGATCAAGACGTCTGCCTTGGTGTCCCCCTCGTCTGGGACTTTATAGACCAGGGCTCCAGGTAGTGGTTTTTTTCGCCCGGAGACACAATTTGAGGAGATTCCCGGAGAAATATTTGGCGCTTAGCTTTCGCTGCTACTTCGGTGTATTTATCGAATGGATAGGTCAGAGTCACCGCCGCGGCTGTCAACAGGCGGCGCTTGACCTTTTTGTTGTTCGCTCTGGAATCCCCCTTTCGGGGATTCTGTGGTACTTGCCTTTCCTCTTTGCTGGGGATGCTGACGGGGTTCCTCATCAGGGATTTTTGATCCCTTCGAGTTTCTTCCCAATATAACCCTGGGAGGCTGCTCTATTCGCCGCCTTGTTCGCGGCCTGTCTTTCTTTCTTTCCCACCATCTTCATCTATTTCTATTTGAGCAGGAGCAGGCAGTGGATGGAAGCTCCGCTTCTCAACCGTGGACTTGATGACCTTTTCCCCTTGTTTTTGGGAAGGGGATTCTTGAGATGCTTTATTTTCTGCTTCTTTCTTCTTCTTAACTTTGTTACTCCTTGTGCTTTGGAAGGATTATCCAAAAATATTTATTTTCTCATGGTTCTTGTCTCCCTCGCGGGAGTTGTCCTCTCCAATGTTCTGAGAGGATTTTTTCAGAGCAAGTCAGAGGCCAGTAGAGAGAACCTCCGACACCTTCTTCAACGGAAAGCTCTCTGAGGTCATTTAGATTCTCAAACAGTGTCAAGCAAGAGGCCTTCTTCTGTTGTCTATAGGATGAGATTACCCTCAACCAATCTTGGGGGATCCAAAACGGCAGATCTCCCCCTTAACGGAGGCCTTACCACCTCCGGAGTCATCTCCTAGCCAACTCCATTGACCTCTGTAGTCCAGTCGAGTAAACGTGTCTTGGGAGATGATGATCTGGCTCCTCTCAATAGTCCTTCTGGAAGACCCGTCCTGTAGTGTTCTGCGAGATCTCCTGCAAGATCTTCTTTCTTCTCCAGAATCCTGATCCTCTCCGAGACGATTGAGTCTCTTGTTGAAATATTTATTTCCGCCGAGTCTTGGTGTAGCACCTCGAACTGCGTTTCGTGATCATGGTCTGGGGGAGAGGTTGTCCCTCTGCCAACCAGTATTTGATTGACTAATAAAGATGAATAACCTTTGTCAATTGATGATTAGTAGCACACAATTAAATAATGTGAGTATGCCATTAATGCCATCTATATATAAACATGAAAATTATAAGCAAATGGCATCTTACCCGATGTGGCATTTTTCCCTGAATTACCCTATAATAAAAAAATTTTTTTAATTATTTATTATACCTGCGCGCCGTGCATCCGTATATACAAGCGCTGAATTTATATTGAAGAATTTTGTTCTAAAATTTTAGGGACGTATTCTCAAAGAGTTGTATTATCGATTTATGAAAAAAAAAATCGATTTTTTTGAGCCTCTAATGTGAGAGACCTTCTTAAGTAACTTCTATAGATTGTGTTCTCACATATACAATCCTATAGATTATTATAACAATCATTTTGTTTCAACTCAATAACTGTATATCTGCAGAATTATTGATCAAATAATGTTTTCCTATTAACTTAGAGTGCTTTCCGTTTAATACATAATGCATTAGTTATCTTTATTATTCATCAAATAAATAAGGATTAATCAAACATCATGCGCATCATGCGTGAAACAGAATGTATCATTATCTATGTGTTAGCAGGTATTTATTACAAAGTAATATAACATACAAATTCAATTTAAAAGGATATTCTAGTCTAGAAGCCGAATTTTTATGCTCTTTTTGCGAATTTTTTAAAAAATATAAGATAAAGTTTTTTGGAACAGGGTTTTTTTCTACATATTTGTACATATTTGAAGAACGTTTCAGAATTTTTTTATTAAAAAATAATTGTTAATATGAGCTGTATAAAATATTAAGTATCGTTGTGAAAAATAAAACTAGGTCTGTGACTCCCACAATTTCAGCTTTTTTGCTCATCTGAAACAAAAAAAAACCAAAGAAATTCTTAATTAGTATGAGTTTAGCTATAGATACTAGAACGAAGAAAAAATATTGATAATTTAAAAAATGTTATGTAAAAAATTAAGTTTCGGTTTTTGCTTTTTTTTCCATCAAAATGTAAAAATTATAAAAATATATATTTCAACTTGATCCTAGTACGAGCTATAATTATATATCTGCTAAAGATATGTACACATATGTGCTCGGTTGGTTTTCGAGATATCATGGCAGCCAATTTGAAAAACATGGTTTCGAAAAAAACGCGTTTTTTGTACTGATTATATAATTTTACTTACGATTAATCAGCTAAAGTCCCCCTTTTTTCCATGTTCTGTCGCCGGAAACCGTTAAATGTGTTGTAACATTTCTAGCTGTTTCATTCTTCTTCTTCTCATCACCAAATTCTTTTGAAATAGGAAAGTCAATATCTTTCAAATTTTGCAGTTTTTTTTTGCGAAAATGAGTCGAAGATCGCTCCCTACCAAGGGCAATAACTTTGTTAATTTTGCAAATCAAACTAATTTCTTTTACAAATATATTTTCTATATCAAATACTTGCAAAATATGTAAAAAAAATTAATTTTTTACCCGCTAGACTAGAATATTCCTTTAACTCATTGCAATAACTTCTATACTCTCAAAGTCTAGAGCTATTACTTTTGATTGACTTCGAAGATTCGAAGGAATTCGAAGTTTCAAAATTAATTTCAAATTTTCGAAGTTTAAGATATTTTCGAAACTTTGAAGTTTCTAATAATAAATTCGAAGTTTACTTCGAAGCTTCGAAAAATACGTTCATGCGAGTGGCAAATTTATTTAGGAAATACAATATTAAAAATATTGTAAATAAAAAGAATTAATTAACGTATATGCATAAAAACTGTGACATTCTTAAAAAAATTTAGAAGTATTATATTAGGTGTTGGAATTAATTCGTAGCGTTTTTTAATGAAAGAATGTTATTTATTTCACATGAGCATTAAAAAATACATTAATGAAAGTACTTCCCATCACTTGTAAAACGCTACGAATTAATTCCAACACCTAATAACTAGAATATATTAATCATATTAATAATTAGTCAGACTCGATATACTTGTAAGAGAAAATAAAACATTCTAATTAAGAAAATTAAAAAAGTAAAACTAAATTTATTTTAAATGAATGAATAAAGAATAGTAAATTAATATGAATATTTTAACTTAATTAATTGTAAATCTTTCTAAGCATAAAATAATAATTTTAAGAATGGAAAATCGAGATAGAATTGTAAAATCGATGAAAGTGATTAAAGTATAAAATAAATCATATAATATAATAATATATTTAAAAACCTGATAAATTACAATAAAATAAAATTACAATAAACATAAAAAATATAAAATCTATAAACAACTATGATTTCTAAAAAGATTCAAAATAATGTCAAGTATTATGATGAAATAAATGTATTCTTCTGGAAAAACTATTGATAAATGGTAAAATGGTAAAAGAACATAAAACCACAGCACAAGATATTATTTGTGATATTATATTTAATATATATTTAATAAATTACATTAATAAAAATTTTTTAATTAATGTAATGATTTATTAAATATTACAAACAATATATTGTGCTGTAGTTTTATGCTCTTCTTTTTGTATGTTTAAATTTTTATTGATCAATAGTAACTATTTACCAACAGTAACTATTCATCAATAATAATTATTTACCAACAATAATTATTCACCAACAGTACTATTAGCCAAATAATATTGGCTAATAATATTGGCTAAATTTTTTTCATTTGCAGGAGTATTTTTGAAATCCTCTTTGAGTTATCTCTGCGTTCAGGTAAGTTTCCACAGTTACTGTTGCGAGAAAAAGAATTTGGATTAAGAAAATTGCTATTCTTAAACATAAATAAATAGAAATATGACACATCCAGAGGAATTATATCAATTGTGCTTTAAGCACTTGATTGATTTATAATAAAAGTTTCAATGTTCCATCTTAATGTCTCTATTATCTGTATCGATTATTTTAACGTTTGCCCAAAAATAATTATAAGGAAAAAATAAACCGAAGAATTCCTGCTATATAAAAAGTACCAGCTAGTCCGAAATTAGCACTGGTACACAAACTTAACATTTCATATTCTCGATCGTTGCGCCGACAGACCCATCTTTGATTTATTTCATTGCAACTTCCTACCAGGTGCGAAACTCGAAATAATCACATCGCGAATTCATTTATGTGCTAATAAAGCAGTCTTATTACACTATATTCATTTATAATGAAATAGATTGTGTCACGAGACTTATCATGGGGCAATGCATCGCAATTAAAAATATGCATTTACAGAGAAATCTCCTCTTGTTACCATTTCATAAAAGCAATGCGATACAAAGGAACATACTTTAAAAGAAACATTTTTTGCGTAATTATATAGAACAAAAATTTTAATAAAGCAATGTCGGAATCATACATTAAATCAGAGTCATACATTAAATCAGGACATCAATTAAGAATAATCTTTTATTGAGTATTTATATAATAAAATAGGGAGCAAAAATAAACTTAAAAAGTAATTAATTTTCGATTTATTAAAAAAAGAAATTCTTATTATTACATGCATAAATATGTAAAATTTCTCACAAAATCACATCAAAGAATCAAATACTGTTTGCGAATTTGGCCCATTAGCGTAATTATAACGACGATGATTGTAGCATGACTCTTGAATAATACGTGTTGTAGTACTGGCAAATGGTGGACGCAAAGTGGAAAATTTTTTTAATTGCCAGATAGTTGTGCGATAGTCCAAATTAATGCTTTTCATTGAAACTGGACCAACACGGCTCGTGAATAGCAATTATAATAGTCCATAGAATATGATAAACGGAAATAAATGATACAAGAGAAAAAAAAGAATAAAGCACAAACGAAAAATTTTTTTTTTTGGTTGTAACTATTACCAAGACAAATTAATAGCATCGAGTGCTGTACGTAATGCCAGGTAGAAGTATCCTTTTATTCATTTTTTAAATGTATGCCTCATCCCCTTTCGACCACTCTTTTTCCTGGTCTTTTAACTAAACGTATATTTTTACATTTAGTCGGTTGACCATCATATTTTACTACTTACCGTATCCGGTTTACCAGAATAATTCGCATGTGTGCGTGTTTTGCTGTATGACAGAAGTTTCATTAACCGCTCATTTCTCATAATGTCATCTAGTGATAACTATAGGAACAATCGCGCGTAGGAGTGAGATACATACTCGAGCGTTTTTGTGACGTCCGTACTTATTCCAATATGAAAAGTGGAATTTGCTACGAAGATTGCTAACTTTTAAACGTTAACGTGACGTTCCTCATATTACCCTGAATATAACTGTATTTTTACTTTATTCATTTTCAAGAATTTTAAGCAATTGTTCTATTCTTAACACATTTATTTATCATAACATATATTTATGATAACATCATTATTAGCAACATTTCAACATTTTAAATAAATTAATCTTTTTGCCATGTCAAAAAATAGTCTGATTTCTTCATTAATTAATAATACACATAGAATAATTTATAAGAATTAATATTTTTATTAATGTAATCGTAACGACATTATACTATACGTTTGATGCATATTTTGTTTCAAATAAACAAGTAATTACTCGTTAACTTGCTCTCTAACAAAGATACTTTAGTGCTAGCTCTCTATAAAACTATTAAATCCGACTAATTGCAAAGAACAATTCATAGTATGATGCTCACAGAACAGGATCTTCGTGCCAAGTACTATTATTAATATACAACCTGAAAGCAATGGTGATTAACACACTAGTATGTAACTGGTATTAATATTTCGGTACTCACTCCGTGAGTAATTTCAATATCTTTCCTATAACACCATCCTTCTGCTTCGCGTATTGCAGGCCCTGGCAGATATTCTTTAGTAAGCAAGAACGGTCGAAATCATGAACACATGAAACATTTATCAAATTGATAAATTCAATCAATTCAAAAGTATAAATAAAATTATTAGGATAAAAAACTTTAAATTAAAATTAATAAATCATATAATCAATATAATACCAAGACAAACGTTATTTCTTTTACATTTCTTAATATTTAAGAAAAATAATAATTTAATGAGTTAACAAGAAGCTTAATAATTGTCATAAAATCGTTTAAATAAAAAATAAAATAATTATGAAATTATAATTACATAGGAGTTTAACTTATTACTAATAATTAAGAATACTATCGAAAATAGTAGCGGAATTGCAC
Organism: Acromyrmex echinatior; assembly: GCF_024713525.1. Taxonomy (NCBI): domain Eukaryota; kingdom Metazoa; phylum Arthropoda; class Insecta; order Hymenoptera; family Formicidae; genus Acromyrmex; species Acromyrmex echinatior. The sequence continues at coordinate 1,353,248 of NC_141862.1, read as the reverse complement.
TTATTCCAATATCTTTAATCATCTTCATTGCTTAATCATCTTAATTATCTTCATTGCTCAAAAGTTACATAGGAGTTTAACTTATTGTTAATAATTAAGAATACTATCGAAAATAGTAGCGGAATTGCACTTATTCCAACATCTTTAATCATCTTCATTGCTTAATTATCATCTTAATTATCTTCATTGCTCAAAAGTTACGTTAAATAAATCTGTATGCATAAATCGATTTCAATTAAAAAAAAAAACTGAAAACCGTGGTTCACGAAACTACGGTCAAAAATTATGAAAATTGGTGTGCTGGCGATATTGCATCGCTCGCTATTCGATCTTAGTGATAGCGAAAGACTTCGGCCAGAAATTCATTCGCATCATTTTAGTTCTAACAGTCCGACCGACTCTAAACCATCCCCTTGCCATCTTCTACATTTACTCCCCGACATTCCGCTGTCGTGTTTCCAGTCTCCTCACGATTGTTGCCATTTTTGCATTATGCAGCGCAACTATTGCAGTATTTATTACCTTTCGTATACGAGCGCATTTATGGACATTTGGGATAGACCGGACGTTCCGAAGCTCACCGGTGATCGGCAATTCCCATGTCACCTTAAAGCCTGCCGCTTGCGCGAAGGTCGTCGTGTAAGGTAAAGAGTTTATCTTGTAGTTTAGGCGATACTGAAAGATTATTTATTTACCATTAATTCTAAAATTAATTTAGCATCAAACAAACAAATTTAATGCTTGTGAAATTCTCGTTACACAAAGACACAAACCAAATCCTGAATATATTAAGATATTCTAATACAGTTTGCATTCAACAATATGTATGTAAAAAAAAAGGTAAAAGAGATAATCAAATATAATTTGAAACTATTTTATTAATCCTTAAACGTTACAACACACTGCATTTCATAAAAATGAACATATTGTAAAAAAACTTTTTTTCAATCAAACTCGACATAAGAGACATAATAAGCAATGTATATATGCATCTTTATTAATAAAAAAGATATAAATAATAAAAAAACATTGGAAAAAAAAAAATATTGAAAACAGAAAATCAAGTAGATATGCTTGAAAATAATATTGAAAAGACATTTGAGGATTAACTATTTGAATACTCCTAATTGCAATCTAGATTTTGATTTTATTATTTTAGTTCTGTTCAATTACACGTGAGCGTGAGCGAAATAATTTAGATGGCTTCTGCATTCCGTGTGTGCAAAGAGAATCCTTCTTCGAAAACAAAATTGAGTAGGGAGGAGAAAGGAGCGAAGTCGCGCGGGATCTCGCGTGAAATTTTACCTACAACTTTCCCGGAATCCAAAATCATAAGTTCGTATCAAAGGATCGTGATCGTGTATAAAATCGCCATAATCTTCATGACGGAACTTTGTGAATTTCCGATCAGCCGTTCAATTCCGCCATGGTAGAAGTCGGAATCGGGCGATTCTCGTCTTATCCGAATTACTGTTGCGAATTATTTCGTTATCTATGTGAAAACAGGTTTAGGCGTTACTGTAACTTTCTTGTGCCACAAGAATGTATTATTTTCCACTCTTCGCTGCGAGGATTTCTTCTTCGTGGTTCAATCTTTATGTTCGTCCATAAATAACGAGATACTTATCGTAAAATTGCGTTTTCACGCCACGATTTTCTCCCACTTTTTATGAGTTATTCCCTCATATCCGAGCGAGCAACATTGCGACAATCTTCCGTGCCACTCGTCGATCTTTCATAAACAAAGTTCTCGGACAGCAATTTGCACACATTCGTAGATGTTTGACTTGAAATATTTGAAAGATTGTTAGAAATTTAATAAGTTTTATCATAAGACAATGTCACACCGCGTGACGATTTTTTAATCTTGTTATTCTTTTGACCCTCCGTTTCAATCTAAGGTTTTTTTTTATATAAGCGAAATTCTACTTTTTCTCATTCTCAATTTGTTCAAATCTCAATTTTTAATAAATAAAGTTTTAACGTTTAAGGTGATCCTAAAGCCTCCTATTTTACCACATAAGCACGTATAATTTTTGTATAAGAAATACTTTTTTTCTCTTTCACTGATTCAAAAATCCTTTTCCAGGATTAAAGTATACGCATGAATATGTGTCTGGATAGTCGAGTCTATACCGAGAACGATCAAAAATTTGAAATTGATATATTTTTTACAATTTCTAGTGACGCCAACATGGCGTCTTAGCTACTAAGTCGTGACAACATTTGCTTGATATGAAAGTTTTGCAACCTGTATGTACGAAATAATGATATCCAGACACGTAGTTTACACGAACAAACAACGTCGAGTTCTTACAATTAGACTTAGACGCTTTATCGCAATTTCTTATACGAATTTCTTATACGAAAATTGACACGTACGTATGACTGTGTGTACCATAGATTGAGATATTCGAGAGATATTCCTGTGATAATATAAAAAGACATGTCGATGTGCAGCGCGCGGCGCGACCTCTGATGATTTCGTTGGAGTTCGAACATTGCTTTAAGATCCCCTTAAGTTAAAAAATCATTTTAATATAATAAAAATATGAAAAGTAACCTTGAATTTTATTTGAAAATTTAAAACAACTTGAGCTGGGCAAAAAGATTGCAGGCGGAAGATTAATGAGTACTTACAATTAGAATTATTTTAAATATAGTCACGCACACATACAATTGAAACTAATTGAACTAATAAATTGAAAAGAAATATTTAAAATATACAGATAACAAAATTAATCTTATACATTCGTTTGACTGCAATTGTCTGTACCTAATGCTCAGATTATTTACTAATGCATTCATTTCGTGTCTAAATTGTAGCGCTCGATTTCTGATGTTTTTTTTTTGCAAGAAACCGCCGCGGATAGAATGGCGAGGCAGAAACCTGCCGATTCCGCAATGCCTATTAACCGTGCGAATCGCCTGGGTATTGCTTTCAGTGTAAATGCGATGGAAGGATGGTGTCGTCTGGATCTGGCAAGCCGTTTGTCAGTGTCCCGCCACTTTACCATGTTGTAGTCGTCCCTGTTTCTTAGCAGCCGAGAATACGATAAGGCAATCGGATTATTTATGCGCAGCTTGCCAGACCGCCAAGACGAAGTATGTGCACTGGATCGTTGCATGCTGCATAATTTTCCGGCAGCGTTCAAAACGTAGTGCAAAATGCTTGGGGAGGCAGATAAAAATTACGTTCTCAAACAGAACGTAATTTTGCACATTCCTTTGTTCGTCGGAATTTTTAAAGATAAATCTTTCAGTGATTGTAGAAAGCATGGAATGTTGATGCATAAAAATAACAGTGTTATAAAAAAATTTACTTTTCAATTATATCGAATTAGTTCGTAAGTAAACGCATTCAAAATATCGATAAATTTACTATAACTTTGTTACAATAAACTTTGACATAGACTTATTAATAAATACGAGGTGTGGCTATTAAATAACGAGACTGACGCTGTAAAACATTTTATTTTGATTTCATACATATTTACTTATTATCAACTTCAATATACACCCCTCCTCTATCCCTACAACGCTCCATGCGAATCTTCCATTGTTTGAAACAATGCTGAAAGTCTTCTTCTGTCAGCTCCTTCAGGACGCGTGCCGCTTTCTCTTTCACAACTTCAACGGACTCAAATCTTTTTCCTTTTAATGCAGATTTCACCTTAGAAAACAGATAGAAGTCGCACGGTGCAAGACCCGGCGAATAAGACGGATGATCTAACACTGGGATGCTGTACTTGGCTAGAAACCTCTTGACAGACAATGCGGAATGAGCCGGCGCATCTTGGTGGAGAACCCATGATTTATCTTTCCACAATTCGGGTCGTTTTTTCCTTATTCTTTCACGGAGTTCAGCAAGAACGTAAAGGTAGTAATGTTGATTAATAGTTTGACCTTCAGGAACCCAGTGAAGGTACACAATCCCATGAATATTGAAAAAAACAATCATCATTGCTTTGAATTTTGATTTGCTCATTCGAGCTTTTTTCAACATCTTCTCGGCCGTCTTGGAAACGCTTAAATCACTCAAAAACACATGCACGCGATAAACATTCATGGCCATACACTTCTTTCAATAAATTATAAGTTTCAGTAGCGGTTTTTCCAAGTTTCACATGAAATTTCACAACAATTCGTTGCTCTATTGTTACACTTATCATTTTTCCGGCGAAACAAAAAAACAACTCTAATGCGAAAGAAGGCTACGGCTATACGGATTTGTTTACAGAAGCGAGAGGTACTGCATTCGAAAGAGAAGGCTTCACGCTAAACAGCTCGGTCGCTGGCGTTTGGCGCATGCGTACTTCTTCTGTAGCAGCGTCAGTCTCGTTATTTAATAGGCACACCTTATTTATATAAATCTAAACTAATTATTATTATTATAATTAGATAAAATAATTATTATTATAATTAGATAAATTTAAGTCAGTGAATTCAGCAATCTTCTTATAATAATGATATGATCGTCTCATACAATATTTCTGTCCTAAAACACTATTATTTCAAAATAATTAATCGTAACGTTTACGTATAATGAAGCTTCGATTAAAATAATCTGTTAAATATGTATGTTCCTATGTACAGACAACGTTGATTCATGCATATTGATTCTGAGCTCTGTTCTCGTCCTATATGTCAAATAATGTACATGGTAAACACGGCGCGTATTACATCGATACTGCGGTGTACTTCATTGTTTATGAGTGCACTGGATCATTACGAGTTGCATTCTTCTACTGTATAAGTTTAAATGCTAAGATTTTAGAGATACATTCGCTTTTTTTTTAGAGTAAAGTTTTTATCAATATAATACAAGAGCATAACGTGTGTCTATTTTTAGGAATAAAAATGTTTTAAACAGAATATTTTAAGTCGCCAAATTAACGTAAATATGCAAAATATATTTTAATAAATTGCAGTCTTACAGAGATTAATAAATCTGTAATATTTGTAATTTTAATTATCTAATTAATTATGTTGATATATGTATGCAATTCAAGCGAATTGCATATGTCTCAATCCAATTTCTTGAAAAATACATCTATTGGCAATTATTGATCCTGATATAACTTTACACAATTTAACATTTTTTTTTCCAATATAACTTTATGCAATTTGCATAATGTATAAATATAGGCATTAAATTGAAACTAATTTAAATTCGAAATTAGTCTCAAATTAAATAAGCATTGAATTAAATTTAGTTTGAATTCGAAATTACCATTTAATTAATTTTATAAAAATTGCGTTATGACTGACTCATCTCTTTTAATTTATGTTAATGATAATGTCGTCGGAGCATAAAGTCGTCGGATTGTCAGATCCAACTGCTTCGCAATAATGCCATTTTCTTCGAATAACTAACCAACTATGATGCATCGGTCCTAACATGACATTCCGAATATACCAAAAATTGATGCAATTCCGTGTGTTAAGGCATTTGTGACACTTGGTGTACGTACTTACGTCGCGAAGCGTTAACTTTATTCCGTATTAATGCTCCGCGCTAAATCGTGTTTCAAAATATGCCCGCCATCCGCGACTTCGTGCCTTTTAAAGCGAAAATACGGGAAGCTCTGATCGATTTACATTAGAGCCGGTCTCGTGTACGTATGGCGCATAAATTCACCGTCTCTCGCGTTGCAGCCGTGCGACGGAGGCTACATAAACAGTGCCATCTATGCGTCGTACGAGGATGATACGAGGATATTATACAACATTGATTTTTATGGCTTTTTACGATTCGTAAAAATTTCGCTTTTTCCAATGGTAAATCAATTTGCCTATTTGTCATTGACGTGCGTGACATCTCTTTACTATTCTAAATTGCGAGTAATGCTTTTTCTTACGAATGTATTGATTTCATTCTATTTTACATATCTTATATTCCATTCAGCTGAGGCTTAATTCATACTTTTGTAATATCTTTGAACATGTATTAGAAATACTCTTATTTAAAAAACAGTATTTATAAAAAAATTATATTTGTATTTTAAATACTAAGATTGATAATTAATCTTATTATTTGAAATAATTTGAATTACAAAATACATAAAATTTTCAATTTTTCGATAAATACAAAAAAATGTAGAAGAAATGTGGGAAAAACCCGAAAAAGATGCCAATAGTGTGGAAAAGTGAATAATATATAGACGAGGAAATAGATGACATAGGTAGATAACAAATATCATAAATAACTAAATAAATAACATAGATAGATAAAAATAATAATAGAGTATATAGACAATGAGAGCATTAATACAGCGCGGGAATGGATGCGCAATTTATTTTTTGTAAATCTGCTATCACACAACATAGTTTGGAACACAGCTATGAATTAAATGGGAGAATATAAAAATCTTAGATATAAAAAGACAACTGAGTAAAAGGCTTATTTTTGCTGAATATTTAATTGCAAACCAATAATTATATTGGTTTGAAAATGAGTGAAATATCTGAAGAAATACGCTATGTGATGCTTTTTTATTATAAAAAAAGCAAAAACGCAGCAAACATGCAGACAAATTTGTGAAGTTTACGGCGCGGATGCTGTAAGTGAACGCAGGACGCAGGAGTGGTTTGTTCGATTTCGTTTTGGAAATTTTGATGTCAAAGATCGACCTCGCTCTAGTCGGCCAGTCACTGAAAAAGTCGATGAAATTTTGCAACTGGTCAAGCAAGACCGGCATGTGAGCTGTCAGAAGATAGCCAATGTACTAAGAATCAATCATATGACAGTTTGGAATCATTTGAAAAAGGCTGGCTACGCAAAGAAACTCAATGTTTAGATGCCACATGAATTAACGCAAAGAAATTTGATTGATCGAATTTCCATCAGCAAAACACTACTAAAACGCAACGAAATCGACCCATTTCTGAAGCAAATCATCACAGGCGATGAAAAATGGGTAAAATACAAGAATATTGTTCGTAAAAGATCATGGAATAAGCGCGGCGAACCATCACAAACGACTTCAAAGCCTGGATTGATAGCAAATAAGGTGATGCTGTGTGTATGGTGGGATTGGAAGGGAGTCGTCCATCATGAGGTGTTACCACATGGCCTAACGATTAATTCAGAGCTCTACTGTTCACAACTGGATAGATTACAGGAAGCGATTAAGGAAAAACGATCAGAATTGATGAACAGAAAAGGTGTTGTCTTCCATCATGACAACGCCAGATCTTTGATGACGCGCCAAAAATTGAGGGAGCTTGGTTGGGAAGTTCTGCCGCACCCGGCGTATAGCTCAGACGGCGTATAGCCCCTTCTGATTATCATTTATTCCGGTCAATGCAAAACGCCTTGTCCGGTGTACACTTTCGAGCATTTAAAGAAGTGCAAAAATGGGTGGATAATTTTATCGCATCGAAAGACGAAACCTTCTTCGCTTCTAGAATTCGTAAGCTGCCCGAAAGATGGCTAAAGGTCATAGATAATGATAGAGATTATTTTGATAATTAAGTGTATTTCGTTTCTAAATAAATAAATATTAAATTTCATTAAAAACGCTTTAAAACTTATTTGTATAATAATAAATAATGTAGATAGGTGAATAGATCAAATCGACAAGTGGATAAATAAGTGCGTTCGCCAATATGTCCTTCGAATAAAGTGTGCTATCCCTGACGAAATAATTTCTCTGCTATTTACATAATTTGTATGCATTTTCTTTACAATGTTGTTTCCATTTGTATTCAATTTCTCTCAAAATATGTTTCACATAGAAAATGCAATGAAATTTCTTTTCAAATTATTCTACAAGTTCTTTGCGAATTCTTTGTTACTTACTGTGAAAATTTGTCTTTAATTTCTTCTTAGTTTTTTTGCAGATTGGTTTTGCAAAGAAAATGTAGAAAAATATCTCTTGTAATTTCTCACAGTTTTTAAAAATTGTTTTTAAAAATTGTTTTTAAAAATTTATTTACCTTTTCTTTGCAATTTTGTTTGTAATTCCTCGTCAATTTTTCTGCTAATATGATTTACGGACAAACTTCTCTGCATTACTCTCAATTTTTTCCACAAACCGCTTTTATAAAGAAATAGTATATAAATAGCAGAGAAATTATTTTGCCAGGGACAGCACACTTTATTCGAAGGACGTACTGGCAAACATACTTATTTATCCACTTGTCGATATGATCTATTCATCTATCTACATTATTTATTTAGTTATGGTATTTATTATCTACCCTGGTATTTATTACCTACCCTGGTGGAATAATTTTTGTGCTATTTATATACTATTTCTCTGTAAAAGCGGTTTATGGAAAAAACTAAGAGTAATAGCAGAGAAGTTTGTCCGTAAATTATATTAGTATAAAAATTAGCGAGAAACTACAGATAAATTGTAAAGAAAAGATGGAAAAATTTTAAACAACATTGTAAAGAAATTAGAAGAGATATTTTTGCATTGTATTTGTAAGATCAATCTGCAAAGAAACTGAAAAGAAACTAAAGTCAAATTTTCGCATTAAATAACAAAGAATTCGCAAAAAAACTGTAGAGTAACTTGAAGAGAAATTTCTTTGCACTTTTTATGTGAAACATATATTGAGAGAAATTGAAATATTCAATAGGAATTGAAACAAAATTGTAAAGAAAATACATATAAATTGGTGAAAATTGTAGAGAAGTTGTGCAGAGTAGTTGTGTTACATTCCTCACCTTTACTTCGTCCTATAATAACTATTTGATAGTGACAATTTTTTTTATAATTGTACTGGTAACATCCAGGGTTGGACAGTCACTTGATCGTTAACTCGTAATGAATTAGAAATCATTCGTTACTGAGAAAAGTGACTCGATATTTGTAACGCATTACTTTCTATTCGTTACTTGTAACGAGTAACGTTACTCGTTACAAATTACTTTTGTCAGTAAGTAAACGCGTAATGATGACAAGTTATTTTTCAAAATGATTTTTTCAACATTAGCATAACCTCACAATATTGAGTTATGATTACGGTCATAAAAATGTTCAACGTCATTATCAAAAGTAGCGATAAAAATAAAGGAATTATATAAATTTATTTGCCATTCCTGAATGACAATTAATATATACTAATTAAAGGATCGATAACTACTAAACAAAAAAGAACTACTAAAAAAGAGTGCGCTACAGTACATTACTCTTCTATTCAATTGACCTGCAATTTCTCTGAATTAACTTCATAAACCATTTTTCAGAGAAAATGCAGAGAAATAGAAAAGAAAAGCAGTATTAAATAATATTAGTACATTTTTTTTGCAAGTTTTTTGCATTTACTTCGCAAATGATTTTTTTACAAAAAATCCAGAGAAACTGAAGAAAAAAGCAATATTAATTGAAAACTGTATTGAATTTCTCTGCAGTTTGTCTACAAATATTATTCCAATCAAATTTATAGAAAAATTGCAAAGAAATTTTTCTGCTTATTTCTTTGCAATTTCTGCGCAAAGATGGTTGCAATTGTAGGATTAACAGCCGAGAAATCTGTAGAGATATTACAGAGAAAGAGTGCAAAATAATAGCTGAGAAGTATTTTCGCCAGGGTATCTACTTCTATCTACTCATCTATGTTCTCTATTCACTTTCCCACATTTTTAACACCTTTTCCGCATCTTTTTCGCATACTTTCCACAACTTCTTTGCAATTTTTCTGCTTCATTTCTGCACTTCCATATTTCTTCAGTACTTTGTACTTCATCTCTGCAATTTTCACTAATTTATATGCATGTTTTTGCAATTTATATTAAATTTCTCTCAAAATATGTTTCACATAGAAAATGCAAGGAAATTTCTTTTCAAATTACTCTACAATTTCTTTGCGAATTCTCTGTTACTTACTGTGAAAATTTGTCTTTAATTTCTTCTTAGTTTCTTTGCAGATTGGTTTTGCAAAGAAAATGTAGAAAAATATCTCTTCTAATTTCTCTGCAATGTGCGGGAATGCACCGCGTGGAAAGATTCGAGTGAGAGAACGGCATACGGTTGATATGATACACGACAGTAAAGAGAACTCCGTTTCTTTGTAGTTTAATAAAAGAATTTTTTTTAATATGCACAGTTACAAATTCAGAAAATATAATTAATTAAATATTAGATTAACAGAATATTAAATGCGGTCACCCTTTCCAAATTGTATTTGGAATCGCGGTGATAGAAAATCTCGGCGATTTTCTCGGCACTTCTCGAAAAGATCTTTCTTATAGCGGTTTTCACTAAGCGGTTAGCACGGCGGTTTTTACGAAACGATATACAGGGTGGGCCATCTATTGGTACGTTTTTAAAAATGCGATCAAATGAGCATACATTGATATTTTTTATTAATTTTTTTTTTGTTGTGAAGCTAAAAGTATCCGCGTCAAGAATGAAAAACGATTTCGTTCATGTGGCTCCCTCTACTGGCCTTACAGTATGCCATTCGGTCACCCCAATTATTAATGACATTTTGGACTACCTCGGCGCCAATTTCACTCAAAACAGTCGTAATATTGTTTTTCAAAGCTGGAATTGTCTCTGGATTATCCGCATAACATCGGTCTTTAACGGCACCCCACAGGAAAAAGTCCAGCGGTGTCAAATCGCAGCTACGCGCAGGCCAATTGACATCTCCTGAACGGCTGATTATGCGGTTGTTGAACTTGGTGCGCAGAAGGTCGATGGTAAGTCGGCTTGTATGGCATGTGGCGCCATCTTGTTGAAACCAAAGGTCGTCCACATTCATAGTGTCGATTTGAGGCCATAAAAAGTTGGTCAACATGGCTCTGTAGCGTTCGCCATTGACGGTAACGGCGTTTCCAGCATCATTTTCGAAGAAAAATGGGCCAATTATGCCACCACTCCAAAATCCACACCAAACTGTGACTCTTGGAGGATGCATTGGTCTCTCTACGATTGTGTGTGGCTGTTCCGAGCCCCAAATCCGGCAATTTTGCTTGTTCACATATCCGCCGAGATGGAAATGAGCTTCGTCCGAAAAGATGATTTTTCGACCAAAATCGACGTCATTATTGAGCTGGTCTATAGCCCACACAGCAAACTGATATCGAAGCGGATGGTCATTTGCTTTCAACTCCTGAGTCATCTGGATCTTGTAGGCGAATAATCCGAGGTCTTTGTGCAGTATTCTCCTCAGGCTGGTGCGACTAATGCTCAGTTGCTGCGATCGGCGTCGAGTTGAAGTCGTCGGATTCTGTCTCACACTTTGGGCCACAGCCTCAATATTCTCGGGTGTGCGCACTGTCCGAGCTCTGGGACCACTTCTGTCATCCACTAACATCCCTTTCTCACGAACTTTCCTCACCAATTTGCGTATAGCTCCTTCGGTGGGTGCTCTATCACGACCCATATTTCTTTTCAAAATTCGTACAGTTTCGGCGACACAGCACTGACTTTGAAAATAAGTTTTTAAAATTTCAAAACGCTCTTCAAGAGAAAACATGTTGTTTCGTGCCGCGGACGGTATGACTAATAAACTGTCAAAATTTCGGGTCTGTAGCTCGTTCGGTGTTGCCATACGACGAAATTCAAAAACGTACCAATAGATGGCCCACCCTGTAGTAGCAAGACTATTACTCTAAGAACTCTGAGAATCTTTTTGACTCTAAAAAAGAGGACGGCGAGATCATTTATTGCTTTCGGCCTGGGCTTTCTTCTTGGGAAAAATCCAATAAAATTTTGCCACAATCGTAATTATTACGTGGCATTAGTTATACAAAATTGATTGGCGCTTTGGATTCTTTTCTAACGACGTTCAACGTAACAGTCATGCGCGACAGAAAATCCGTACGTGGGATTGGTGACAGCGCGTGACGTATTCGTCGGAGCGCGGCGCTCGCGTGCACGAATTGAATTGTTCTAGAACTTTCGATTGTCCGTTGCCGGAGCTTGTTTGCGTGTACCGAATTGGTTTAAAAAGAACAAAGAATGCCAAATCGATGATTTTAACGAGGATTAAGATCATGCTCGAGATGAAATCACGAGCTCACTTTATGCGTGCGTTCAATGACAATTACTGTCGGTCGACTGAAAGAATTCTTGCTTTTCCCGAATTAACGATCTCAAACAGCAATATTGTTTAAAATTTGTCCGCCTTTTCTTTGCAATTTTGTCTATAGTTTTTCGTTAATTTTTCTGTTAATATAATTTACGAACAAACTGCTCTGCTATTACTTTCAATTTTTTCCACAAATCGCTTTTACAGAGAAATCGTATATAAATACCAGATAAATCATTCCGGCTGTAGCGTCTCTTTCATGACATGATATTATTCCCATAATAATATAAAAAAGATTTTTTAATGTATTAATTTCAAAAATTTACTTGATGGAAGACTACCACATCTCCTGATAATCGATTTTGATAAAATTTCTTTATTTCTAAAATACTAATACTTGTATATCACTTAGCTATCTATATTTGTTCCCAAACTTACGAAATCATAATTTCCTAAAAAATTATTTCGATTGATTTGTAAAATATATAAAGAATTTTGCATAAAATATTTGTCGTGAGTAATTATGGGACTCACTATTAAAGATATATTCAACAATATGAAATAAAAGCACTGACCATAACGATCAAAACTAGATCTTTAATGCTTAAATAATTCAATCTGAATTACTATATATAATATATATATATATATATATATATATATATATATATATATATATGCATAGATACACTGAAAAAAAAAATTTATTCAATTAACTAAACACATTTAGTTGTTTGCAGATTTGATTAATTCGACAAATTTTATTTAATCGAATTCAACCGTTTGTTCTATATTTTGTAACTAATCAGTAAATTGCAATGAAACTTGGCATAAATTACTTTGAATATTTGAAGAACTTATAAAAAAAAATGTAGATTTTTGTTATCCTTTTTAAAATTTTAATTTTTAACAATAAAAGTATTTAATAACAAATAAATAAACGACAAAAATGTGTTATTATAATAAATAAAAATGTAATCTTATTTACACAACTTTTATGCGTATATAAATTAAATTATGTTATGTAATATTACAAAAAACTGTATTTACATAAAATCTACAGAAAGAATATTTTTTCTTAAAATTTATCCTGAAAATATGATAGTTGTGATACAATATTTTAGATTTTTGCCATGCACTTCAGTAAAATTGATCAAATTTATTATCTCGCGTTGTATAAGTGCGATCGGGTTACGCTAGATGGCGATAGAAAGATAAGATTTCATACTAAAAAAACTTCTCAGACAGTTTTGTGATTGCTTGACTCAGTATTGTTTGAGCGCGCGTCAAAGATGGACACCAGCAAAGAGAAAATACGCCATATTTTACAGTTTTTCTTCGATAAAGGCGAAAACGCAAGCCAGGCGGCTGATGTGAATAGTGTTTATGGTCCTGATACTGTAACAGCCAATCACACGCAATTTTGGTTTCGTCGATTCCGTTCCGATAATTTTGATGTCAAAGATGCACCACGCTCTAGAAGGCCAATTGTCGATAAAATAATGGAAATCGTCGATCCAACCGTCATGTAAGCACTGTTTCGATTGCCCAGGAGCTAAACATTGCACAAAAAACCGTTTGGAACCACTTGAATAAGGCTGGATACAAAAAGAAGCTCGATGTATGGGTGTCACACGAGTTAACGCAAAAAAATCTCATGACCGAATTTCCATCTGCGAATCGCTGCTGAATCGCAACAAAATCAACCCATTTCTGAAGCGGATGGTGACTGGTGATGAAAAGTGGGTCACTTATGACAACGTCAAGCGAAAACGGTCGTGGTCGAATCGCGGTGAGCCGGCGCAAACGGTGGCCAAGCCAGGATTGACGGTCAGGAAGGTTTTGTGTGTTTGGTGGGATTGGTAGGGAATCATCTACTATGAACTGCTCCCCTATGGCCAAACTCTTAATTCGGACCTGTACTGTCAACAATTGGACCGTCTGAAGGAAGCAATCGCCCAGAAGCGGCCAGCGTTGGCCAATAGGAGAGGAATTGTGTTCCATCAGGACAACGCAAGGCCACACACATCGATAGTGACTCGCCAGAAGCTCCGGAAGCTTGGTTGGGAGGTTCTTATGCATTCACCTTATAGTCCGGACCTGGCTCCAAGTGATTACCATCTGTTCCTGTCTATGGCGAATGATTTTGCTGGTGAAAAATTTGCCTCAAGAGAAGCTTGTGAAAATCGACTGTCCCAGTTTTTTGCCAATAGGGACGAGGGTTTCTATGAGAGAGGCATAATGGAATTACCTTCAAAATGGCAACAAGTTATCGAACAAAACGGTGCATATTTGACCTAAATCGGATCATTCTAACTATACTAAATAAAGCCTTAAATTTCATGCAAAAATAATGGATATCTTGTTATTACACCTTATATACAGGGTTGGCCATATTCGACGGAAAGATCTGGCAAACACTGTAACTTTTGACAGAGATGTTAGATCGAGTAACGACGTTTCCCATGATTGAAAAAAAAAACATCTTTCCGTCGAATATGGCCAACCCTGTATAACATTATAGCCGCCTAGTGGCTAAATAGTAAAGTGATAGAAATTGCCACATGTGTATCCTTATATGATAGAACGTTATATTTTGCTCTTAGTATTAATTAAGCCTGCGGCATACGATGCTTGATTTCCTGCTAGATCGCTAGCTGGATTAGAATCTTGTTATATTGGCACTGACAACATCGCAGCCAACGGTGGCAAAATTCTAATCTTGTTCGCCTCATTCAACAAAATGAAAGAAGCATTTTATTGAATTTCGTAAAAATTTAGAAAAAGCTTAGTACATACAGTTTTTACATATGATGTAAAAACATATAAAGTATATCATTTAAAAGTAACATTAAAAAAGTAGTTGAAATAATAGCAGAGTTATGATAAAGTCAAGTATTACGAAAGAGACGATACAGATTTTTTTTTCATAGTTTTTTTTTGCACAAAATAAATTTCTAGAAACTACATCGATTTTAGAATTGAACAGGTGCGTCTTGAAATGTTATAAATTTGTATCGTCTTCTTTTTGTTCTCAGAAGCACTAATTTAAATCTTAACGGCGAACTTTGCACTTTGCACAAATTTTTTCATTTTTCTCTATTGATTCCTTGCGCGATGTTTTTTTTGTGTTATAACCAGCCTCGCTTTTCGTCGAATTGCTGTAAATTTCGCGTAACATTTCCGTTATGCAGTGACCCGGTGGATGCCTCGATGGAATCTAAATTCGTCCCGCGAAAGAAAGGCCAATCGTCCTTATTGGAATCAAAATGAGAGATCGATATCCATTTCAAATATCTCAGCGGAAGGACGTGAAGTGAGCTCCGCTCGCGGTGTCTTGTTTTCTCGCATTTTCGGAACGTATTTACATTAGGAATCCCGATCACAGTATCCGAGCTTTGTAATTCCAAATGTTTATCTGAGAATTTACCTATGTTACGGATATCGTACATTTGTTAAAGCGACGGTGCTGCCGATCTTCAGAAGAAATGCATGCAAGTCTCTTGGAACAGAAACTTCCGGCGAGCTTTCCTCGTGATATTTAACAGATATAGAACATAATTCATCCAATAGCATTATAGTCAATCAAGTATGCAATAATGAAGACATTCGAAATATATTCAGCGCTTTATTAACGATGCGTTTTTGCACAAGACGGTATTACTGAAAGCAACTTCGAGAAGAAAGAGAGTTCCGCCTTTCTTGCGTCTCCTTCGTCTCCTCGTTGAATCACGAATCACAATCAAACTTCGACATAATTTCCTTCTCGATTTTGCACGTGTGGTGACCCGAAACGCGCCCAATTCGCTTTCTTCTTTGGCCGCCAGCGTTTTAAAAGGCAAACATTCAAATATTTACAATTGCCGCGCGCTGCTCCTCGGATTAAAGGGCCTTTTCGACTTTCAAAAGAGAACAATTGACTATTTCTACTTCTATTTCTATTATATTATAACGACCAAAACATTGATTTGCTTCGTCCTCCTATGTATGTATGCCATCGTGTCATGTTTCGACATGCCCTTTCACGCGCATTGATCGCATACATCGAATTTGTCTCTCATGCACTTTCGTTTTATTTTTTATTTCCTGTTTTCACAAAATGATAAAAAAGGTGCAACTGCGCAATCGTTCATGCTGCCAAATTCTTTTCTGAAACGTTGCATTTTATTTTTAGTATTACTCCGCGATATTTTCGCAACAGGTTAGAATAAGTGACAAGAGTTTGACATTTCGCCAATTTATGATAACTCAATTTTCAATTACATTTCGCTGGTATGCACGTATTTATTTTTATTGCGTATTACACGGTAATAGAAATATATTTAAAAGAGAGAAATATGTCCCAAAGAAATACTTTATATTAAGACAAAAAATAAATGAAAAGTAATAATTGCGATGGTAATAATGTATATTTCAAATATAGTAATGTTTTCGAGCTTAAAAGAATATCTCATCAAGGTAGCGTTCATTTCCAATTATTTTTAAATAAGTATTCCGATTACAATTAAGAAAATTGTGTTAATTGCAAGTGTTATTTACAAATTTTATAAATATTATAATTCGTAGGTATATTATTTTCTAGATTTAAAATAAGAATCACCTTTAATCTTTAAAATAACAATCATTTCTATAATTGCGTACCAAAGTTTGAAATGGAAAAGTGAAGAGGAAGAACTAATATTAAGACTTAACTCTTATTTCTGATTATTTCTCCAGACAATTTGAAAACCGCTTATTTACGCCAATCAGATACTCCATTAAGTTTTCGTTTAATTTCTCCTAAGTTTTCTTTCCTTTAAAAGAAGAAAGGGGGGGAAGAGAGAGAGAAAGAGAGAGAGAGAGAGAGAGAGAGAGAGAGAGAGAGAGAGAGAGAGAGAGAGAGAGAGAGTACTAATAACTAAGAATACCTCGTAGAAACAGCGAAAACGAAGGCAAACAAAACCTATCATGACATCGAATCGTCTCATCCAACAGAAAAAACTGCATAGCAGGAGTTTTCCGATTTAATTAGAGGATTTAAGGATAGACCACAGATAAAACTGCAATTAATTATCAATCGTCTTGTGGTCGGGATATTTCTCGCTATTTAAATTTGTTCCCCTGCTTTTCGTGTTGGCGAAGGTAGTAACAGTACTATTACTGTTAAACTGTATTTAAAGAAAATTTAATGCACTTCGTTACTTTGCGTTCGAACTGATTTCGACCTTACTGTGTTAATTAAGCTGGCTAGAATAAATTTATAGAGAAGATTAGATCAATATATGAAAGAGCAATTTTTATTTAACGTGTATACAAAAAATATTATGAATATATTAACGTACAAAATAAAATCTGCTCGCTCTCTCTCTCTCTCTCTCTCTCTCTCTCTCTCTCTCTCTCTCTCTCTCTCTCTCTCTCTCTCTTTTTCCACTATTTTTTATTACTTATAAAAATTAAAAAATGTTCAAGTATAAAATATTTTATAATTAGATATCTCAGTATATGCAACATTTTTGTTCTTGACTTTACAAATTATAAATTACAAACTGTAGCTTCAAGTAAAGGATTTAAATAATTAATTACGTCCGTTTTAATTAAATCGTTAATTAGGTATTGTATTTGCGCGTGCACGTGCGTGAAATGTTGCATTTTTATTTAACGAGTGATACTAAAATGACGAGATAACATGTGTAATCATGTAAAATTGAATGCATATGAATTTTATCGTTTAAAGAGCGTTTCTTTGAGAAATAAAACTTTATTTTAATAATATCTAAATTGCAAAATAATTACAGAAATCTACCACGTCCAAGAATAAGAGCGTCAGTGGCTCATCAGATGGAAGTTATTTGCCGCGGGATAGAATCCGTATCTTTACGAAGAAGACTCGCTATTACATCTCTCGGCGAAATATTACGCCGCGAGAATTATAATTAGTTAACACGTTTTCTTGAGAGAAATATTCAGACACAGAAAATTTTCAAATACACGAGCAAAGCAAAGAATACTTCAAAAATTAATTCTCAAACTAATCAAGGATTATAATCTCCGAGCAAGAAACTTTGCATGATAAAATTAAAAACATCATAAAGCGCATGATATTACATGTACTGGAGCAAAGTGATATTTGTCTTGTCGACTTAGATGCGGAACTCTCGCTTCTCCAACAATATAATATAAGAAAACTGAACAGGAACACCATTCTCTCCATTAGAATTGATAGAACTAATAAAAGAATATAATAAATTTATTTCTACAAATACACATAATGCACTATTAAATATTAAAAAAGCAATAATAACAAGTAACTCAATTTCTGTTGTTAAAAATAACATTTTATTATTTTTATGTGTGTCAAAATGTAAATCAATCCATTTCTATGGTTAGTTTTGAAGTAAACAATGTCCATATTAATATATGCACACACCATTTAGTAAATAATAATCTAAATTTAAATTTAAAAATGCAGTCAAATGGGTATAGGAAATATACTATCAATTTTAGCATAATGAAATAAGGATTAAAATAGATACTAAATAAAAGATTTCATTGAGCTAAATACAAATATATATTTTGCACCGATTTTCCGTTTCAACGTTATATATAGGGTTCCAAAGATCCGAAATTTAAAACGGTTGTTTA
Organism: Acromyrmex echinatior; assembly: GCF_024713525.1. NCBI lineage: Eukaryota > Metazoa > Arthropoda > Insecta > Hymenoptera > Formicidae > Acromyrmex > Acromyrmex echinatior. The sequence goes on along the minus strand of NC_141862.1, from coordinate 1,334,633 downwards.
TTATGTGCGGCACAATCACACTATCATTATATATATTATAGATCAGTCCTGTCTAAAACTCGACTTGCAAGCTAAATCTATTTCCATTTATCTCCTTGTCTCGATAGAACGAGATAGAGAGTAAATAAATAAGGATAGACTAAATCCAGATATCGAAGTGGAGTCGATCAGTACCAATTTATCCTTACGGACAGTTCCAAGATAGGTTGAGAAGCCATCGTGGCTTGTTATGATTACGAATCTGGAATCCATTGCTGGATACTGCAGTCATATTATGACTGTCATATGATGTATTGCATGGTGTCACAGCTATGGTTGCATTCTAAATGAAGGTTTGGAAATGTTCACGTTGTCTATCAATCGTACTCGGCACAATTAATAAATGACTAAACTGATACTTTCTTAAAATGTTCTTTCATATATCCAAATCTTAAAATGTAATTCTATGTGCAATATATGTACACATTATATACATTAATATTATATAAATATATACCCTATAACTTTGAAACAGAAAATTGGTGCAAAATAAAAATATATATTTGTATTCAGCTCAATAAGATCCTTCATTTGGTATCTATTTTAACTCCTAATTTTACTGCTAGAATTGAGATTGCACTCATCTTGCTCTCTTTAATACATTTGCTTGAATTAAATTATTCAACTCCATTGTTTTAGTTAAATTAAGAATATAATTAAGTAGAAGCAGTGGCGACCTATAGAAATAATTAAAAATAACTCAAATTAAGTACCGCAAATGTGACTTGGGACAATGCAGGTAACTTGAGATAGCATGGAATCCATCCATAAGTCTCTAAAGAAAGTTTAAGTTTTACAGATTCATAATTGGAGCCATGATTGAATCTAACAAAAATACATGTTGTCCCAAGTTACCTACATTTGTGGTATAATTTGATATTACGCGTAGACGAGATACAGATTACTAAAACCATCTATTGGAAAAATAATGGATTTCTTTTTACTACACCTAATATATTCATCATACGTACACAAATAGTAAAATAATACACTTTACAGTGACAGAATGTAACGTAGCAAAAAAAGCAAAATTTCATTATTTTATTACTGTGGAGATCTTAATCTCTACAACTGCATACGAATTCAAGTTGCGCGCTCTTTAGAGCTATTCTCTCCCTCCCGAGTGACGCGGATGCTAGAGCTAAGGCGGCGATCCCATGAGAGGGCGTAGAGACTTAGAGGGACATACAGGGGAGACACGTGAGAAGAGACATTATTATTGTTCTTGAGCTAAGTTAACGAGTGTCACATTAATATCTACGCCTCAATACATACATCCGTTAGGGTCTTCCACGAGATCCTATATAATTGGAGGCTCAGCTGGGATCGAGCTAGGTTTTTATTGTGACGAGAACGACACTTTGCACGAGGTACGAGGAACGACGCTCTGCACGAGAACGACGAACGACGCTCTGTACGAAGTACAAGGAACGATGCTCTGCACGAGAACGACGAACGACGCTCTGTACGAGAACGACGAATGACGCTCTGCACGAGGTACGACGAACGACGCCTTGCACGAGATACGATGACGACGCTTCACGCGAGAGACGAGAACGACGCTTCGCACAAAGTGACGAGGAATGACGCTCTACGTAAGGATGACAAACGACACCTCGCACGAGGAAAACAACGCCAAGTAGTGAACAACGACGACGACGTTACGTGGAAATAACGACGAGAAAGACGAAACGAAAGACGAAAGAAGAAAGGCGAGACGAAAAGACGAAAGAAGTTGGACGAAAAGAGTAAGACGAAGACGAAAGACGAGACGAGAGACGAAAAGAAAAAGACGCAACGAAAGACGAAAGAAGAAACACGAGACGAAAAGACGAAAGAAGTTGGACGAAAAGGATAAGACGAAGACGAAAGACGAGACGAAAGACGAAAAGAGAAAGACGCAACGAAAAGAGAAAGACGCAACGAAAGACGAAAGAGGAAAGACGAGACGAAAGGGAGAAAGAGGATACGAAAGTTGGTAGAGGAACATTCGAGAAGACTGACGAGCGTGAGTATCGGTCATTTTGCTTGTAGGGAAAACTGAAGACGATTGGGCATTAGTGATAAACATGGAGACTAGGAAAGATTAAGCCAATCACTGACAAGATACGAACGTCGTCGCGCGCAGCCGTATACGCGCTGTATAAATTTATATTCGAAAAAGACGGAGATCGCACTAGTCGCAACCAACTGTGTAATTTCAGTAGTTTTGATTTCGACGATGCTTCAGTTGAATTTCGTGCAAAATTAGAATACTCTGCTATTTTCTCGTTTGGTGATCTGACATCTATATGCAATATCCTGGGCTTGAACTACGTTCGGCGCCAAAGAAGAACTGCGACAGAGAATTACGCGAGCGCTCGTGAACATTAGAACGTTGGTGAGTTACAGTAAGATGAGTTACAGCAAGGAGGCGCTGAACGAGTTGATGACGCAGAAAATCAGCGAGCAGATGACAAAATAAATATTCCGTCATTGGCCATTAGTAGCACTGATTCCGAGGCCAGCGAAGAGAGATTTGCCAAGAAGGGGACGACAAAAGAGTACGAAGATTACTTTCAATTTCAAAGACGTTGAAGATACTATCCGTCCATTCGATGGGAGCGACCATTATACGATTGAAAGATGGATTTCGGATTTTGAGGAGTTAGCCACTCTGTTTCAGTGGAATGACATTCAAAAATTGATCACAAGTCTCTAAAGGGTGTCGCTAAAACGTTTGTGCGGGGATTGAGTACTGTGCAAACATGGAATAAATTGAAAGCAGCTCTGAAGGAAGAATTCAGCTTGCGAGTGAACAGTGCAGACATCCACCGAAAGTTAGCCAAAAAGAAGTTAAAGAAGGATGAGAGTATTCAAGAATACTACCTAACTATGAGGGAATTAGCGTCGCAAGGAGGTATAAACGTCGAATCAACGATACAGTACATCATCGATGGTATCCCGGATGGTATGGCAGAATATATAGAAAGGTGATGTTATATGGAGCTCAAAATTATAACGAGCTCAGGTCCCACTTCCGTGTATATGAGAAGATACAAAAACGAGGAACTACAGCCATGAAGAATAATCCGAAGAAAGAAGTAACAAACAAGGCAAACAAGGACGACGCCAAATCGGTAAAAGAGGAAAAGAAGACAACTAAATCAGGGGAACGTTGCTGCAACTGTGGCAAAAGCGGACATAGGTCAGACAAATGTAAATTTAGAGATAAAGAGAAAAAATGCTTTCATTGTAATAACTTTGGGCATGAAGCCAAACATTGTCCCGATAAAAATAAGTCCAACACTACGCAGGTAATGTCAAATATTCTTGTTAAAGCAGTCGACATGAATCGGATATTCAAGCAGATTATAATCGAAAATAAGAGTCTGTATGCATTATTAGACACCGGTAGCCACCTCTCTTTAATGCGTGAAGATGTTTTTAAAACTTTTAAAATATTAAAGTTGCATGAATCAGAAGTCCTTTTAATAGACATCGCACAGGGTCAAGTAAAGCTCGGTTATTTCCAATCAATGGTCACAATAGATAATGTCGATTTTCCGTTAGCATTCCATGTAATTTCGTCCGAAGTCCTAAATGATGATGTGATTTTAGGCACTGACCTAATAATTCAAGCCGAAGTAAGGATTGATAAAGATGGTATCGCGATTTCCAAGCTAATGTTTCCATTTTTTTCTCACAAATAGAATTACAGCCAGAAAAAGACGAAGCAATTTGTACAGATACAATAATTGACAAAGAAGCTAAAAATGTTGAAGGTATGATGCGAGAATATAAGCCGAACAAATCTAAGACGACTGATATCGAATTGAGCATAACGTTGAAGGATGAGACGCCTATTCCAAGCTCCACGACGATTACCCATGAAAGAAAAAGAGATTGTCGAAAATCAGGTAAACGAGTGGATACCTTTTGGATTGTGCAATTCGCCACCCGTTTTTCAACGATTTATAAATCAAATTTTCCGACCTTTGGTTAACGAAGGAATTTTGTTATTATATCTAGATGATTTAATAATAATTGCGTCTGATGTAGAAGAGGGCATCAGACAATTGCGTCAAGTTCTTCGAGTCGCAAGCAATTACAGTCTCGACATAAATAAAAGTAAATGTCAATTGTTGCAATCAAGGGTTGAGTACCTTTGGTACATAATAGAGAACGGTACAATTCACCCTTCTCAGGAAGATTCAGGCAGTTTCGAATTTCCCAGAGCCGCGTACGTTAAAAGATGTTCAGAGCTTTCTCGGTCTATCGGGATATTTCAGAAAATTCATAGAATCTTACGCGATTAAGGCAATCACTCTTTGAGTGATTTGCTAAGAAAGGAAAATTCGTTCCGATGTAAAGGAAAAAGAATCATTTAAGCAGCTGAAATCGGATTTAAGTAATAGCCAGGTGTTAAAGATATTTAATCTTAAATTCGAAACTGAGTTACATACTGATGCGTATAAGGATGATTTAGGGGCAATCTTGTTGCAGAAGAACCCGGAAGATAACAAACTACATCCAGTATATTATATGAATTGCAAGACGACAGAAACAGAATCCGGATATACTAGCTACGAGCTCAAAGTTTTAATCGTAATAAGAACGTTAGATAAATTCAGACACTATCTTTTGGCATGCGATTTAAGATCCTAACTAATTGTATAGCTTTCAAACAAACTCTAAGTAAAGTCAAGTTATCCGCTAAGATTACGAGATGGGCTTTGATGGTCGAGGAATTTGACGTAATCGTTGAACATAGAGCTAGTCCTAGGATGAAATATGTAGATGCGCTTAGCCGTTATGGCGATTAGTAGCGAAGATAATATTATATTAAAGGTCATGAAGGCGCAGAAAAGCGATCCGGAGCTACGGGCCATCTTAGAGGTTTTAAAAGAGAAACCATATGACGATTATATGATGCGTAACGATGTACTATATAAATTCAAAGACGGTCGTGAACTGCTTGTCATACCGCAGGACATGCAGACCGAATTCATTCTGTTGGCTCATAGTCGAGGTCACTTTTCTGCGAAGCGTACCGAAGAAGCTGTCAAGCAAGAGTACTATATTCCGATGGTATCCAAAAAAACTGAAAATGTAATAGCAAATTGTGTCCCATGTATTTTGGGGAATAAGAAAGCAGGTAAACAAAAGGGTTTCCTCAACCCATTAACTAAAGGTGATTTGCCTCTACACATATATTAGGTGTTGGAATTAATTCGTAGCGTTTTTTAATGAAAGAATGTTATTTATTTCACATGAGCATTAAAAAATACATTAATGAAAGTACTTCCCATCACTTGTAAAACGCTACGAATTAATTCCAACATCTAATATCGTCTAGACCATTTGGAATCATTGGACTAGCAAAAAGTATAATCACATATTAGAGCTGTAATAGATAGCTTTACCAAATTTTGCTGGTTGTACCCTACCAAATCCACGACGTCTAAGGAAGTGATTACAAAACTGCAGATGCAAAATCAAACATTTAAAAATCCAGCTGCCATCATAACCGACAGAGGCACCGCGTTCTCTTCCCTAGAATTTCAAAATTATTGCGAAGAAGAAGGTATCAAACATTCCATAGTCACAACTGGTCTATCGCGAGCAAACGGACAAGTAGAAAGGCTTAATCGAATGATTATCTCCATTTTAACTAAGCTTGCGATGAATGATCCTACGAAATAGTATAAATATGTACTTATAGTTCAACAGACTGTAAACTCCACTTTTCATAGAAGTATAAGCATGACCCCGTTCGAACTGTTGACTGGAGTAAAAATGAAGCAAAAGAACGACTTAACCGTTAAAAGTGCAATAGAAGAAAAATTCCGATTACAGTTCGAGCAGGATCGTGATCAATTACGAAAACAGGCTAAAGAACAAATCCGTAAAGTTCAGAACGAAAATCGTAAAACTTATAATTTGAGAAGACGCGAGCCAACTAAATATAAAATTAACGACTTAGTTGCGATTAAGAGAGTGCAGGTAGGACCTGGCAAAAAACTTTGCGCCAAGTATCTTGGCCCCTATAAAGTTGTGCGAGTTAAATCGAACAATTCCTACGATGTTGAGCGTGAGGTGCCTGGCGAAGGTCTTAAGAAAACCAGTTCATGCGCCGAATACATGAAGCCATGGTTCTCTGTGCTGTAGTCATCTGGAACAGATGCCTTTTCAGCCGAGTTGTGGGGATCTTAATCTCTACAACTGCATGCGAATTCAAGTTGCGCGCGCTCTCTAGAGCTATTCTCCCTCCCGAGCGGCGCAGACACTAGAGCTAAGGCAGCGACCCCACGAGAGGGCGCAGAGACTTGAAGGGATACACAGGGGAGACGCGTGAGAAGGGACATTATTATTGTTCTTGAGCTAAGTTAACGAGTGTCACATTAAACATCTACGCCTCGATACATACATCCGTTAGGGTCTTCCACGAGATACTACATTACGCATAGCCATTTTGTTGCATTTTGCAGTCATATTATACCAAAATTGCTATTGTTAATTAAGAAAACAGTAATTTAAATATAAATCATGCGTCTTTTTTATTTATCTAAACACGCTTTTAATTATTGTATACAGAAAAACACATCATTGCTGATCGCAGAGTTGATTACGAAAGAAAGTAGCCTAGGATTACATTCATACAAATTATAAAAATGCATTATTGCAATTAGCAATCCTATTATTTATTTGACTCTATTATAGCAACTAAATCAAGTTTATTTACAAACGACAAACTTCGCATTAAAAATTAATCGCAGAAGAATCTTTTAATACTGAAGATACGGTAAATAAAATTGAAAAGAATTATGATAATTTTTATATTTCACGACTCTCATGCTTATCCAAGTTGATCCCACTGGATTTCACGGAAAATAAGAAGCGAGATGCCCGGAAACACAAATATACCGTAATTCCGAGCCGAAAAGTGCGCGCGATTCTTGAATTCGCATCGTATTGTGTGGATAAAGTGTACTGTCACTGTCATGACGAATGAATTCGTATTCAGGTGTACCCTGCGGGTGGCCGGCATTAAATATGGCTACTTTTATCAAGGGTATAATTTATGGCGGCCTTTATGGCTCGTCCTGTATATAAGTATCGCGTTGCCTTCGCATTTTGCGCCGTGGCAAGTAGACGCCGAAAATGGGAGTTGCGGTAAATAACTCTAATGCTTGGCATCCGGAAAAGTTTTCTGGTACTGCCCAAAGGAAGACCGTCGTCTCCGCGTTTTCCTTTTGAACTCACCTCACGTTGAGTAATACGCCACATCGCATCAAAACTATTACGTTTATACATAAATTCAAATCGCGTATCGTCTCGCGCAAAGAGTGAATTTTCTAACATATTCCCTAAGAGAGATTTAGCAGGAAAATTATAACCTCATATTTCTTAAGAGAAATTTAGCAGGAAAATAGTATATTTTCAGCGCTTCAAAACGCTACGATATTCTGTTCAGTTAATAAATATTATTTCACATAAATCCTAGTTTACTAAATTTGACGCACTACAGTTAATCGACACTCATAAAATGGAATAAGTGACAAGTTTAGTTAATCTTCTTGATGCTTCCATGGGTGCTTTCTATATAACTAATCTGTGCTTCGCGGGTTTTCTCCATGTCTTGGTCCATTCTTGATGTGCCAACGTTTCGTGGACCTTGCAGTCCACTTCATCAGGGCGAGGAGCAGCCTGATACTGAGCTGTTCCTCCAGGTCCTTCCTTTTTATGTTACGCTACTTGTTGAGGTGGGAGTTTTTTGGTGGTGGAGGGGAGGGGGGTTAGAGTGATGGGGGAGACAGATAGTGGAATCTTGGTCGGTCTTTGCTGGTCGGGAGGATGGTCTTCCATATCTTACTTATGTTATAGCCATTATCCCTGTTTAGATTGTTAGGGTGTTTTTGTATTTCTATGGCTTCTCTGTATTTTCTTGGGAAGTATGATGTGGTGTTGGTTATCGTGGTTGCTTGGTCAAACAGTATTTAATGTCCTGTTTCGACGTTATGTTCTGATAGTGCCGACTGTGTGACGTGTTTCAGTCTGACGTCTCGTTGGTGTTCTTTTATCCGTAGGTTTACCATTCTCCCGGTTTCCCCGATGTATACTTGTCCGCAGGAACACGGTATTCTGTATACTCCTGCGGAACTGAGTGGCGGTCTTGGATCTTTGGGGTTTCTTAAGATTTGTCCTATCTTCTTGAGTGATTTGTAGATAGTTCGGATATTGTGTTTGTTCAATATCCTGCCGATCCGGTCTGTAGTTCTTTTGACATAAGGGAGAATGGTTAGGGTCCTGTCGTCTGTTTGTGTGTTCGGAGCCGTTGTCTTGTTTGTGTGTTTGATTATTTTGGTTATGTCTTTTTTGTCGTGTCCGTTATTTTGTAGGGCCTGTTTTAAGTGGTTTATTTCTGTCCGTAGATGTCCTCTGTCGGAGATGGCGAAGGCTCTGTGTACCAGTGAGTTTATTACTGATTGTTTTTTGCTGGGTGGTGGTGTGACTCAACATGTAAGTATCTGTCCGTGTGTGTTGTTTTTCTGTACATTTGATGCCCTAGGGTGCCGTTGGCCTCCTTTGACACCAGCACATCTAGGAATGGGAGTTTCCCGTTTTCCTCTATGTCTATGGTGAAACGGATATTGGGGTGTTGTTTGTTGAGGTGGATGAGGAATTTTCGGAGTTCAGATCTGTCGTGTCTCCATATCACAAATATGTCGTCTACGTACCGGAACCAGACTTCTGGTTTCTTTGGTGCTTTCCTGAGAGCCTCTTTCTCGAAGTGTTCCATGAAGATGTTAGCGATTACAGGAGAAATCGGAGAGCCCATAGCTGCTTCTGACGTTTGTTCGTAGAAATGGTTGTCGTAGGAGAAGTACGTGGTCGTTAGGCAGTGCTCTATTAGTGGGATGAGGTCGGAGGAGACTTTTTGTGAGGTTTTTATTATGTTAATCGTATCTCTTATTGGGACTTGTGTAAACAGGGATTCTACGTCGAAGCTAACGAGTAGATCTGTGGGCTGTAGTCGGATTTTTTTGGATTTTATGTATGAAGTCCGTTGAATTGGTTATGTGTGATTCTGTTTTTCCAGTCAGAAGGTTGTAGTGTTTTTGCTAGGAAGCGGGATAGGTTAAATGTCGTGAGTATACAGAATACCGTGTTCCTGCGGACAAGTATACATCGGGGAAACCGGGAGAATGGTAAACCTGCGGATAAAAGAACACCAACGAGACGTCAGACTGAAACTCGTCACACAGTCGGCACTATCAGAACATAACGTCGAAACAGGATATCAAATACTGTTTGACCAAGCAACCACGATAACCAACACCACATCATACTTCCCAAGAAAATACAGAGAAGCCATAGAAATACAAAAACATCCTTACAATCTAAACAGGGATAATGACTATAACATAAGTAAGATATGGAAGACCATCCTCCCGACCAGCAAAGACCGACCAAGATTCCACTATCTGTCTCCCCCATCACTCTAACCCCCCCCCCCCCTCCACCACCAAAAAACTCCCACCTCAACAAGTAGCGTACATAAAAAGGAAGGACCTGGAGGAACAGCTCAGTATCAGGCTGCTCCTCGCCCTGATGAAGTGGACTGCAAGGCCCACGAAACGTTGGCACATCAAGAATGGACCAAGACATGGAGAAAACCCGCGAAACACAGATTAGTTATATAGAAAGCACCCATGGAAGCATCAAGAAGATTGTCAAATACCTCTACGGGGAGAGAATCATCAATGCTAAAATAAACATTTTTAGAAAACTCAGGACCTCCCTATCCAAGAAACTATCAGACCTAGCATTCCTAAAACGCTGCAGGGATAATAGTATCATCCCAAAGTTCCTACAACTCAAGAACCACCTAGGAACTCAAAAATCCCAAAACATCCTCCACAAAACCAGCCTTATCCTTATCAAAGAACGTATCCATTTCACTAAGTCACGAATAGCCCAGATCTCCCACAACATCTTTAAACTGCACCTGTTCCTATCCGCCACGCTACGACATGACATCTGGCAAATCCTGGACCGCATTACATATGAACAAGCCAGACTAACTTTTACCCAATCCTCTGAAAGACAGAAACAGAAATATATGAACCTCGCCCCTCACAAAAAACCAAATCCCCCCTTACATTACGTCAAAAATCTATCGAACAAAAACCTGGCCCAAGACACTATATCCGCGCTGGCCAAAGGCCCTAATTTCGCGGCACCTAAGAAGGTTCCAAAAGAGGAAATAATCAGCCAAATAGAGTCAACCATCTATCGGCTCCCTTCAGAGCAGGCAGACGATATCCGCAGACAGGTAGCCAACGTCCTGTCCAAAGCCAAATTCCCGTCATCAAACATCACCAGACAGGAACGATTGACCCTACAAGACCTAAACAGGGACACAAATGTCATCGTGCTGCCAGCCGACAAGGGCAACATGACAGTAGTCATAAACACATCAGACTACAAGAAAAAGGTGAAAGGTCTGCTCTCGGATAAAACATATAGAAAGCTTGACAAGGATCCAACCAACACAATCACACAGAACACCAGGGACCTTGTGGAAAAAAGCAACATCTCAAACGAAACCAAAAAAACATTAAAACCCACAAACCCTCTCCCACCGAGACTATACGGACTACCAAAAATACACAAACCCAACGTCCCCCTCAGACCAATTGTTAGCGCCATAAAGTCCCCGACATTTAACCTATCCCGCTTCCTAGCAAAAACACTACAACTTCTGACTGGAAAAACAGAATCACACAACCAACTCAACGGACTTCATACATAAAATCCAAAAAATCCGACTACAACCCACAGATCTACTCGTTAGCTTCGACGTAGAATCCCTGTTTACACAAGTTCCAATAAAAGATACGATTAACATAATAAAAACCTCACAAAAAGTCTCCTCCGACCTCATCCCACTAATAAGCACTGCCTAACGACCACGTACTTCTCCTACGACAACCATTTCTATGAACAAACGTCAGGAGCAGCTATGGGCTCTCCGATTTCTCCTGTAATCGCTAACATCTTCATGGAACACTTCGAGAAAGAGGCTCTCAGGAAAGCACCAAAGAAACCAGAAGTCTGGTTCCGGTACGTAGACGACACATTTGTGATATGGAGACACGACAGATCTGAACTCCGAAAATTCCTCATCCACCTTAACAAACAACACCCCAATATCCGTTTCACCATAGACATAGAGGAAAACGGGAAACTCCCATTCCTAGATGTGCTGGTGTCAAAGGAGGCCAACGGCACCCTAGGGCATCAAATGTACAGAAAAACAACACACACGGACAGATACTTACATGCTGAGTCACACCACCACCCAGCAAAAAAATAATCAGTAATAAACTCACTGGTACACAGAGCCTTCGCCATCTCCGACAGAGGACATCTACGGACAGAAATAAACCACTTAAAACAGGCCCTACAAAATAACGGACACGACAAAAAAGACATAACCAAAATAATCAAACACACAAACAAGACAACGGCTCCGAACACACAAACAGACGACAGGACCCTAACCATTCTCCCTTACGTCAAAGGAACTACAGACCGGATCGGCAGGATATTGAACAAACACAATATCCGAACTATCTACAAACCACCCAAGAAGATAGGACAAATCTTAAGAAACCCCAAAGATCCAAGACCGCCACTCAGTTCCGCAGGAGTATACAGAATACCGTGTTCCTGCGGACAAGTATACATCGGGGAAACCGGGAGAATGGTAAACCTACGGATAAAAGAACACCAATGAGACGTTAGACTGAAACACGTCACACAGTCGGCACTATCAGAACATAACGTCGAAACAGGACATCAAATACTGTTTGACCAAGCAACCACGATAACCAACACCACATCATACTTCCCAAGAAAATACAGAGAAGCCATAGAAATACAAAAACATCCTAACAATCTAAACAGGGATAATGGCTATAACATAAGTAAGATATGGAAGATCATCCTCCCGACCAGCAAAGACCGACCAAGATTCCACTATCTGTCTCCCCCATCACTCTAACCCCCCTCCCCTCCACCACCAAAAAATTCCCACCTCAACAAGTAGCGTAACATAAAAAAGAAGGACCTGGAGGAACAGCTCAGTATCAGGCTGCTCCTCGCCCTGATGAAGTGGACTGCAAGGCCCACGAAACGTTGGCACATCAAGAATGGACCAAGACATGGAGAAAACCCGCGAAGCACAGATTAGTTAAGTTAAGTTAATATTAGGATCCCGAAAATAACGTAAAGAGGTATGAATATTAGGATCATAATTGAATTTGTAGCGAATTCGTTGCGACATATGTTTCGTCTAGCGCAAGCGTATCTTTAATCTTACGACTGAGAGCACAGTAAACTCGTTGCAAGAGTGGCGCATACGCACGCTTGTCTGACTTTAACTGGTCGTTTCTACTTGCCTCTTTCGGAACTCTTGTCGGCGCACGTAGCCCGCCTCGTGGAAATTAACGTAAATTCCTAGAGCCACCCGAATTGCTTGCTCAGCGAGTCGACACCTGCGATGAATTGGACAAGCACGCTCAAATAACTTGGTGCTTGTAGAGAATCGCGACCGGAAGAAGCTCAAATGATTTTTAGACGTATTATTGTATTATTTAATTTTATATATAATTTACAACGAGATTGTAAAAAAGAAAAAGAGACAGACAAAAATAAAACTCGGTAAAACTTTGTCCGAAAGTTCCGATAACTTATAAAGAGACAAACTTCAGTTTTATTACTAGACGAATTCGCTACAACAGGATGAGAATTTTTGCCCCGCTAACATTTTACGAGCTGTATATTTGCGTACGAATATTCTCGGTAGAGCCTCTACATTATTTCTAACAAATCCGTCAGCTGTTAGAAACTTCCAAAGGAATTCATTACTCACGACTCTCCAGCGATAAATCTCGTTTTCGGAAGTGCGCGAACATACAAGTACATAGGTTTAGTTCGTGTTCAAAGCGCGAGTGCCGAAATGTTGGAATTGACTTACGTTAAAATTAGGTGGATTATTTCCCCAAGGACATCCTGCTGAGTCCTGCGTAGCGGCGTCTCCACAAGCTCACAGATAGTTTCTCAAAAGGCACTACCTGCCATCCCGCCAACCGTGTCTGAAAAGTCAGAAGATTGAATCTTACTTTGTAGCACGGTTGTTTCGGTCGTCACGTTTCCTTCTCTTTTACGTCACTCTTATTCTAATTCAACACCGAGATAATTTTATCAAAGTGATAGATGTTAGGAAAATTTTTTGTTAGCAATAAAAGACTAAAAACATTAGTTTTTTTTTTTACAAAATGTTGTTGTCTATACGAATTTGTCTGAAATGTTGGTGTAAAGTCAATTTATCTGTTATTGCTACGTTTTCAGCCATAAAAACAAGAAGAAATGATGTTAGATAAAATAAAAAATGTAATAGTAATTCTATCCTTTGAGGTAAATAACATTTTGTTAATTTTAATTTCTATATGTCAAAAAATGTGTGTAAATAAATACATTTCTGTAGTCTCAAAGTGAACAACGTATATTAATGTATGCACTTATAGTAAATAATAAACTAAATTTGAGTGAAATTTAATTCATTTTCTTAATCTAAATTATTTGACTTAATTGTTTTAATTAAATTAACGACATAATTATAAATTAATAACGGCAGTGGAAGCCAATAAAAATAATTAAAAATAAATTCACGTTACGTAATTTAACATTATGAATTTAATAGTGTAAATTACGTACTTGATTTTGTAAAAAATATAATGGGTAAATAAACACGTAATGAAACAGTCATAACAAATGCTTTGTAATTATTTAACAAATTTTTTTAATTAAAAATTTCTTTGTAAAGCTACAATTAGTTGGGAGTACAAATTAGTTCGGTCCGTTTTCCAAAAGATGGCTCCGGCTATTGTGAATGGTTCATAGTGACAGCTGATTTTGGCGTTTTCAGAAAGGTTAGACATCTGCTAATAATATTCAGTTTATATCGCTTTGAGTTTCATACAAATCCTTGATTTTTACTGTGTTTGAAATGTCGAATTTTTTGTTAACCAAGCAGGGAGGTTCTAATTTTCTGTTTTAATTGGAAGAAAAGTGCAGCTGAAGCCCATCGAATGCTTGTCGAAGTTTATAGTGACACTGCTCCAACTGATAAATCATGTAGAAAATGGTTTCGACGTTTCAAGGATGGAGATTTCAGCGTTGAAGACAAGCCTCCCTCTGGACAGCTAAAAAAATTCGAAGACAAAGAATTAGAGGCATTACTCAAAGATCAGAGTTAAGCGCAAGAGGAGCTTGCAGAATCATTGGGACTCAACAAGCTGTTTCTGCACGATTGAGAGCCATGGATAATTCAAAAACAAGGAAATTGGATGCCTTATGAATTGAAACCGAAAGACGTTGAAGGCGATTTTTCATTGCGAAGTTGATTCAAAGACAACAAAAAAAAGGTTTTTTGCATTGTGACTGGATTGTGACTGGAGATGAGAAGTGGATATTCTACGACAATCTCAAGAAGAAAAAATACTACGCTAAGCCCGGTCAATCGTTGCCGTCGATCTCAACATCAACACTAAAGTCGAACATTCATGGTTCGAAGATCATGCTCTGTATCTGGTGGGACCAAAAGGATGTTGTTTACTATAAGCTGCTGAAACCTGGCGATTCCATTACGGGCATTGATATCGGCTACAATTGATTCATTTGAGCCGTGCATTGCGATAAAAACGGCCGGAATACGAAAGACATAATAAAGTTATTTTTCTTCATAACAACGCTCGGCCTCATGTCTCAAAAGTTGTAAAAAATATTTGGAAACGCTCAAATGGGATGTTTTACCGCACCCGCCGTATTCTTCGGACATTGTTCCTTCTGATTATTAGTTATTCCATAGGATGCAGTACGTCGCCGGTTGACTTCTTTCGCAGAAATCAAAAATAGGCTCCAAAATTGGATCGCTTCCAAAGACGAGTCATTTTTTCGAGATGAAATTCGAAAATTGCCTAAGAGATGAGAAAAAGTAGTAGCCAATACTTTAATTAATTTGTTCATTCATTTTGTTTTGAAATAAATGCATTTTTGAACACAAAAAAACGGATCGAACTAATTTGTACTCCCAATACCAACGCAATGTGAAATGTGCGTTATATAAATGCTTATATTTAACTTTCGACAAAATGTGCATCGCAATTAGAAAAATTAAATAATTTGGGCTTTATGACGTCTCTTGTCATATCAGAGCAAAAAAATATGATATTGATTTGTCAAAATTATTTTCTATATCCCTGCAAAATAATTCGAGATCTTAATATACTTTTAAGTCAATCAAACAATTTCATTATTATTACACGCAATTACTATTATTTTCTTGGGACAAATTTTTTGCTTATAATTATGTCCCTGCAGTATACGTTATCCTCCATCCCAACGGAGTAATTGCCTTATGTTTAATTAATTTATGTTATTATTTATGTCCCACTTAATTTATGTTTAAGTCGCCGTCTTTAACCATATCGCCCTTTGATCCTGCAACTCCCACTTACATAGAGGAAAGGCGCGAGTGAATAGATTGAAAGGAGATGCCCTTTATCGCCGAAATAGTTTCACTGTTGACAGAATTTTGTATCTGTCGATTGTCATACACTATTACACAGTTGGAAAATTTGTATTAAATTTAATACATTTTACGTATCCCAAAAAGTCCACCCAAATTTTTGTGTTAATTTAATATAAAATGAATATATTAAGAAAATAATATAAATATTATATTTAAAAAATCAACATAAAAGATAGATACTGACACAATTTGTAAGCAAATTTTAAAAGCATATTTCTTCAATA
Source organism: Acromyrmex echinatior (assembly GCF_024713525.1). Taxonomy (NCBI): domain Eukaryota; kingdom Metazoa; phylum Arthropoda; class Insecta; order Hymenoptera; family Formicidae; genus Acromyrmex; species Acromyrmex echinatior. The sequence continues at coordinate 1,318,727 of NC_141862.1, read as the reverse complement.
AAATTCATATTTATAATAATATCAGATTAACATGTTTCAGTAAAATTAACATTTATATAGTCACTTAGAACAATTTATTCATTTATCTTAGAATTGTGCTGCAATTGCATTATTTTTATGTTCATTGTTTATTTATTCTTAAATTATGTTGTTACACGAAAAAATCTTGAATATCAATTTAACACAAAATATTCAAATAACACAGTCATATTATGTTAAATTCATTTGGATATATTAAAAATTCAATATAAATATTTTAATGTTTTAAAGGCTGATTTTAATACAAATATAAAATATGTTTTATTATACGTTTTTAATTTAATAATAAAAAATAAATGATGAATGTCTTATGTTTAGAGATGTGTGTGTGTGTGTGTGTGTGTGTGTGTGTGTGTGTGTGTGTGTGTCAATAGAAATAAAAAAATGTCAAATCTTCCTATTGATATTTATAACAATTATATAAATAAATTATAATTAATTATATAAATAATCTGCATAAAATCACGATCTCAGAAAAGTGAATAAATTTTATTATTGACATCTACGTCATCTATCATTCGTCAATGGATATCATGAATTGTGCAAACGCATAGTATAAAATAATTTTGACATGTAGCGAGATTTACAAAATTTAAAATATTAACATGAAGAGTCATTTTTGACATTCTCGGTATCGATGACAAAACATTTCTAAAATTAGAGGTAAACAATGTGTGTGTATAGTTTGGTTGAAATGTCATTTCAACCAAAGCGTTTATCGATACTGACTGAGTGCTAGCAGAAGATAAAAGTTAATTATTTAGAAATGTACTTACTCACTCTCTCATGGATCTGTCGCATTTAGTAATCCAATGCAATTTTGCGCGGTAATTTTGCACGGCATTTGTTCTTCTAATTCCAAATTCAAATCTTTTCTTTTTCCATTGTGCAAACTCGGCGCGGCGTGTAAAATTGTGCGCTTGTTCCGAAATCATGTATATGAGAGTGAACAAAAGAATAGCGGAAAGAGAATAATGAAAGGGCGACAACTCGCTCGTTCAGCCAATCTCGATGGCGCTATAAATGTCGTACAAATTGAAACCATTGATATATCCATCGGGAGTTTTATTTCTCGTTTTCATTCTCAGCAAATTTAATTAATGCATACACAAGCGACCGGGTAAACGTTTCAACATTTTCTTCTCACTGAAGCTGCGAAGGAAAATATATTTCACGGTGAAGATCTTTAAGAGAAAACGTACGGGAGTGATTAGCACAATTTACTCGTTCAAGAGATTCTCAATAGCGATGTAAGTTTCCTGCAAATTGAGATCTCTGATGTGTCTCGCAGGAATTGTCGTCGGTTCGAACTGTGACAAGTTCTAGAGTAGATCGTAACTGAGTTGAAATCCCAAGGAGAAGGCAATGCCGCCCCTTTTCATCATCATTATTGGCATCGAGATACCCAGAGTAAACTGTTGAGCAAATGTTCCGTGATTACATATCGAGAAAGTCAAAGGCCTTTTAATCTATGAGTCAAGTGACGTAAATAATCCAAAAATAATTTTATTTATTTTCTTTTTAATATTCTATTGAGCGATTTCTTTCCAAGCTAAAGATATTATATACTCGAATTAAAATTTAAAATAATTAAATTCTATAAAAATCTCTTCTCTTTTAAACAAAATTATTGTGAAAAATTATGTTTGATATAAATGTTCTTCTTAGAAGAGAGATCATCTCTGGTCGAGACGGACTAGATTTATTAATTAGCGTGCCGACAATTCGCAAATAAATATTTAATGCGACAACGTAGCATTTTGTTAAACCCTGAGCACAAATTAAAAGCCTTGGGTATGCGCGGCCAATATCATTTTAATAGCTCGTATTCGATCGAAATGTTATTAATTTCTTTTAGCGGCGTACACATATAAATGCAAAATTTTAATCATCTATCACAATTTGTAAAAGTGTAAAGAATTTATATGATAAATTTATATATAAAGTTTTCAATTTTGAATAAATACATTATATTAAACACAATGTATTTTCTAATTTATTACAATTTTATTAAAGTTTTATTTAATAATTATATTATACAACGTTTATTAAAAGCATTTTAAAAGTGCCCGCGGCATTAATAAAACAAAGAGTTCTTAAATATACAAAATCATCTCTCGATGAGAAATTTTGTATTCTTATTTAGCAACTCTTTGTTTTGCTACAAAACTAAATGATAAAAATAAAATGAAACGAGTAAATTTTTTTTTCAAGATAAGATAATACGTATTATAAAAATTTACGATAAATTTTGAAGATACCTGAAACACGATATTCTCAGGATACAGCAGTATCGCTCGGCAACGCCAAAAATTCGCTCAAAAGCCAATTGTCAAGAATACCCAAAAAAGCAGCCGCGACATAGCGAAGTACTGCAGTGTCGTCGAAAAACATGGTCCATCGCGGTATCGGATTCCCATTTCCCATTCTGTACTCAAGTAATTCGCGCCGATCATCGAATCTACGGTCAACGAACTCCGTGAGCGAACATTTTCTTGTTCCGGAATGTCGCGGTATTCGATGAGTTCATAGGAACACGATAATGAGTTGGAATCTCGCAGCCAGTCGAAACGCGCATGCCGCTATTTGCGTTCGACAAAACGTATCCGATCCGAAATTACGAGCAGTCGAAAACTTCGGCCATTTCACGGAAATGCGTTTCGGGACTGTGTTCTTCTATTATATGGAATTTCGTTAACGTTGCGCACTTTGAAATTATTAAAGTGAGAAACTATATCACAGGGGTATTACCTTTTAACAACAAGATGTGTGTATTTGGAGGAAAATTACAAGATAGCATACTAAAAGAAAAGGTTGGCTGCTGCAACAATTTAGATAGTAAAATATAGTATAGCATCTTTAATTGACTGTAGTAGCCAATTTTTAGTTGCATTAGCCTATCTGCAATGTTAATATATGATTTCGATTGCCTAACACAACCAAAAAATTGTCTGTTGCAGCTAATTAAAATGATATGCCATATTTTACCATCTAAATTGTTGCAACAATCATTTTTTTCTTTCATTGCAGCTACTTTATTTAAATTTGTGCAAAAGCGATATTTACGTAAAAATTGTCAAAAATTATTTCTATATGTATTAAAAAAAAGTTTTGATATTTGTGATTATAATTACATCACTATACAAAATGCAGTATTTAAAATGTTTACATTAAAACATCTTTGCAAAACAAACATTTACTGCAGATAAAGGATATTTCAATTTTAATGCCCATTTCCACCAATGTAGATTAACTTTAATCTCGATTCAACTTACTCTTCGTCTTTTTCTAATCTTTAGAACTAGCAAAAGATGAAGAGTAAGTTGAACCGACATTAAAATTAATCTACATTGGTGGAAACGGGCATAAATGTTTTAAATCCAAACACATAGTGATTTGTATATTAAAAAAGTTTAAAACTAAAACATTTTATATCATTTAAAGTTTTTATATCATTTAAATTTTATATCATCAAAAGTTTAAAACTAAAACATTTTATAGATATTTTTAATATCTTAAAATTAAACATTTTCTTTATGAGCGATGTCACTATAATTATGGTTATTATTGCTACAATAGTTATTAATAGCCAAACAATAATTTATTACAATTATCTATTGTTCTATCAACAAATATATATATATATATATATTTAATATATTTAATATATATAATATATATATATTTGGCAATAAAAATGATAATAACTATAAATTATAATTATTATCATAAAAATAATTACTATAATTTAACTTATAGTCATTTTTTACAATCATATTTCATATTTTAATGTGATTATTTTAATAAATATAGTTAAAAAAATCCCAAAAATTGCTATAAATTATAATTAAATTATAGTAGTATAAACTGTAACTCTCTCTCTCTCTCTCTCTCTCTCTCTCTCTCTCTCTCTCTCTCTCTCTCTCTCTCTCTCCCCTCTCCCCCCCTCTCTCTCTATGATAATTATATTTTATGCTCATTTTCTGTGCCAATTGTACATATTGTTAACAGAATTATATGATTATAGTTGTTACTATAATAGTAATATTATAGCAATAATTATAGTAATTACACATAATCATATATTGTATCACAAATACCAAAAACTTTTAACATGTAGACACACAAATAAATCTGGATGTATCCTTCGCGAGAAAAATTTCTTCGAATCAAAAAATAATTTATTTGAATCAAAGAAATTTGTGCATTGCTATACGGTTAAAAAAAAAGTTTGATTTGAATGTTATTTTTTGAAATAAAGTAAATTTTTATTTTAAATCAAAGATTTAATTTAAAAAAAATTAAAATATTTTAATTAAAAAATGAACGAAAAAGAAACAATTTCTTCAATTTAATATAACTTTTCTCTGAGTGTCGCCTGTTTTTTATATATATATTAGGTGTTGGAATTAATTCGTAGCGTTTTTTAATGAAAGAATGTTATTTATTTCACATGAGCATTAAAAAATACATTAATGAAAGTACTTCCCATCACTTGTAAAACGCTACGAATTAATTCCAACACCTAATATATATATATATATATATATATATATATATACATATATACATATTCAAAACATTATTCAAAATATTCAAAATAATTATATGACAAAATTGCATTATGTCCAATCAAATGTTACCACAAAAAATTAAAAGAAGTAAATTAAAGAAAATTAAAGAAGTAAATACTTGGCGCTGCTAGATCGAATAAAAAAATTATAAAAACAATTAAAAAATTTTAATAATAGTTAATAAAAATAATCTGATGATCTGTCAACTACCTAACAAAAACATCATCACACAATCATTAAGTCCATATTAAGAAATAGTTTTTTCTTACAATGACCAAGGATTATCACTCGGATAAATAACCAATATTTATAAGATATGTATAAGACGTTAGCAACATTTAACCGAAGTAAAGTTTGAAGATTAATGAAACAGCATAAAAGTTAATGAAGACTAAAATTATTGTAAGTTTTTTGTTCACTGAGGATGGTTCTCAGTGAGAATCGAACCGTTTGAAGATTTTGTATTGAAATTAAAGATTTAGTTGCACTGTCAACGTACTAAGCTCATTGATCCTTTCATAGATACTCTATTATTTCAAATAATAAAAATAAATTTTATAGAAGTTAGTTACAATTTTAATGTAATAATGAATTTAATTTAAATGTTTTTTACACTGAACGAAAATAAATTTACTGTTTATTTCTTTTTTTTTCACAACGCATCTTACAAATATAAGTTTATTTATCTTAAACTTAAACCTAGTAATTTGCACATCTTTTGTAACGTATAAGGCTTCTTATATTTTACTTATTCTAAATTAGATTCATGTTTTTAGTATCATGTTATATTGTGATCCAGCAGCGCTGTGAGCAGCACTAAATGTTTACTTCTTTAATTTTTTGTGGTAACACTTGAATGGACGTAACGTAATTTTGTCATAACGTTTTGAATAATGTTTTGAAGAAGAATTAAATAATTATGAGTTTGATTAGAAAAGAAAATGTCTTTGAATGAATTGCGATATAAAAATTTTATATAAGAATATTTAAAGTCGTTTAGATCGGAATAAGATCCTTCAATAAAAATATAAATTTAAGATATACATATATCTATTAGGTACCTATTATATAGATTTCAATGTACAAAAGTTAAAGATAGTATCACTTGGATTATATTCTTTACTTAATTTGTTATGGAATTTAACTTAGCGCCGGTTGTTGATATCAAATCTTTTATGAATAATAGATATTATTAGAGTTTTAATATTATTTATTTAAATAATTCCTTTATATAAAATTCCTTTGGACGAATTTTTGATAGCCTTCCGTATGGTTCTGAATTCGACAGTTTTCATTTTTAATAAAAAAATATATAAGCAGATTTTTGAGACCCCCATGGGTTCACCTTTGTCACTTGTTGTTGCAAGTATTGTTATGCAGGATTTTGAAAAGATGGCTATTGGAATGCTGCCTTGTCGTCTGCTGTTTTACTACCGATACGTCGATGATATTATCTTAGCCGCTTCTTCTGAAAGTGTTTATAATATTTTGGATATTTTTAATTCGTTACATACTAGATTGCAGTTCACCATGGAGATAGGTGATGGAAAAATAAGTTTTTTAGATACGATATTGATTATCGATGAACGGAATCTCATTTTTTATATATACCGTAAAGCAACCTTTTCCGGCAGATTTCTTAATTTCCATTCACACCATCCACTTTGTCATAAAAGAGATGTGATTTATGGAGTTGTGGATAAGATTTTTTGTTTGTGTCATCCGAAATTCCAACAAAATAATTTGATTGACGCTATTAAGGTTTTTTTTACAGAATGGTTATCCGTTACGTTTTATTTTTTCGACTATTCATAATAGAATAAAATATCACATTAATAAGTTTAATAATTTGAATAAGAATAAGGATGACACTGGGAGGAGGTTTTTTACGATTCCATATGTTAATACGATATCCGAAAGATTTATACCTATTGTTAATATGTTTAATTGTAAATTGCCTTTTACTATTCCTAACATATTGAGAAGTTTTATAAGGAGAGGAAAGGATGATTTGAAACACGTTCAGAACCAAAATGTGGTTTACAGAATATCCTGTGAGGATTGTGATGCCAGTTACGTTGGCCAAACTAAAAGACAATTAAAGACCAGATTGCATGAACATGTTTCTGATATCAATATAAGTTCAAAATCTCCATCAGTGATTTCCAACCATCGTATGGTGGAGAATCATAACTTTAAATGGGATAGAGTGGAAATATTGGATATAGAACCTTCATATAACAAAAGATTGATATCTGAAATGGTCCATATTAAAAAACAGAAGTATGGGATTAATAGACAAAATGACACGGAGTCTTTGCCGGATTTGTATTCTGATATTATACATTCTCTTTCTCCTTTCTAACATCTTCTATCCTTTTCCTCTTATTTTTCCGTTTTCTGTTCTCGATAATTTTTCTGCTTGACATTTCGTTTTGTGACATCGTTTAAGTCAGATGCTCGTTACCTTTGCGAATTTGCTTATAATAACCTATTAAATTAAAAAGACTTTTTTATTGTACCACGAAATGGACCACATTTTACATTTTTTTTCTCGTTGTGTATTATTGGACTCTTAACAGATTTACTAAGGTATATTATCATATTTTTAATTTTTATGTGATTAATATTAATTCTTTTTGTTTACGGTTACTTTTCCAGAACTTTCTTATGACTTTGTTTAATTCTTGATAAAAATGACTCACAGCATTACACAGAAAGAAGAAAAATTTTTTGTTAAGGAATTGTAAGAATATTGTAAGCTTATGTACGAATTTTTAATTTAGAACGATATTTATATTATTGTAAGATTGCATTGAAAATGCAACTCAATTGGAGTTGAAACGTTTGTTTTATTTTATTGTATTTTAATTGTTTTGTATTAGGTTTACTTATCTAAATTATAATTCTTTTATACGTTTTTGGCTCTTTGCCCTTTTTTTATACTTTTTATACTACCTTTTATTTATTTAATGTGGCAAGATAAAGTTGCCGAAATCGCACTACCTCACTTAAAAATTTAATTATTGTATTTATATTATTTATACTTTTTTATGAATTATTTAAAAACTACATGGTATTGCAACACTACTCCGTTATATTCGTGACATGAAGCGCAAGTATTGTTATTTACATAAATAAAAAAATCGTGAAATCATTGCTATATTTCAACATATTTTATTATATAGCAGAATTACAGAAAATATAAGTTAAATAACCTAAGTGTTTTTCATTTGTCGTGATCAGAATATTATTAAATTTAAATTAATCATAGGATTAAAGTTTACTTTACATTTTTTTGTAGATTAAACAAATAAAAGTTTTAAAAATGCTCTAGTCTCCTAAATCGCACTACAATGATCTAACCTTTTAAATTGCATGTTATCTAATATTTTCCTATTTCTTACATTTTTATTCCATTTATTATTATATAAAAATGTATATTGTAAACCTACGAAGTGTTTATTTTGTTTCACACAGAAATTCCTTAAATTATTTCTTGAAATTATTATGCGTTTCAGAAATTATGAAAAATATATTTTTAAGTTTTTAACAGCATAATAAAATACAATTTTTTCCTTTTCTTAAGTAATTTTTAAATATAATTAATGAACTTTTCGAAATCAAAATATAAGTTCAGTAATGAAGGGACTTTAGGAGTCAGCGCCGAAAACAATGCTCAGTTTAAAATTATATAAATTTGTTCATTAGTCAGTGCTTATAACGAACGTTTCGGCTCAAATTCAAGTCCTCAGCGTAACAGTAAAAAAACCGGAATAATCGCGTATAACAAGTTATGCTGAATTATGTCATCTCTGTTGTCCATCTGTCGTTTGTTCAACTTGCTACAGTGATACAGGAACGAAGACAGCAATTCTTGTTGCACTCAAGCAAGTTCCTTGGCCGAATGGAAAAAATTGTAAAATTCTTCAACTTCATTACATAATAATATATAGCAATTGTTCACAAGTGAAATTACAAAAATTCTTAGCCACACATTGAAATTATAACTAATTAGGGAATACAATCAAGTAAATCTTTCCAATTTAAATGAGCTTTTAGTATGTTGTTCTATGGAAAATAGGAGACATGTATTTTTTATATGTGCTGAGTCGCACCTTAAGGGGGTGAAATTTTCCCTTGAAAAATATCAATTTTTTTCAGATTGAATAACGTCGAAACTGTAAGAGATAGAAAAAAATTTGCAAAATGAAAATTGAATGGCATTAAGAGTAATTTAGAACTATAATAAAAAAAATTTTTTTATAAATAATTTTTATTATAAATAAATAATTTAAAAAAATATTTTTTTATTATAGTTCTAAAATACTCTTGAAGCCATTCAATTTTCTTTCTGAAAAATTTTTTCTATTTCTTGCAGTTTTGACGATATTCAATCTAGAAGAAAAAAACCAATTTTTTTCAAGAGAGAACTTCACTTTTTTAACGTGCAACTCAACACATATAAAAAAATACGTGTCTATTTTTGTCCATAGAACAACATACTAAAAGCTCATTTAAATTGGAGAGATTCACTTGGTTGTGTTTCCTTGTGAATTCGTTAAGGGAAAATACCACTGTGCATTAAAAATAATCTTTTTTTGCATTTTTGTAATGTTTGATGTCTTAAAAATATATTCCTAAAGTATTGTATTATGTTAAAATTCGTAATGGAACTATAGTAAATATGATGGAGTAGTACGTGGTCAGATGCATAATTGGTTGTAAACTTGAAATACGTTTTTCTCGACACCACGTTTTCGTAACTGGGCGCTTACATATCTCGATCAATTTTTATTTGAATTTTTGACAAAATGTTTACAACAAAATTATCTTCTAAACGTATAAATTTTTCAATTGGATTATTACTTTTTGAAAAACAATAAAAAAAGTAACGATTTTTTTCGCAAAATCGCGACCTCTTTTTAAAACAGAGCTATTTTGTCTAAAATTATTTTATCAAAAAATCAATACGCTTAACTGAAACTACACTCATATACTTTAAAATAAAAAAAAAATTTATTTTAGAGCTTTAGATGCAGTACGAGCACCCGTACACCCATACTTTTCCAGATGAGGTGCACATCAATAAGTACTGAGGCTAGAAATATTAATATTATTTAATGAATTTTTTGTAATAACTTTGTAAATGTATGTGCTTTAAATATATAAAAACAATAATTCATACAAGCTATTAGTTTTCACAAAAAAAATTCACAAAAATAGCCTTTTTTTCGGCCGTGAATGGTGTTCCCCGTTAAGACAATTACAACAATTCTCGAGCGCTATTATTATAATCATCTCCCATTTCTACGAAGAAAAATGCATAAGAAAACGTAGAATCAAAACAATTCCCGAGCGGTGACGAATTCTACTTTTAGTAGCTTCACAATGTTTAAGCAATGATGTTTACGTCAGACTGCCATTTCGATCTTTCCTCTGTGTCTTTATAAATTTGGCGTGACGCCGCTATAGCATCAACAGCGTCGATTTATATTAAATACTATATTTGTAAACATACTCTAAAAATACTTCGATCTATAAAAAGATCAAAATTTACTATATAAATTTATTATATAATATCCATTTATTTTGATCAATTTATTCCACGAGGCCATTTCTATTAAAAAAATTGTATCTCACAAATTTTATTACAATAATGATTAACTAATTACACGCTCTCAGAAAAGATTTCTAATATCGAAGAAAAAAAAAATTCCTGACGTACTTAATCTTAGCTCAACTGTATATAGTATAAAATTCTATTAAAATTGAATCAATAATTTTTATTCTACTCCCTCAAATAAGATTGACAGCTTGTCTTGAGACGAGTATAACACATATAAATTTAGGTTTAGAATAAGTCTATCTAGTGTTATATATGTGATATTGCACATATCATGACACCGAAGCTCTCGTGATGTAGCGCACTAGGTGAGAGACACGCGGAACGGAGAGCCTGAGTTCGAATCCTAATTTTTTGGAGTGGAGCCCAGTTTTTTATAGAAAATTAATGAAATAACATAAAAAATATTTTATTCTAGATTTTAGAATTTTTCAATTAAGAAAAAAAGATTCTTTTCTGAAAAATAAATACGATTGGCTCTATATCGATCTTATTTTATTCTAGATCAAGAACTAATAGTATTAAATATAGAAATCATTTCTGTGAATGCATTAAAAATTATCTGAGGCATAATATTTTCCACGATTATAATTAATTAGCGATTAATTAATGCCAAAAACTAATAATAAAACCCCAAAAAAGAGATAACAAAAATTATCCCACCAACTTTACTTCCTTAAAAATTATTGTAAATAGTATAATCCGCGATGTGACGTTTTTGTCACAAACGATATTACATCACAATTTTATTATTATATATTAATTTAATATTATATCAGCAATCTGGAGTTAAAAAAAAATAGTCAGTACCTGTGCCATTCTTGTTCTTCATTCAATATAGTGAAAGCCAAATTTTAACAATAAGTTACAAAACAGAGGGCAAATCGAACTTAAATCAAATTCTGATAAATGGAAGATTTTTAATAAATAAATAATTAATATTCTTAATTATAGATAATTCTTAATCAATTATATTATTATAAGAATTTTACGTACCTTTAATTTACAAAAAACGTTATGATGTGAGTATTAACTTCTATATACTGCATAAAACACATTATCGAAGTTATTAACTTTAACTTCAAGTCGTTAAGTGTTATAAATAAAAAGTATCCATTAAATATCTTGGAACCTAGTATAAAGATACTGCAAGAATAGTTATGTTTATAAGTCGTTTATGCTCTGTAATAATACACGTGTATAAAAAAATTCCGCTAGAAGTAAGCAAGCTAATTTAAATCGTGTGTGTGTTTATTCACTCAGTAGTCACTTGTTAGTCGATGTGTATATACTTCTATCCTCCAATATAAACACTTTACAATAATTCTCACAAAGTTTCTAGAGGATTTGTAAGAACTATTTCTGACAATCTTATAAAAGGTGTTAACGTTTGTGTCTCGTGCAACAAGAATAAATTCAAATTACTTGTCGACCTGGAAACTATGACAAAGACATTACAAATAGCATTGACACCATTGTTGATTATCGCCTCGTTCTGCGGTTTGGGTTTGTTCGAATATCCTCTTGGACATCCTAGGCCGTATATTTCTTGCCTGTATATCTTGGCCATATGGAGTTTTTTGACTTACTTCCTATACTATCCAATCTACTCTACTGTAATAATTGCGCGACATAAACATACAAATCTCGGAATAATAATTGTCACAAAGCATTTCTTAATATTGATCGCAATGGTTATATCAACATGTGTTAACTTTTTCTATTTTAAGGTAACAATTTTTAAATATACTCATTGTCCCTAATATTACTCGATCTTTTAAAATTTCTTAACTTTTCTTTAATTATTTTTTTCCATTGGGAGGCAATTTGATCTCACAATTATAAGTAAATATATTCCCGCAAATTTTATGAAAAATGTGTTTCAAATTGCTGCAAATTTTAAAATTTTTTAACTCGTGTCAAATTGAAAATCCTCATGAACACAAACCTCTAAATGCCTTAGATTTTACTCTAGGACCTTCAGAAGATTATATCTTATATGGAAAACTTATATAATAATAGTTAAAATAAGTCTTTTTTTAGTAACTTAGTTATGAATACTGTATAATATATCATGGATATATACTGTATACATATATATCATAACAGAATCTATCGATATAATATCATGATAAAAATATTATACTTTTCAATATTCCAAAAAATATTATTAAATACAATATAAAATCATTCTGAAATAGTTTAATTTTCTAATTCCAAGAAGCATGTTAGGATTTCCAAAATGACTTATGAAAAGAAAGCATTTAAGGAGACTTACGAAAATTACACTCTGTTTTGTGAGAAGCAACGGAACTCATGTAAATCACGCATCTCAAAGAAATAAAACGCCCGTCACGCCCACATTCATTCTGCGTAATTCTAAGGACGGTACAAAACTAAAATCATAAACATACCATTGATGCATATATTAGGTCATTTAAAAAGTATCCGTGGTTTTTTGTTCAATTTTTGAATGAAATTTTTCTTTATTGAAAATCAATTTTAATTAAGTATATATTGGCCATTATTATCTATAACCTTTTGCCATTTTTCGGGTAATTCCATCCGTGTAGAACTTTTGTGGGTTATCGGCGAAAAACTTTTTCAAGTGATTTTTGACAACTCTTTTGTCGGCCAATGTTTTTCCATCAAGAGAGTTCTGCAGAGATCGAAACAAATGTTAATAGTCAGACGGTGCAAGGTCCGGGCTGTACGGTGGATGCATCAAAACTTCCCAACCAAGCTCCCTCAATTTTTGGCGCGTCATCAAAGATGTGTGTGGCGTCATGATGGAAGACAACACCTTTTCTGTTAATCAATTCTGGCGTTTTTCCTTAATCGCTTCCTGTAATCTATCCAGTTGTGAACAGTAGAGCTCTGAATTAATCGTTAGGCCATGTAGTAACACCTCATGATGGACGACTCCCTTCCAATCTCACCATACACACAGCATTACCTTATTTGCCATCAATCCAGGCTTTGAAGTCGTTTGTGGTGATTCGCCGCGCTTATTCCATGATCTTTTACGAATAATATTCTTGTATTTCACCCATTTTTCATCACCTGTGATGATTTGCTTCAGAAATGGGTCGATTTCGTTGCGTTTTAGCAGTGTTTCGCTGATGAAAATTCGATCAATCAAATTTCTTGCGTTAATTCATGTGGCACCCAAACATCGAGTTTCTTTGTGTAGCCAGCCTTTTTCAAATGATTCCAAATTGTCATATGGTTGATTCTTAGTGCATTGGCTATCTCCTGATACGCCGGTCTTGCTTGATCAGTTGCAAAATTTCATCGACTTTTTCAGTGACTGGCCGACCAGAGCGAGGTCGATCTTTGACATCAAAATTTCCAGAACGAAATCGAACAAACCACTCCTGCATCCTGCATTCACTTACAGCATCCACGCCGTAAACTTCACAAATTTGTCTGCATGTTTGTGCTGCATTTTTGCCTTTTTTGTAGTAAAAAAGCATCACATAGCGTATTTCTTCAGATATTTCACTCATTTTCAAATCAATATAACTTTTGACACGATTGATGAATCACCAAACTTTGTTTACAAAAAATGTAACCTAAAATGTCATCTTTCAGACGCGCGTTCGTTTGACACAATATATGACATATATGACCGATATATGACCATCAATACCATCTAGTGACAAAAAACCGCGGATACTTTTTAAATGACCCAATATATAAGTGTAGTAAAAAGATTTATTTTGATTTTTTTTCATGTAAAATATAAAAACTTTTAGAAGATTCTAGAGCAAAAACTAAAATATTTGAAGGTTTGTTTCCGTGAAGAATTTTAATCAGCTTGATATGAGCTACAAATTATATAGGATGTCTGGAATTTAAATGTCAAAACTTCGGGAGTATAGGGGATCAATAAATTAAGAAAAAATGTCCTGTAAAGATTTTTGCTTCATTTTACAGAAAATCGCAAAAAAGATAAATCGTAGTTGCTTTGTTCTTGTACTGCCTCTAAAATATTATCGTCGCTAAAATCATACACGAAAACAATAATAAATAATAATTCTGTTTTCAAGTGAAAACTTTTTTTGTTTGTTTTTCTAGTCGGATTTTTTGTCCGACAGATGCAGGCAGATTTTTTGGAGATAGACTTTTTTGATTATTTAGAAAACCACCTGCGGCAACGGATTGAAATGTGGTTTCAACTCGATGGGTGTCCAGTTCATTATAGCAGAACTACTCGAGTTTGGCTAAATAAACATTTTCCACAATAATTAATTTTTTTTTCGCTTATATTATGAATCACGTATTCAGTTTAGAGCTGTCACGGTTATATTAGGCATGGGCCTTAATGGATTAATCTGTTGATGCCACTAAATAAAAAAATGGTGCAACTAAACAAAAAACAAAAAAAGTTTTCACCTGAAAACGGAATTATTATTATTGTTTTTATGTACAATTTTAACGACGATAATACTTATTGTTCGAAGCAATTGAAAAACGAAGCAACTACATTTTGTCTTATTTGCAATTTTCTCCAAAACGGAGCAAAAACAAGCACATTTACACAAGATCTTTTTTTAGTTTATCGATCCCCTACACGCTTCCAAAGTTTCGACATTTAAATTCCAGATACCCCGTATATTAAAATGTAAAACGATTTGACTGAAACTTATTGTAAGATTTTTTTTAGGGGGTTCTTTGTAAAAAATTTTTAAATACATTAATTTTAACGTTTATACTATTATATTGGGAGTACAAATAAGTTTCCGCCGTTTGACAAAAGACGGCGCCACTAGCAAGCTATGGTTAAAATTGTCTGATGTAAAACATTATATCGTAAGGTTGGACATCTGTCAACAACATAACCTTGAAATACTAGCGATTTTGTATCAGCATCATATTTTTTTTTGTGCGAAAATGCCGAGTTTTGAGCCGAATAAGCTCGCATTTGCGGGAACTTTTGATTTACTTCTTTAATTTGAAGAAATCTGCAGCTGAGGCTCATCGATTGCTTGTAAAAGCATATGGTGAGGCTGCCTTAAGTGAGAGAAGTTGTCGTGAATGGTTTCAAAAATTTAAGAACGATGAATTTGACGTCGAAGACAAAGAATGTAGCGGAAGGCCGAAAATATACGAAGACGCGGAATTGGAAGCATTATTGGATGAAGATTCGTGCCAAATGCAAAAAGTACTTGCACTTACGTTAGGAGCGACTCAACAAGCAATTTCACATCGCTTGAAATCATTGGGAATGATTCAAAAGCAAGGGAATTGGGTTCCATATGAACTGAAGCCGAGAAACGTTGAACGCCGATTTTCCATATGTGAAATGCTGTTTGTCAGGGATAAACGAAAGGGTTTTTTGCATCGTATAGTCACTGGTGAAAAATGGATCCCCTACGATAACCCAAAGAAGAGGAAATCATGGAGATCACCTGGCCATGCTTCAACATCGACAGCCAAGCCGAATATTTATGGAAAAAAACTCATGTTGTGTATTTGGTGGGATCATCTTGGTGTCGCGTATTATGAGTTGCTCAAACCGAACGAAACTGTTACTGGGGCTCTCTACCGAACACAATTGATGAGATTGAGCTGAGCATTCAAGGAAAAACGCGCCCACTACTACTCCAGGCATGACAAAATTATTTTCCTGCATGATAATGCTCGACCACATGTTGCGGCGCCGGTCAAAACCTACATGGAAACATTCAATTGGGAAGTTCTACCCCACCCACCGTATTCATTAGACATCGTCCCTTCCGATTACCATCTATTTCGATTGATGGCCTGTCTGAGCAGCACTTCACATCATATGAAGATACCAAAAATTGGATCGATAATTGGATAGCCTTAAAAGATGAAGCAGTTCTTCCAACGCGATATCCATATGCTACCAGAAAGATAGGAAAAAGTAGTGGCCAGCGATGTACAATACTTTCAATAAAACATTATGTACCGTTATTTTACAATAAATTTAATTTTTGATAAAAAACGGCGGAAACTTATTTGTACTTCCAATACATTGTAAATAAAATATGTTTGATAAAATTAATGTTTGCGTTTATATTACTTTACCAAATTAGCTTTTAACATGACATTATATAATCTTATGTTTCAAATACTAATCTTTCTTATAACTTTTTTTTTTATCATATTTCCTATACACAATGCAATAACAATTTTTATTCAAACATAAAATTTCTCTTTATGTCGCATAATCGATCAATAATTTTTTAAAGGAATTCAAAATGTGCTTATATGAACTTTCCTTAGTGGACGACACAATAGAAGCAATCGGTGCGCCAAAGAAATACCAACGGCTGTGTAAATGGATAATTCGAATAATAAGTGGATGGATTGTATACATTTTTTATACGTTAGCAGCAAATGTTTACATTGTTTTTCTTTTTGAACGTTTTTCTTTCAAAATAAATGTCGTTGAAATAATTTATGTAAGATTTATGATGAATTATTCGAGTTATGTACATATCTTAAATATTCTAATTTGGGGAGTTATCCTTGGGTTAGTATATATGTAAATATTTATATTGTAAGCTATTTTTTAATGACAATGTACGTTAACACGTTTACAGTCTATAAAACATTAAAAAATTTTTTTAAGTAAAATTATTTAAGAAAGTACTATTGTATAATTTTATATATTATTTTATCAGTATTAACATTGAAATTATAAAGAATGTATATAGTAGATAATCTAAATGGGAAAATGATAAAAGTTTATTCTATTATATATAGCAAATATAAAATGTAATAAAACATAAAAATAAAATTCTAATTTATCCTGACTTTAATTATTTATTAACGCAATTAAAATATACGTATATAATATATATATATATATATATCTTAATTTTATATATATAATAAAAAAAATAACTAAACCACCTTTATTCAATTTAGATACACAAGCTCCAGATTTCAACAAGTTAATGATCATTTACATGTACTCTACTTTGATCTTTTCGAAAATAATACAGACTATAGAAAACAAAACAGATCCATTTTAGTGTGTCAACGAATAACAGAAATTGAGGATTGCAAGCAATATATATGGATTATAATGTAATTACAAAAAAAATATTATGTCCGCATACATGTATATATATATGTATGTATGTATACAGTGTACCTCATTTTAATTTCATATACTATATACATATACATACAATGTCCACCAAAAGTTCCGGGTCAGCTAAAGATCTCAGAAAATACGCATGAGATATTTAGTTGGCTCGGAACTTTTGACGGACACTATCTATATATATATATATATATATATATATATATATATATATATATAAAACACACTATATATATATATATATATATATACAGGGTGTTCAAAAAGTTCTGGACCGGGTGAATAACTTGAAAAAAAAATTTTTTTGAAAAAACGCCGAAACACGTGAAACGATTTTTCAAAAAATCTATCTTTTGAGAGGGGTTGCGACCCCCCACCCCCAATGAGGCACGTAGGGTCCATCCAAAACACTGCACATAGAGGGCGCTGCGATCATTTTCGGCGGAGTTATTTGATTTTTAAGATGTGCGTGTTCTCTGAGGAGCCATGTTATCGTAAATGTAGGAAAAATCCACGACGTTGAAGGAAAAAGAAAATAACCACAAAAACAGCGATAAAGACGCTTGATTTCAAAATTACAGAGATGAACTACGACAAAACAGCTTTATCAGGGAAGAAAGTTACATAAAGTGTAAAATAATAATGACTCAATGATTTGAACTTTTGACTTCAAGTGTCTTTATCGGCATTCAAAAACGCGACCATTGATATACATGTGTGACAACAAATACGGTGTGTTTCATGTGCAAAAAGTCCTGCGTAGTGTTTTGGATTCATCTCGAAAAGACCTTTCAAATGAGCTCCCACTTGACCTATGTTACTATTTAATATTTTCGACCCCCCTCGTGCCCCACGTGCCCCATTGGGAGCGGGGGGTCGCAACCTCTCTCAAAAGATAGATTTTTTGAAAAATCGTTTCACGTGTTTCGGCGTTTTTTCAAAAAAAATTTTTTTTTTCAAGTTATTCACCCGGTCCGGGACTTTTTGAACACCCTGTATACAAGAATAATTAACTTCAACTGTGTGTTAAAAAAATCGTACATTTTGAACTAATCACAAATGTATTTTTAATCGAATTCTAAGATAAAAAATATTTTTTTGTTTATTGTTCGTACTTCTTATATGTGTCTTTATGTTTGATTAATTATAACAATTATGATTTTTTTACAGGCACGTCTACCTACAACTATGCCGTATATCTCGCAAACTAAACAAAATATTCAAAATATCAATGTTATTTCAAATGTTATGGTTCTTTTTAGAAACTACATATTGCAGTATCGATATGTATTTTCAACTTCAAATTATGAAGTATAGAATTCAGGACATATGGACATTTAAATATAATTTCGAACATATATTCGGATATTCTGTTTCCATTCTGAATAACATCTTATTTCTCACATTAAACTACATATGTCAAACTATTTACTATAAGGTAAAATTAAAGCATTACTAAATACAATATTTATAATTAGAATTATAAGCAACAATTTTACAACATTAAAATTATACATACCGAAGTTTTTATCCAAATGACGCAACCTCTTGGATGCAAAATTTTCAATTTTATTTAAAAGATTCATATTATTTTAAACCAATTTCAGACAAACAAGACAATAGCAATTCTTCACAAATTGTCCAATTATAATCTCGATGAGGAGTTACGCAAACAGGTAAATAAATTATAACAAGATTTCATATAGAATTTTAACTATTCTGTATATATTTTACTAGCTCCCATGGAAATCCGGACGTTTGCATAAATTTCATCAAACGATTATGTAAAAAATTGGGATATTATAAAACAGCAATTGTGTTTATATACGCTAGGATACTTGTATACACATACTAACGCCATATTTAGGATAGAAAAAGTTGATAATTATTTAGAATACGATTCTCATTTCCTATTTTGATAAAATTATAGGCTCATTCGATGCGTTTTTGCACAAAACGAAAGAACCTGTAAGAAAAAACCATTAGGATGGCCTCGCGAACCAAGATATTAAGCGTTAAAGTTGACGACTATATATAGAGGTTAGGAAATCCATCATATCGATGAGATACAGGAACAAATTCTCTGTTTGACAAACAAATTCTCTGCTTGACAAACAAATTGTCTGCTTTAAAAATAAATTTTCTGCTTTACAAACACAAATTTTGAGAAATTATTATCAACTTTAACGCTTAATTGCTTAATATCTCAGTTCGTGGGGGCGTCCTAACGTTTTTTCTTATAGATTCTTTCGTTTTGTGCAAAAACGCGTCGAATAAGCTTAATTTTATCAAAATCGGAGGCGAGGATCATATTCTAAATAATTACCAAAAAGTTTTATTTATCATTTTTTAAATAGAGAATATTTTATAAAACCTTTGCAATTGATTAGTGTTAATATGTACAAGTAATCTAAAACATATAAAAGAATATACTATTAAAATTCATAATAATAAATTATATCCAATTTGACTTATTTTCAATCATTTCTATATAGATCGCCACTAACTTTTTTCAATATGTCGTTAACTTAACTGAAGTAATGCAATTAATTCAAGTATATTAAATTTGGATGTATTAAATTTGTCTAAAATTATTTATTAATACGAAATGCTATTTACTCTGAAACTGAAAAATGAATTGATTTTGATACATATTGAAATTAAAAAACAAAAGGTTATATTTAACTTAAGGGATAGAGGTGCTTTTTTGATATTTAACGATGTAATATAGTTGATGTTTTATAACAGTGCCTTAATTTTTTATATTGTGATTTAATAGAATCTATGCGTATATTCGAATTTTCATGAAGAGAAGTTTAAATCTAGCGTTTCATTCTATTATTTAATTTCAATTAGATTTTACAATTTATATTGCAAATAAAACTCAGGGAAGTAAAATTTGGCATAGGACAGTTTCACTATGGATATGATTTCATTTACCAGGTATGTCTCATATTGAATAAAATATAAGAATATAATAAACGTATACATATAATAAAACAAACACTTCTATATTCAACCTTGGAAATTACATAAATATCTAAATGGCAACATTATAGTGGAATCACTTCTGAATTAACTGCATTTGTTTATTTTTTATTGTTATCTTATATATAAAAATTTTCTTTTACATTCATTATTCTAAATAATAATTTAACACAAATATTTTCATTAAATATAATGAGAGTATATTTCTTCAGATGTACAGTGCAGTTTTGGCCTTCCTGATAATTTTAATACAGGTACATAATCTATAACATATTGCAACAAGAAAAATCTCTCAAAAGTACGATAATACATTTCCTGAAAATTTCTTTGCACTGAACGCGATATTATATTGATATTATATCGTTAGCAGAATTTGCCTAGCAAATTCAACAACAGGATTTAAGTAAATTGAAATGAAATAGATCAAAAATTGCATCTTTGGTCACTTTTAACATTTTATGTTAAATAAACACAACACCATCTGAAAATATAATTTAAGAGCTTTCGAGTTGTGGTACATGAGAGAGAGAGAGAGAGAGAGAGAGAGACAGAGAGAGAGAGAGAGAGAGAGAGAGAGAGAGAGAGAGAGAGAGAGATCATACGATATATTTTTTTTAAAGTTATGGCTATTTGAATTTTAAACCTTTTGTAAAATTTCGAAGTAGTGTATATATTTATATGTCGTTTTTAGCTCCTTTGTTCCAATTTATTCAAAATCCTGACGTGTTAGATAAATTCTGCTAAGGGCATCGTGTTCAACGCAAAAAAAAAATCTTTGAGAAATATACTATCACACTTAGAAGAGAAAAAAAAAATTATTTTTGTCACACTGTGTAACAGATCTTTTATTCTCTTTAATGTATGAAAAAAATGGTTTGATTCTGTTTTGATATCAATGTATATAATTAAATGCATTTTGATTAAATAGTATTTTAAGTTGTTATGACAATTTCGAGATTTTACAAGTACATAAAATATTTGATATTCTACTATATTTTATAAAGATTATACTATTATAAAGCTTTTTTAAATATTTTTCAGTTCGATATAGTATGAGATCTTTAAACGCATCATTACCAAAATTCTAATTAATGTTAACTTCAGCTTACTCTAGTACTTCTATCATTGTCGGGTAAATACTGTATTGTTCTATGATTTTTATGTCGTGCGTGTTGTATCTTGTAGTGAAAGTTGAAGTAGAACAAAGTGAAATTTTATCCTTCTTTATTACTTGGTGAACAATAAAAACGAATCATACATCAGGTGCGCTTTATATGTAACTCAAAACGTATCTGAAATGATACGTGGCTGATGAGAAAAGTTTCCCTTCTGATCTGTTAATGTAATAAAATAGTTCAGAGTAGTGCATAGAAATTTTAAAAGTTATTGCAATAACTCGATTAATTCGAATTTCTCTCTGTTATATTAATTTATATGTACCTTATAATACATAGATGAGTGCATTCCGTTTCACGCATGATGCGCATGATGCAATGTTTCATTTATCCTTATTTACATTCAATAAACAACAATGATGATTAATGCTGATTAATGCATGAAACGGAATAGTTAATATGAAAACATTATTTGATCAATACGAAATTTTGCAAATGTTCTTAATGAGAATAATTTATATAATCACCATCAAACACGAGTAGATTTAACAGAAAGATAATATATACATGTAATTCGATTCAACGAGATTGGCGATTATTCGATCAACAAGAAATTTTGGTTTACTTACCAAAAAATATATTCGATCAACAATAAATTTTAATATATTTAATAAGAATGAATTAATTGTTCTCACTCGGTAATTCTTACAAAAATTCTGACTTATCCGTTCGAATGGACATATTTCCAAAATTAACTTTCCAACAAACATGACTTGACACTGTTATATAATTTTTTTGTCATTATTTAGACGTCTCTGTTTTATAATAACAAGACAGTTTTATGGTGTAAACGAGATATCCTGATATAAATATGATAATTTTGTTACATATCTTTGTTATATATTTAGCACATAACATAATTATGTATGTAAATTAAACATAATTAAGTTACATCCATATACCATTCTATGAATAAGACAAAATACATTTACATCACTAAGCCATAATGGAAAAAGATGTTAATAATACATATTTTGGTTACATTTACAGAAATGTACTGTATACTGTAGTCTATAACAGTTATATCACACAAATTATGAGATTGTACTTTCCTAAAAAATCACTACGATGTAATGTAATTTCATAAATTATACGTCATTTTTTTAGTGTTTGAGCATACTTCATAATATTTGTTTTTGCGGTTTAAGAAAAGTGATTTTGTTATATAAACATATTATATAAAGGACAACAAATGTGATAAATTGATAAGAAAACGGTTGATCAATAAGTACTATTGCAAATTATTTCTCACTATTCGCCAATATAACAAATAATCAAAATAATCAGTATCGTTAGCAAATAAAGTCTATCCAAAAGGTAGATTAGGTTCTATATAGTTTGCTTCTATTATGATATCATTTAATTATTTATTAGGTGTTGGAATTAATTCGTAGCGTTTTTAATGAAAGAATGTTATTTATTTCACATGAGCATTAAAAAATACATTAATGAAAGTACTTCCCATCACTTGTAAAACGCTACGAATTAATTCCAACACCTAATATATGCAATTAAATAATAATATATACGATTGTCGTGTAGATTTTTCCTTTATAGATACAAAAATATAAAGAATAAATATTTAACATGAATAGATCACTATCATTTCCTATCTGAATAAATATCAGCATATTATTTCATTTCCATGTAATCTCTTCAAATATTAATAATATTAAACTCTGTCAGCAGAAATTAATATAAGGAATGATTACAATAGGAGGTATAAATAACGTTGGCAATGACTCGATCACAAGCGTGTGAGTTAGCTGAGCGTAAGTGTATTAGACTCCTATTCTAGAGATCGTAGGTTGAAATTCTGGCGGCGCTGCGATGCGTTTTTTAATAATTAATTGTAGTAAAATAATAAATAGAACAGGAAAAACAAAATAACAAAAAAATTATTTTTTTCGTTAAGATATAACCGTAATCTTTTTATTACATAAAAAAATAGTTTTTATTTAAGAAAATTTGTTGTTAAATACATATAAAAAATATATTTTTTTCATTTAAAAAAAGAGTTGCAAAACTACATAAATTATTTTTTTAATTTTAATAGCAAGAGATAACCAAAAAATTTCTTCAAATCAAAGAAATTGAGCCGATATCAATAAGTAACAAATAAATAACAATTTCATCCATTTGTAATGTCACAGTGACAAATTTTGCATTGTGTAATAATTGTTATATATGCATTTCATCTCAATACATAATTATTATATATCAATCCTGTCGCCGTTTCATATTTAAATCATATCGTTATTATGTAACTACTATAGATAAAATGGGACAACAAATTTGAGAACATTCTCCGCAAAGGTACATAACTTTTGACATCACTGTTACGATTCAAAAAATTAAGATTGATATGAGTTACGAGTTTGAGATGTAATTGTGTTTTACTTTAAAGGTAGTATATAAACACTGCAATGACACCGCGAGATTCGTTATTTATTTTGTCTTGTATTTTGTCTTATATTTTTTTATATATTTATGAGTCATATATTTTGTCATATTTTTCAGTCAGTTAGTTATATATACGATTTCGTCATGTACAAAGTTTCATACAACTTTTGTTAAATAATTTCCGCTTCATAAAAATCTTAGAGTCTGTACGCGACCTTTTAATCGAGTGATAAACATCACCCTTTTTGGGCTCCGATATCTGATGCGAACATTCTGATAGCAGAAAATTTTCATTTGTTATTATTTGTTTGTCTTCGAAATTAAATTAATTTGCTAAAAAGTAAATAATTTATTAATTCAAATAATGTTCTTTTAAATATTCAAAAAATGTCATTAAAATAAACGAAATCGACGCAACAGATAATTCCCATACTCAATATTTCCTCTTCTTAATAGCGCTTTTACGATTTGCTCAACTACTCCAATCTTGAAGATAACTGCCATAGAAGGACAGCCACTTAATGTTCATATTCTAGTACTACTACTTTAATCACCTTACTAATATCTCGTTCCCGTAGAATTCTTCTATAATCTTTTACCCCTTCCTCCGCTACTATATGTGAAATAAATTAAACCAATCGACACAGCTCACCCTGTAATTATATTCTTTAGCGATACCAGAATGTAAATTAGTTTCTAACAATTTTATTAATTTGTAATTCTTAAATTATGTAATTAAGTAACACATTATTAGTAATTTCCTTTATATATTATTAATAATTCGTTATTAATAATTCGTAACCATATTTGTAACCATATTACTCACTGTACGTTTAGTATAAATTTATTATATATATATATATATATATATAAAATATATTTCTTTCATTTAAAAAAAGAGTTGCAAAACTACATAAATTATTTTCTTAATTCTAATAGCAAGAAATAACTAAAAAACTTCTTCAAATCAAAGAAATTGAGCCAATGTCAATAAGTAACAAATAAATAACAATTTCACTCATTTGTGATGTCACAGTAACAAATTTTGCATTGTGTAATTGTTATATATGCATCTCAATACAAAATTGTTATATATCAATCCTGTCGCTGTTTCGTATTTAAATCATATCACTATTATGTAACTACTATAAATAAAATGGGACAACAAATTTAAGAACATTCTCCGCAAATGTACGTAACTTTTGAAATCACTGTTACAATCCAAAAAATTAAGATTGTATGAGTTACGAGTTTGAGATGTATTTGTGTTTTGCTTCAAAGATAATATATAAACACCGCAGTGACACTTGTCAGCTATATTCTATCTTTATCACTATTTATTGCAGTATATATATTTTTTGTATATTGCATTGAATATCAGCATATATTTAATTTTATGTATATTAATTTTATGTATACTAATCACATGTATATTAATTTACTTTCAGTCTTTGTATTGAATGTAACGTGCGTGTACATTATATCTAATACATATTTGCATTAAATTTCCTGCACATTTGCATTAAATTTCGCATGCAGATTATTAAATGTCGTATATAATATAGCTGGCGAGAAGACATTTTCTCTTGTCTGTTAATACAGTTTTGGGTAATGTATGCAAGTTATTGCAATGGGTTAATTCGAATTTCTGTTACATTACTTATATTATTTTATAATAAATACCTGCTAGCACGTAGATGATGCATTCTGTTTCATGCATGATGCGCGTAATGTTTCATTGATCCTTGTTTACATTTGATAAATAACAAAGATAACTAATGCATTATGCATGAAACGGAAAGTATGTACAGTTAACAGGAAAACATTATTTCATCAATAATTCAGCATATACAGGGTGACCAAAGGGAATGAGTTAAAACTAAATGATTATTACTTCGCAATAAGTAAACCGAACAAAATGAATCAAACACGACTTCGTGGAAAAAAACTTGTCAATTTTATTATTATTATATGAAAAAGATATAATTATTTAGTAATTGAAACACTACAAAAAAAGAAGCAAAAGTATACTTGCATACATGAGTCAATGGTGTCACGTTCGGGCGCATCTCTCATTTAAATGATGTATGGATCGCGTAGTCCTCACTCGTGTAAACTATAACTCTTTCTCATATAAACAATAGGAACCTTAATAATGAAACTATCAGTACAAGTATAATGCCGGTTTCTATTAGGTGTTGGAATTAATTCGTAGCGTTTTTTAATGAAAGAATGTTATTTATTTCACATGAGCATTAAAAAATACATTAATGAAAGTACTTCCCATCACTTGTAAAACGCTACGAATTAATTCCAACACCTAATATAAGACGTGAATCACAAAATCACCAGAAGTGCTGATCAGCCAGGCCGTGTGCCATTGATCGAAACAAGTGATAGTCAGAGAGCAACGTCTGAAGAATACGGCGGGTGGGATAGGACTTCCCATTTCAATGTTTCCAAGTATGTCTTGACCACTTTCGCAACATGAGGTCGAGCATTGTCATGCTGCAAAATCACTTTATCGTGTCTCTCGTTGTATTGCGGCCGTTTGTCTTTCAATGCTCGGTTCAAACGCATCAATTGCGTTCGATACCGATCGCCTGTGATTGTTTCGACAATCACAAATTTTAACAGCTCATAATACACTACGCCGAGCTGGTCCCACCAAATACAGAACATGACCTTGGAGCCGCGAATATTCGGTTTAGCCATCGACATGGAAGCATAGCCGGGAACTCCCCATGTTTTCTGCGCTTGGGATTATCATAATGAACCCATTTTTCGTCCCCAATCACAATGCGATGCAGAAATTCCTTCCGTCTTTGCCTTTCAAGCAGCTGCCTCACAAGCAAACAAACGCCGTTCAACATCTCTTGGCTTCAACTCGTACGGTACCCAATTTCCTTGCTTCTGAATCATTCCCATGACTTTGAGGCGTTTTGAAAATGGCTGGTTGAGTCACTCCCAATGATCGTGTCAATTCTTTTTGATTTTAACACGAGTCTTGATCAAGTAATGCCTCCAATTCTGCATCTTCGAAAACCTTTTCTCTTCCACCGCTATGCCGGTCTTCGACGTCAAAATCACCGTTCTTGAAGCGTTGAAATCACTTACGACACGTTTTTTCACTAATAGCGACCTCACCATAAGTATTTGAGAGCATTCGATGAGCCTCAGCCACAGATTTCTTCATATTGAAGCAGAAAATTAAAACCTCCTGCAAATGACGAGAATTTGGCTCGTAAACTGATATTTTCAATCGAGAATAACTTTATGACACAAATCGACTAATGTTTCTATGGGGTTATGTTGACAGATGCCCAAGTTTATTGTATGACGTCTATGATCTATTTATTTCGATCATCATTTATGGCTTACCGCTAAAGCCATTTATAGAAAAACGGCGGAAGTTGTACACCTAATAATTCTTTTTTTAAGTAATTCCATTTCTAAGTCTAGAAGTAATTATAAATTCTAATTCCATTTCTAATTTTAAACGTAATCATAAGATCTAAATTTTAATTCGTAATAACCCAACTTAATTTGGAGATAAATCTATTTTCGCGTAAGAATTAATCTTCACGCCACTAACCAATGTACTAACGTGAATCATTGTTAAATATATACCTAATTAACTTTGACTCAAGTGTGAATTTAGGAATATCCTCATCTTCTCGCTAGCTTTAATATTTTCAATATAATCAATCGTTGCTAAACATTAACAAGAATGAGGAAACAGCCCATTGGCGTGATCTGAATCGACAATTAGTTCATCTTCGAAGCTATAGAAGCCTTCCTCCCTAACCATTTCTTTCTGTTGGCATTCGAGAACACCAGAGAACATTAACCGGACATCGCAAGGTAAGCAAACATCTTTCTATATTTCGGTAATTGAAATCTGCCACCGATGAATCGCACTCAACATGTGTCTCCCACACCCGCGTTCGCGTGAATCCATCGCTCAAATTCTAGCGATTAGTCCGTACTCTATGTGGTTGCGTAGTGCTGCGTATCTTCATTATTCTTTCAGCATAGGGAAAAACGGCAACATCAAATGCTCTGCTACACTTCCACTACACTTCCGCGCCGGAAAATGAAAAGAGGGATTATCAAGGGGTCTTGCGCATTACATTCATTTGGGTTACCCTGAACGCTTTAAATCCTGTAGTGTATGCTCTATACTAACAGTCACTCGGCATGCCGTCGCAAATTATTTCGATTGCTCCAAAGTTTTAGAAGGATTCGTCGGTTATCTAGGGAGAAAGCAACGGGAAGCAACCGGGGAATGATTCGGAATCCACTATAATCAAGATATCCAGAGCACGCCTTTAACCAATCAATTTACTGGACAAGGCCGATCGAAAGCCCTTTCGCGAACCCGCGACGCTTGAACTGCCAGTTTTATTCCAACCTTGTAGTCTCGGGTTAATTTGAACCCGGTGGACCGGCCGAATCTCCCTAGGACATAATAAGAATGATTCTGTGATTGGCGATACTCAAATCCACTTACACACGATCCACTGCATGGGATATTACCCTAAGCCAATCACAGGCCTGTTTACACAAGCCAATTTACGCCCGTTTTTCTTAGAGTGCAACTATATGTAGCGCGGTACATAACACGCAGTACAGAAATTAACTAGATAAGTATAGGAACCGTGCAAACCGTACCGCTTGCTTCTTTTCTCCTTTACTACATGTAATAAAAGAAGTGTCGCTAAGCGACACAAGCCAGTGACAAATTCACGTTACTAAGCACTTTTTAATAGAATTAATTGATTTAAATGCAATTATTAAGTAAATCCGTTGAAAAAATAAGAGTAATGATGAAATGTGCATACGAATAAATTAATATATTTAAAAAAATTCGTATTAAAGTTTATTTATCACTAGCCCGTGCCGCTTACAGCGTTATATGTATTAGGTGCGCAGCTAAGTTCCCGCTGTCAACAGATGGCTCCAGCAGTAAGTGCTGGTCGATTCTGACATAACCTAAACGTCATGAACCAAGCTTAGACATATGGTAAACAAACCGCTTTGAAACATTAGTGATTTTGTTTTTACGTCATATTCTTTTGGTTGTGTGAAAATGTCTGATTTTGTGCCAAATAATCGTCATATGCGGGAAGTATTGATTTTCTTCTTTCATTCGAAGAAAACGGCGGCTGAAGCGCATAGAGAGCTCCAAAAAGTTTACGGAGATGCTGCTCTAAGTGAAACAACGTGCCGAGATTGGTTCCGTCGCTTCAAACGGTGATTTCGATGTTGACGACCGTCCGCGTGAAGGAAAGCCAAAAACCTTCGAAGACGCTGAATTGGAGGCATTGCTCGATGAGGATCCGTGCCAAACGCAAGAAGAGCTTGCTTCAGTATTAGGAGTTATCCGCCAAGCCATTTCCAAGCCATTTTTTTACAATAAAGTTGCATTTTCATCAAAATAACAGCGAGAACTTAGTTGCGCACCTAATAATAAAGGAGAAAAAAAGTAAGTGGCACGATTTGCGCATTTCCTATAGTTTCCTAGTTAGTTTCTGTATCGCGTACCGCGTACCACGATACATGTAATCGCATTCTGGGCCGCCGTCCCATAAACGGAAATTTACAGCAGAACGAAACAGTGAGACCAATCACAATCGTAGAAAAGAAAGCAGAATAATGATTCTTGCACACAGAACGCGGTAATGTTGCGTGACAGAAATTAGTGCGATCGTCAATAAACGTCTTGCTTGCTCAGAAGTAATAAATATTGGGTCATCTAAAAAGTATCCGCGGTACTTTGTCACTAGATATATGACCATCAACACACATCTAGTGACAAAAAACCGCGGATACTTTTTAGATGACCCAATATATAGTTTCCACCGCATCACAAAAATTGAACTCAATCCAACTTTTTCCGCACGGCGGAAGTAACTATGTCATTTCTAGAAGTTTTGCATCATGAGGCCGATTTAAGAACATAGAATTATTGATTATGACAACTTCCGTCGCAATCATTGCCGCACTGTGTATAGGAGCTGTAAAGCTTGTTCTATAATAGAGTTGCAAGCTATAAGCCGTAAGAAATTAATTAATCACAGACGATTATTTTTGTCATATTCAACTATGATTTCATATGACTTATTTGCAATTCTATTGTAAAACAGACGTAAGTGTGCGTTAGGTTAAGCCGATTCTACATTAGTTGCAAGCTGATCGCAAGTTTGTTGCGACAATCAATCTGAAGCTTGCATTTTGAAATCAATCGCTTCATATTGGCTATCACAACAAACTTGCGATCAGCTTGCAACTAATGTAAAATCGGTTTAACATAATGCTGAAACGCTAAAAAAACCAGCGTGAATTCGTGCTGGCGAAACGAAAACGGGCGTAAAGCCTGTGATTGGCTCAGTTCCTTTATGCCATACGTCGATACGCCGTATGCTGGCTCCATGAAACTTTACCTTTAGTCCATGATTGCACCCAAGGATTTCGATTCTTTCCCTCTGAAATTTTTATAAATTTAGAAGTGATCACCTTTATACATTATGCTCATGGTCCGTGTGTGATTAACGATACAAAAATAAATCTTACGTCCGTGTACAACTAAATTTGACGAAAAAACGAAATAATCTGAATTTTCGGAAGTTTTAAATAACTTTAATATTTTTATTTTATACCTTCATGGAAAATTTACTGCCACGACTGAAAATCTATAATTCTACGTTATGTGCACTATAGATTTTCAGCACTGGCAGTAAATTTTGAAACAACCATGCTATATCATCATGAATTTTCATGATTTTCGTCCTCTCTACTTTAGGCTTGGCATTCCTGGTACACGAGGAAATAGACGTCCCTCAGTTTCGATAGATATTGTGTATATAAATACATTATGTATTATGTATTATTTATTATTTATATATTATTTATATCAATCATGATAGTTTAAGTTTAATATATGTTCTAAGTTTATGTTTCATGTATGTTGTATACATCTCAAAATATAAAAAAAATATTGGATAGATAATAAAATAAACATTTTTTATGCTTATACATGTTTATATATATTTATATATAGTATGTATATTAATGTAATATAAATTAACATTGCATAAATCGTTAATGTTATTTCGTGAGATTGCATGTCTATTACTGGTCTATTGAGTTGAATCTCAATCTAGAACACGTTTGACAGCTATTATGAGACATTGCAACGACTGTACATTCCGTAGAATTGCAATGATTACATCTATTAGAAGACCGACGAAGAATTGAATATTCGTCGTGAGTATTCTAGCCTGACTCCTTGGCTTACAGATCTTCTTGAATGTCGTCTTTCGTCTTTGCAACATAGCCAATAGATGAGTCTGTCGGAGAATGAGTTTAGTCCGTAACGTATCGCTACGAAAACTTTTCATGGTAATGCGTTTATCTGAAAAATGTAATAAAAATCCACAAAGCAATTGTTTTTTATTTAGTGCAATTCATGAGATAGATGCAATTCATTTATAGAGAAAAAAATTATCTGAAATGTCACGTTAATTTCCTGGAAGCTTACTGAATAATATATATTTACGCTTTCTCCCACTTCATGCCAAGATTCATATATCCTATTGTCATCATTTTTTTCCATGAAGATATGAAATAAAAATATTAAAGTTATTTAAAACTTCCGAAAATTCGAATTATTTCGTCTTTTCCTCAAATTTAGTTGTACACGTACGTAAGGTTTAGTCATAGTATATACAATAGCGCGTTTCACGCCTAATGTGCATGATACATCATTTAAGGTGAAATCATACGGTGTGATAAAAAACTGCGGAATGCGTCATTAAAACAACCAATTAGCGCTATTCGAAATAACGCAGAAGAAACGCTGATTGGTTGCTTCTATGACGCACTCTCTATTCCGCAGTCGTTTTCCGTACTGTGTGATTTCACCCTTACCCTTGACATTCGGTGAATAAAAAGGATAAATAATGCAGCATCATGTGTGAAACGGAACGCAGCTTCTCTGTCAGTACCTTTGATGTTAATGTTTCCTAAAATGCAGTGTGTACACGCGAAATTTTCTAGTAGCGCCATCTGAATTTCTTTCTCAGTTGTTCTTTATTTTTCCTCTCTCTCTCTCTCTCTCTCTCTCTCTCTCTCTCTTCCCCTAGGTCGTTTGTACATCAAAGTTAATCTAAATGTAATAAAACTAAAAGAAATAATACATTGCAAAATAAAAAAAATACAAAAATAAGAAAATATGAAATTATATAAATATTGATACAAATATTATACTGTAAAAATGTTTTAATTAATGACTGCAGCAATGCTTGTTTTCTTGATCGCTTGCGTTTTAATAAATTATTAGAATTACACCACATAAAACGCAGATTTCTAGCTAAAACGAAAGCAATCCAGTAATTATACATATCACTCAGTATTTAAGCGAAACTGACGAAATTGATGTGTTGCAGGTGCGCGCGCGCGCGCGCGCGTGTGTGTGTGTGTGTGTGTGTATGTGTGTGTGATTTCAGTTAGTGGTTCGCTTCTTATTGCATTGTCTTATTTTCGGTTTTGTTGCTGGGCTTTGTAACAACAATTTTGCTGATGCCTATTGTACCAACATGCGTTGTACGACGTTCTGCAATCAATCAGAAAGCAAAATTTTAATTTGTATTGTGATGATACGAAGCAAAATCCTATTTTTTTTCGCGCATGCGCGAAATAAGTAAGTTACCCAGTAACACCATATAAACTTCTATCTCACTTCTTTCTTTTTCCGTTCTCTCTTTCAGGGCCAAATGTTCGAGTAGCTGAAATACAGATCAGAGAAAGAGGTAGAAGAAAAGAAAAGCATGATTAATTTAGTTTAATTAGTTTAATTTAGTTTATTACGAAACTTTATGAGAAAGAATGCTAACAGAATAGTAGACTTAAAAATATGATACAATAGACTATAATAGACTATAATAATAAAACATAATAAATAAAATACAATACAATAATCATTAGTAGCTTGCAAATGGTTAGCAAAATTAATCAGCAAAATTGCTGTTACAAAGCCCATCAGCAACAAAACCAGAAATAAAACAACAATGCAATGAGAGATGAACCACTAACTGAAATCATACACACACACACACACACACACACACACACACACCAATTTCGTCAGTCTCACTTAAATACTGAGTGATATGTATTGGGTCATCTAAAAAGTATCCGCAGTTTTTTGTCACTAGATGTGTGTTGATGGTCATATATCTAGTGACAAAGTACCGCGGATACTTTTTAGATGATCCAATATAATTGTTGGATTGCTTTCAGCTGGTCACAGAAAGGTTGCAACACTTTTTCTTCGATGGGTTTTGGAATGCAGCTTACTTTCCGAGTGATTGATTTTTACTCATGGATCTATAAATAAGAACCAATCGTTCGGTGAGCAAGCTGCATTCCGAAATTCATCGAAAAAAAGGTGTTGTAATCTTTCTGTAACCAGTTACAAGCAGCGTTGAATTATTATGAATTATGAAGGTATTTTACCAAGTGGTTATGTCTATCATATTTTTCGGTCCTAATGAAACTAACTCAAACTTTAATTATCGGAAGCACTCAAATTCCCCTTTCATTCGATTGTAAAAAGGGAATACTCGAAGACTTTTTACAGATTACGGCATACGGCATACAGTTACGGCCAATATAAACGCTCCCTTAATTAAGATCTATAATAAATGTTTTAAGCCGTAAGAAATTGGTCAATCGCATTGAATATGACAAAAATAATCGACTATGATTAGTTAATTTCTTACAGTTTACGAATTGCGACTCTATTGTGTAACAGGCCTAAAGTTATTACACGTAAGTTGTAGTCGTAATCATAAGGCCATAAAAAGCGATAAATTGATTGACTACTGCGTCGGGGCAAAACATTATCCTCCTCTGCGCAGGAGCAACACGAGTGAAACGTCATAACCTCAAAGCTGTGATCATAAAAACAAGTTTTTGTTGAAAGATTGCGGTTAACACCTTATCCTTATGACCAACCAATCGGAAAACAGTCACGTGACCTACCGCTTGCCTTGTAGCCAATCAATTTATTATCGCTTTTTATGATCTTGCGATTTAAGATTAAAAAAGATACATTTTTACGTGCTGTGAAAATAAATAATTGGAACGACAGATTTGTCGCTCTTATTCCAGCGGCTGAAATTTTGTAGTTTTAACATTTTCAACTACAAGCATCAAATGCTATTAACAGTGCTGCCATAACTGTGTCGACCGTGTTGACCACCGTTAACTGTGATATACATAACCTAATTCTTTTTTTTGTTGCTGATCCCGATAAAAGATTCGAAATTAGAATAACTTAATAATTGTTTAATTCATTGCGTATTAAACATGTGGAAAAGATGAACAGCGTAACAAATCTGTCGCTCAAATGTCAAAGAAGGGAATGTAAAAATGACCAAAATTGTCTTTGAACATCTAACACAAGTTGGATCATGAAATGCTATAAGAACACTAGAAAGATCTACACACACACACACACACACACACACACACACACACACACACACACACACACACACACACACATATGAGAGTGGTCTACTTAAATCAAACATCTTGAATATTTCGCTCATTTTTGATGATACAAAAAAAGTTTCAAATTAGTTTCAACGAAAATGTAACGGTTTCAAGGGAGACGTATTTTGGTCATGTTGCTTTTTTTTCTAGATGGAGGCATCAAAAAGATATGAAGAGATCTGTTCCCATTACATGAAATCCTCAAATATTTTTGCACTTAAAATGAGATAGATGTATATTTGATTTTGAAAAGAGGGAAAACAAAGATGCCGAATGCAAAAAGTGCAAACAACGCGAACAGATTTAAGGTCACCTCCACTATTTTAAACATTTTGATAACGTGATCCTATCTGTCATTGAAACAATCAGTTAGAGCAGTTCGTAAAAATTTATCTTTATTTTTAAGAGTCTGTGCTGCAACTATTACTCTGGATCTACAATAGATTTTTAAGCCTTAAGCCATGAGGAATGGACGAATTACAATTAATTATGCTCCTCGTATTCGACTGTAGTTGGTCAATTTCTTATGACTTAAGGCTTAAAATAATGTACTTACTCCTGATCTACAATAGATTTTTAAATTTAAAGGCTATGGCACATACTTTCCGTAACAGTAACTATAATGCGTGGTCTATAATGGGCAGTAGCAATAGTAGATTAAGGAGTAGGCATAGAAATCGACCAATTATAGTTGATTATTTTTCTCACATTTAACAATGATTGATAGATTTCTACGCCTACTCCTTAATAAACTGTTACTGCCATGTAGACCATACATAATGGATGAGGCTAGCTGTAAGAGTAACAATTGACAGTCGAATGCGATTGGTCAATTTTTTACTCTTACTTCTTACTCTGTGTATTGTAGACGACGTATAACTGATATTGCCACGCATAAGACGCACCGTAAGAATTAGCCAATTAGAATTAAGAGTTCAAAAGAATTCTCGATTGTGATTGGCGCATTTTTATTGTACGTCTTGAGGTTACTGTTACAGAAATTTTGTCTGCGGCAGCTCAAAGCCATAAGGAATAGACGAATCACAATCAATTATTTTTCCTCGTATTCGACTGTAGTTAATCAATTTCTTACGGCGTAAGACTTAAAACAATTATTATAGATCCTTAACCTGGATCTACAATAGAGTTTTAAGCCTTAAAATCATAAGAAATGGGCGAATCATAGTCGATTATTCTTTTCGAATTCGACTGTAATTGGTTGATTTTTTATGGCTTAAGCCTTAAAACATGTATTGTAGATCCGGAATTATGCGTTGTGCAAAGTCTGTGCGCGGCCCTTAGGGGGCCTATTTTTGTGAGTATCGCATACACAGACTTCTATTATAACACTAAACTGCTAACTCCTCACTTTTCCTATTGTCAAATAGTATGTATTACTTGTGTGCATTGTACACATGCGCATTGTAAGGATAAAATCACATGGAGCGGTATTCTGCGCATACGCGGTTTTAGGATGAACTCACATGATGCGGAAAACGACTGCGGAATAAAGAATGCGTCATAGAAGCAATCAATCAGCGCTATTCAAAATAACGCAGAATAATATTGGTTGTTGTGAGTTTAGGTTGGTGTGAGTTTACTCTAAAACCACGTATGCGCAGAGCACAATGGCTGGTATTCATAGTCAAATCTAATATTCAAGACTGCCTTCAGTCATAAGATGAACCAATCAGAAGGCCGCATTAGCAACTTAAGATATTACTTAAAACGGTTTTAAAATAAAAACCGTCTATAAATACCGGCCAAAATGTTTATGTATTTTCATATACTCGAAGAGATTATATTGGGTCATCTAAAAAGTATCCGCGGTACTTTGTCACTAGATATATGACCATCAACACACATCTAGTGACAAAAAACCGCGGATACTTTTTAGATGACCCAATATAAGAAAAAGTGGGGAGTTAGCAGTCTAGTCAGTCTAGTGTTATAATAGAAATCTCTGGCTTAGTTTCCACTGAGGGTTAAACCGGATCCGAATGTTATTCGACTGTAACAGGGGAATACTCGACTGTAGTTGGTTGATTCTCACATTTTGATCTGAGTATTGATTATGTAAATTTTCACGAAATTTTCATTTTTTCACATTTCGTATCAATCTCACGTGAAAAGTTTCACTTTCAAACGATATCAGACTTAGTGATTATGTAAGAAAATTATGAGAAAGTGAAATCAGATGTAAGGAAGTTACGTGAAAGTGAGATCATAAGGCGAATTTAAGAGGAACGATGTAAATTCGCCTTATGATCTCATGCGATACGAAAATTTACGGGTGTATGTACACGTACCGGTAGAAATGGTATTCCTGGCGTTCGGCGCGCGGCATTAAACACCCGAAATACACACGTACGTATTACTGGAAACGCGGAGGAGGCATGGAAGGGAGAAAGTGGGGGACGTTCTGATATTCTGTCCTTAGCACAAGGCGCACGATTGAGAGAGAAAGCGTAATTGGACATGATGCTGGCTCGCGGTGTCCTTTCGTTGTCTCTACATTTGTTACTAATATGAGCTATTCCGGTGTCTCTCGCTCGCCAATATTGATAATAATACTTTTATTATGCATAAAATGTTATTATACAAATACTGTTAAAAATTTGTGTGCATAATTACAACATTACATGTAATTCTGAGACTCATTGTAATAATAACTGCATGCATTTATAAAATTCCAGTAACACGTATATGTACGCTTCGGTACGAGTGTGTAGCGCGCCGAACGCCAGGAACGCCACATCATTCCTACCGTATACAAGTATGTACATACATACGTATTTTGATAGTAAATTACATTATTTGTTGTTCCTTATACATATAATCGAGAATAACAATGAATGTAACTCAAAAACAAAAGGAAATGCTATTAGACATAATGTCAAAAAATTTGAATATTGTGCGGAAAAGAGTGTCGCGAAATTTTCAAAGCCGTATGGAACTAATAAAAACATGTTATTTCATTGCTCTTGTTCTTGATTATATGTAGTAAAAAAACAATGTGTACTTAAAACTCGTAGAAAAATGTATGGGAGAACGTCCCAACAAACGAGAATGGATTGAAATGAATTGAAATGAATTCAGATTTTCAAAAATATTGATTCACGAATGTTAAAATGAATGCTTTTCAATCCTGAATGCATTTTTATTCATTTATAGGAATTGCATGGAAAATATCTCTATACCTTTCATCAATCTAAAAATAATATTAGCTTTTTTTGTGCAAAAACACACAATTGTGAATACTGTTCAATTCAAAATTTTGAACAGGAAACGCAGTTTTTCAATCCAATTGCATCCAATTGAATCTAACTGAATCCAATTGAATCCAAAAAAAAGTATATTCGCTATTTAAAATACGCATTCGGATAGAAAAACATTTCAATCCATTTTAATCCATTCTCGTTTGCTGGGATAGCACAAACCTTAAATTGTTCTGGATCAGGACCGGAGAAATCTTCACATCTGAATGGAAAAAAGTTATTTTTTAACCTATTTCATAAATCAGGTTAAATTTTCATGTGATTTTTATGCATTTCATATTTTTATCTTTTACTCGTATATTTAATTTAACATCACGCAAACGTTTTTTTAATATGCGAAGTTTTCACCTGTCAACTGCATGCTCTTCCTCTTCGTTCGCCATTTACGGCGAGAAACCATGCAATATCCATTTCAAATATATATTGTATTTCAAATAAATATTCAAATATGTTTGATATTTGTCGAAAACGAGAGAGTTCTAATGCAGTCTAATGCAGGAACAGAAAACAGATCAAAAGTATCGAAAAACAAGCTAATTTATACCAATTTACAAAAAAGTAACTAGATTTTCACATTTTAGGCATTTCGTTACTTGCCGAAAAATTTCCCGTAAACCATTTTACATTTTATAACAACCAAAAGTTACTTAATCTCTTATTTATTACATTTGCGTGAATTTGTTCACTTTTTGTGTATTCATTCTTAGGGGAAACTTTACTTTATCAATACTCTGGTTTAAACTGTCGGTGGAAACTAGGCCTGTGATCGCATACGAAAAACTAGGGAAATGCTATAGTATATGTAACGTACACTATGGTATTTTTCTAGTTTTTCATATGCGATATTTCTCAAGAATAGAGGCTCAAGATATATCCAATATAAATCATCCCAAAAATTATCCAATTGCGTTTCTTTTATAAAGACGTAAAATGTGATAGGCTAATTTTTGTTGTGCATATTGTGTTATGTGGCTATGCAAGTTTGTGTGGTTATTATACTCTCAGACTCTGACTGCGTTCAGCGGATTCACAGTTGAGTGAGAGCTCGCTGTTATTGGTGTATTCTTTTAGATCATCCAATCAGCATTTTAGATCTAGAAGAGTACATCAATAACAGCGAACGCTTATTCAATTGTGAGTCCGTTGAACGCAGCCTGTTTCTAGGGACTCTTGGCGACAGTAGCGACAATAGTGTATGTATTGTACATACTCGCGGACACAGACGGAATCGATGGCGGTTACAGATGTCGCCAATGCCTTGATTCAAATCAAACGGAAAAAGTCGTTATCCTTGTGGTGTGGCGGCTGGCTGGGGATGGACATTCTGATTCATTTCAATCATCGATGTGCCCGCCAAAGAGTAACTAGCGTTCGGTACGTAACTCATCCGAATCTTATAGTTTTGTGTCGTGTGATTATTATTACTGTTATTATTATTATTATTATTATTTTTGGTGCTGTTAGTGTTATTCCGCAGCAATGTCGTAATGTTGCTGAGATTCGTATTGCCTAGATAAAAATTAAATTAAACTGACACTCTTGTCTCTATCGCGGAGATTGACGTACAAGAACGAATCTTCTCTGGCGCCATGAATTCTCGATCAAAGGACGAGATCCGAGATATTATTCGCAAGGATCTGTTATTTATTCACAATCATGGTGTTGGACTGTCGAATCGTCTTGCCGAGACTCTTGCAGACAATATGTCCTATGTGCATGAGCTGTTTGCACATTTGTCACAACCGTCATCCGGTCCACTTGTGGCAAAAACGCCGAAGATGCTGCGAAAGAAGATGACCCAGCGTATCGAAACCATACTCGAGGACGAGGTATTTCAACAGGAAAACATCTCGCTAACTAGTTCCCTTTATTCTATCAATGAAGAGGAGCGAAAGGAGAACGAGGTAATGGGACGTAGAACCAAAAGAGGAGCATCCAAAAAAGCAGAGGATAATATCAAGAAACAAAGTTTTATTCTTAATGATTCTGAAAAAAAAGTAAGTAATGATAGTTTTCAATATCATACTTATGGTATTACGAGTTGATTTTAAGTCACAGAATATTATATAATATATGATTTTATGAATATTAGGTAAAGAGAGAAAGCCATATTAAAAGGAAGAAATATAATGTAAGCAGTTCTGATGAAGATAACAACGAGAATGTTTCTAAGTACAGTAAAGTTGAAGAAAATATAACAGATATAAAAGGAACCACAAAAAGAGTGACAAGAAAGAACTCTAAACAGATCATTCAGCTTATAACCCCAATTGAAAAATCAAAAATTACTGAAAAAGCTAAGGAGGCCAATGAAGATAACTTTGAATTACCAGTTCTACAACACTCTAGTAGAAGTTCTAAGAGTTCTCAGAATGGGGAAGTGAATAAAGTCAATGACGCCATTGTGCCCAATATAGATGATATCGAAGAACCATCTATGTATGAAGATGCAGTAGGAAGGCCTGTTCCAATTATGAATTCAACTTTAAAACATAGCCTGTGTATGTCCGAAAAGGGATTGAATGCTACTGTAGTATTGGAGCGTTTACCAAATCAACCACCAAAATTAAATGAAACAGTGGTGATTCAGAAGACAATAAACATAAAAAATAGTAATAGTTTGAAAGAAAATACTAAGAATACACTGTCAGACAATATGCAACCATACAAAAGACCTGCACAACATGATGACTATAATGAATTAATTACAGACGATGAATCATCGCCTGAAATGAAAAAACCGAAGAAGCAACTTAATAGGAAGCAGCCTAATAAAAAAGAGACAAAAGATATGTTAGCGATATCTAGCGAGGACGAAACCTCTAATACACCAGTGAAAACCTTCAAAAACGCAAATGTGTCCACAGTCACACAAGAAAGTAAAACATATAAATCGAATGCATTATTTAGTCCTTATGCAAAAGAATCTGTGAAGAAACGGGTTGAAGCATTTGAACAAGCGGTTATGTTTAGTCCAAAGTCTGTCGACATAGGTGCTCCAACCAGAATAACTAGAACGAAAACTCGTGCAATGGCCACTGCGGAAATGCAGACAGAAACGAAAACGACGGAGAAAAATGTTGCGCAAATATTAGCTCGTAAGTCGCTCGCTAAAGCTAAGAAGATTTCGTTAGCGAAACAAAAAAACAATGATGAACTTAAAGAGGTAAAAGAATCTGTGGTATTTATACTTTATAATTATTTTAATCTCTTCTATTTTCTTTTATTGCTGTATTTCATTAACAATAAATTAAACTTTCTCTTTCAGAATAAAGAACAACTGCCGGAACGAATTAATAAATTACTGACTCAAACTGATAAATCAAATGTAAAAATACAACAGTTGAAAATGACACCTTTAAACAAGACAAAATTGATGCAGCCTGTACTGTCTCTTAATCGTCTTCATACTCCTTCAAACATGCAAAATCTTTCGAACGTAAGATTAATACAAAATTTTATTTTTCTTGATTGAAACTGTGCCTATTCTTTTTGGCTGAACTTTTGCATCAGTTCTTTCGTCTTTTTTTCTCCAGGAAGAAAGAAGAGAAAGAAAGATGAACTGGTGCAAAGTTCAACTAAAAAGAACACAATCTATAATGCAATTTAAGAAAAATAAAATTTTGTCATATTTATTTATTTACATACTTTTATTTTAGTATCCAAAAGTTATAACCGCTTCGCGCACCAATATTGTTACTGGCGTGGAGTCTTTCATTCAACCATCAAAAACTATTACAACTTCCAATTCGGTAGAAAAGTTAGAGGAAAAGAGACGGCACGAGGAAGACGCGAGAAAAAAGAAAGACGAAGCTTTGAGATTACAGACGGAGGAGAAGAAAAGGTATACAAAAATTTCATAATGCTAATCAAAAGATGTGCAGTACAATATCTCGATATATACTTTATATACAGGAAGCGGCAAGAGAAGGAACTCAAAAACAAATTAGCAAGAGAAGCTAAGGAGAAGCAAGAATTAGAGAAACGGCAGAAAACCGAGAGAGAAAGGGAAGAGAAGGCAAAATTAGCTCTTTTGATTCAAGAAAGGCATCGTGAGGAAGCGGAGAAGAAGCGTCTTGCCCAATTGCAACGAATACAGGAGAAGGAAGAACGTCGCAAATTGGAAGAGCAACAGAGATTGCAGAGGTTACAAGAACAAGAGGAAACGGAACGTCTGTTGGCTGAGCAAAGACGTCGAGAGCAAGAAGCTGAAAAACGTAAGGAAGCGGAAGCAAGAGCCCAACAAGCCGCTGCCGAAGCTTTGAAACAGAAAAATCAGTTACTTGCAGCCCAAGCTAAAGTGAGTTATCTTTTTATGATGGAGAAAAAATTACTTCAATCCTACTTTCACTCAAAACTGATAAATCGCTTGTTTAATTTTTTTGCAGAACAAACAACAGACTAATAATAAGTATCAAGGTACTGTGAATTATGTGTTAGATAGTGAACCTGATGATGATGAATCAGATGATGAAAGCAAACCGAAGCACGAGATACCGTATTGGGCGCAGGGTACGTGTTCTTTTATATCTTAAATCATCATTAAAATAAGAAGAAAAGAATATGAATATGTTTCTTTTT
This sequence comes from Acromyrmex echinatior, assembly GCF_024713525.1. Lineage (NCBI taxonomy): Eukaryota > Metazoa > Arthropoda > Insecta > Hymenoptera > Formicidae > Acromyrmex > Acromyrmex echinatior. The sequence continues at coordinate 1,276,416 of NC_141862.1, read as the reverse complement.
TAATTACAGCGCACATCCGCAAAGTACAACTTGCAATGCAACAATACATTCCCGAAAGAATAGTTTATAAATTCTTCAATACTCGTAAGTGCACGCCAGATTTGACTGAATTATTCCATGGTATAGATAAAAATCGATTGAAGCGTACATCCAGTGCAATCTGGAAAACGCCACCGCGTATTTCCATGATGGAACCCGAGTTTGTCGAACGAAAATTGCCTTTAAAAAATTAATATGACAAATACATGTGGATATAATCAGAGGCATTACGTATATTGTATGCATGTGAAATGTAATAATAAGGCAAATTGTTTTAATTCGACAAACATGAAGTCGCGTTGTTCGTTGTTATATCCTAATATTCATAGAATGATGATGTATGTACGTAGGTCTGATTTGACAATTTAATTTTTTTTACTTATTTATATTTTATCATATATTTGCTGAAGAAAAAGTAAAGCCTACATATAATTAGATAATCGACTTAGTAAATAATTAGATAAAAAAATAATTGTTATGAATACAAGTTTTACCAACGTGAGTAAATTAATTCTCATTTTAATTTATACAATGTGTAAAATATGTACTATTTTAATATATATACTAACATTTTGCAAGAGTTTATAAGGTTCAAATGATGGAGAGCATTGCGGTAGATTTCATTTTGTGGAAGTGCTTTTGCCTCTTTGTATTGCAGAAGAGCGCAGTGGTTCCATTGGTCTTCTTAAGTACATCTTTTTACTGTAATTATAAATAGTTTAAAAATATATATATATATCAAAGTATTCGACGGACACCCTGTGTGATATCTTTTCAATGATTTCGAATAAAAATAAAAATTCATACGTAGGTTCTATTTTCTGTTCAAGCAGGAGTATTTTCTGTGCCTCTACAGGTTTTAAAGAGTAGGTTGATAAATACGTATAAATTGGTATCTACAATAAATGTAAAATTTTTAAGTTGAAATTGCATTACAGCGAATTCGATTGAATGCATTCAGTGCGCCCTCATGCACATTAAAGCCATCGTACACATTTATTAAAAATGTGTGTTCAATGTAAATATAAAAATGGATAACAATGAAATCCTCAAGACATTTTATTGTGCTGTTAAGTAAAGTCTGTATTTTATAATTCGAAATATTTGCATGCATTTTACATAGATTATTAATGTACATTAGTGCGTCCGAATCTGCTATTATATATGACAACATATAATGAATCTTACAAAATATATATTTTAATACATATGAAGTATGTATAATTGTATATGTATGTACTCACGTATGGCAAAGTATTGTCTAATCGCAGATGTTTCTGATAGATGGTTTCAGGCAACTGTGATTCATAATATGTCTCGAGCACAAGTCTGTCGAATTCCTTCCCGTACAACATATATTGCTCTCCTTCGAGAATTTCTTTTGAGATATCAATTTCCTTTTCTTCAAACTCTATCGGTCTTCTCATACCACCATGAAGTACCTTTGCATCGTCCCAAATGTACATTGCGTTCCCGTATATACATTTTTCAAATTTACCTTCAAAGTGGTAGAACTGGCAAATCCCTCCCTAATAATGTCTGCTGGAAGCTTATAATCCTCGAAATATTTTTGCACGGGCACAGTAGGCAGAATTGGGATCCAATCTCTAAACGTGCCCAGTGTTGATATATAACGACCTCCAAAACTCCATAAACGTACTGTGCGATCTGCGCTACCGCTATTATTTATTAAAATTTTTTTAGTAAAGAGATGCGCCTGTATCAAAACCTTTATAATAATTGTATATACCTGACTATCACTCGCGCGCTAGAAATGATTTGAAGAGAAGTAATTCCCCGCGTATGACCACGCACAGATGACAACAGAAGTGGCAGCATTTGATTTCGTACTGCTCTCTTCGCTCTTCCGTTTATTTTATCTTTCCATAAAAATGGGAATTCTAATCTCAGTAGCGGCATGCAAATTTTCGGTGGATTTGGTAGCATGTAATTAGAGAGAAGCCAAACTTTTATGTACCCTATACTATGACCTTCAAGGGGAAATTCCAGAAATAAAATTGTAGACATGAGAAAAAAGATTTAATTGAAAAGTTGAGGATGTAATCAAATCTTTAGAAAGTTCCAAAACCTGTTATAAAAAATTGATTTTCAGGATCAGTAGCTAAGGATGTGGCACAATCACCGACAGTGTGTATGACCGAAAAAGCACCTAAAAATCCCGCCGCAGGATGATGCGTCCATACTTGTATCAAACCGGAATCGAGGGCAACCAACAGTGTACCGACATCGGGTTTCATTTCTCGCGCTGCTAGAAAGATTATCGCGCGTACTGCAGTTACGCGAACAATGTTCAATGCTGACTCTTGATGAACACATGGAGTCAATTTTCTGTTTCACGAGGAATCGGTTTAAAACATTTCGACAAAAGAAACCTTTTCTTTCGTAGCCATAAGCGCATTATTATTTACTTAATCTGCTGATTGACGGATCCACTGATCTCATTCAATTTTCTAAACTCTTTCTGTTCATTCGTCATTCTCGTGTACCTATTAAGTCAATTAACCTTCGATTGCAAGTTGCTGACATTTACTGTATTAATTATTGTTCATGAAAATATCAAGTTGACATCACCTTCTATTAACATCAGTCACTAGATACTTTCTAAAAGGCTGGCCCGTTTCAAGATTCCAGAAAATTAATTCTTCGTTGTACGATCCGGTAGCTAATAGCTGTGGATATCTCGCAGCCATGCATAGAATGTCGTCGGTGTGACTGGTCGTCCAATTCTTTTTGCATATATCAGATTTGAAAATCGACAATTCTGTCACGTGTTTATTCCAACCGCAACACAGAATTCGATTTTTGTACCATGTGATACTCGTTATTTCGCTGCAGAAAAAAATAATATGAAATGAAAATTTATTATATCGCTCATGATATCGATGAAAAGTAACATTAGAAGATATTCTCTGATAGCGAATTATTCAGATTTATTCACGTTGCATGCTCTAACATGCTTTTACTATAGCAATGTGCTTATTGGAATACGTAGAAGCTATTGCATGTGACGCGGATAAACTTTTATATTACATTCGATTAGTATACTGAAAACTGCTATGTGTGAAATTAGCAAAATGTAAAAGTATATAAATATATATATATTTTAAATGATTATAAATGATAATATTATTGCTATGTTAATTAACAGAATATAATATATTATTTTATTGTCAAAAAGTTGATTATACGAGAGAAAATCACAAAGTAAGGTCAATGTTGTATATTAAATAAAAAAGTAGGGCGGTATCACAGTCCGTTCTTATTTTAAAATCATTTTAAGTAATATCTTAAGATGTTAATGCAGCTCTCTGATTGATTCATAACATTTTAAATATCATACTTAAAACTTAATCTTAAATATAAGAAAATCAACTATGAATACCGCCCAAAGACGAAGGCATTCCGATAATTAAGCGGTCATGTTTATGTGCTTAGAAGTGCTACGTGACTAACTTCAGAAGATTTTTGATTATTTTAATCACTTGTTAAAAGGTCACCTGCTCCCCCAAACTCCACTTATGAATCTGCCGCAGCTCTGCTTGCATGCGTAGAGAACATTGACCTTTTTTATTCACTTTCACATTATACACTGATTCATTGGCTACGTTCAGCAGAGAAAATAGCTTTGCAATTGTTGTAAAATTCTTCAATATGATTGGTTTTTGCTTTCGATTCCTTATAGATCTATGAACGTATAAACCAATGACATTGAAGAATTTTACAACAGTTGCGAAGCTGCTTTCTCTGCTGAACGCAGCCATTGTCGTGCGAGTGATCGAATTTACTATAATTCACGTAACTTTGTTATCAATTATTATAACTGTAACAAAAAATGTTTGGAAAGAAAATTGTATAAATAATTTTTCGAAAATGTCATAATTTTCCAATTACAATACTTTTTGTAATTTATGGCGTTTTTCCTTAGAATACATTGGTATCTTGTCTATCTGGTCTTGCACTATCAGTCGCGTCTATGTACTGGAATGGTGCACACCATGGTGTACAATATAACTTCATTATTGCGCTAAAACCCCGGTTGACTTCCATTTTTTAATTTTAAATGTCACACTGGCTCTACACCGTAGCCGGTGCTAAACACGGTACACTAGGCCTGTTCTTTTTAGCTGAACTTTTGCATCAATTCATTTTCCTTTTCTTTTCCGGAGGAAAGAAGAAGGATGAACTGGTGCAAAAGTTCAGCCAAAAAGAATAAGCATACTGTTTAAATGTATGTTGTACTAAGAAAAACGCTATTACTATGGAATGTCACATAATTTGTAAGAAAAAGAGCAGTTATTTAATATCCACTGTACCATTGATAATCAACCATCATATCGCGTATACAGGTTCCGGTATTGTAATTCCACATTTTCACTGAACCATTTCTTGCGCCAGTCACTAAAAATTGCTCCGAATCGTCGAAGCAAGCCGCAGTGATCTCGATGTCGACGTACTGTCCATATTGTATAATACTGTGAGCGTGTGATATCAAACGTAAACGGCGTCCGTACCATGGATCCCATACGATGATGCATGAATCCAATCCTGTAGAAACAATCTGCATCCCGATAAAATAACATATCATTTAAAACTGTGCAACTGTGTGTTATTTTATTGAATTATGCAACTCTGTTTTACTAAATAATTCAATTTTCATTAATGATTTTATTAATGATTTTTGGATAAAAGAGGAAGTTACCACACGGAAGAGCTGATTGTAGAGGACACAACTGACGCCCTTAGTGTGCGTATAGCCGTCCGAGATTTCCTCGTTAATTACGTGCTCGCAAACGACAACAGCTATCATCACGCTAGCAATAATCATCGTACAGGTCAGCGTGTTGTACACTATGGTCATGGGAGTGTATTCACTCAGCTCACGTGGTAATTTGTTGTATGTCTGTTTACGAAATGTACACATATCTTCTATTATTTATTAAAAGAAAAATATGATTTATTAAACGATAAGAAAAATAAAAATGTTCAACAGAAAAGAGACTATTATATCTAAGAATTATAATTTTTCTATACCTGAATGCAACTAAGAGCTGGAACGTCCCATACTTTTATGCATCTGTCTTTCGACAAGGAAAAAATGCGATTGCCAGCGTTAGTTACGACAAGCGCGCAGATAGTCGATCGGTGCCCCAACAAAATAGCATTTGCTTTCCTGGGAACAAACGGATTCCAAATGCGAACCACGCAGTCTGGTCCACCCGTTACCAATATTTGACTTTCTGAAAAAATCATTGTTTTAAAATCGAATCTGATTTACATCAAAATCTCCGTATCTGCGATTGCAAAGCGAAAGGATACCATCGCAGAACGTGAAACAGGATATTCCCATGAGAACTTGAAATTTATATTGCTTCTTTGTCCCACTCGTATCGAAAACGCACAAAGAACAATCAGAGCATTGGCTACTCGACACAAATACACGTAAGCTTCCATAATAAGCTACCTGGCTCGTCCAATTTGTATGTATATTTTTTAATTCTATGACATCTAATCCTTGTATCTCCCCCTAATTGTAGTAATCTTTTAGCAAAGTAATTTTCCGCAAAGCCTTCAACTACATCTATGAAGCAAACCTTTAATTTATATTGAAATAAGATGTAATCAAATTTGAACCTATTTTGAAATTAGTGCAATAAACAATTTTATAGAATAATTATTCACTTTAGAGAAGGCTTCTCCAATGACCTTGACCTTGACCTTGACGTATGTTGTCAAAGTCATGACCCTGAGTGACCTCCAACAGGTTTTACTTACTTTAATGACATTGTCGTAACGAAAAATGATCGAGTCAGTTGCAGTATATTGCTTGAAAGGTCCTCTATCCGTAGGATTAAAAGTTATGATTATAATAGACCCACTTGTATCACCTAGGACGATGTAAGAATTTTCGTTCATATTTCTACTAAAATAATAGTACATGCAAATGACTGCATTTTCCAAACTGGATATCTAGAAATATCATTTATTATTAATTACAATTAACAGTGGATAGATGATAAATGATAAAGTTTTACTAAATCTGAGTTAATCGCTGACCAGTATGCGGAGATCAAACTTTTTTGCCGCGACGTCGTAAAATCTCAAATCACATTCTGTTGAACTCGTGCACACTATCTGAACATCCGGTAACACGATCATATCAGTTATAACAGTAGGTTGCACTTTTAAGAACGCTGCAAAAAAGGTATCGATAAAAGTGTTAACTGAAGATGAGAGAGAAGTTAAGAAGTACTAACGATTTTTGGACTGCACAGTACGCTCATAGTTAAGATCTAATGACCAGTAATTAATCATTCCCTCTCGACTAACAGTTAGATAACAACCTCGACGGAAACTCGTGCTTCTATCCTAAAAATTGATATAATAAATCTGCAATAACTGTAAAAAACAGAAGCGAACAACATTTTTTTTGGAAGAATGATCGATATAAAAATCGGTCAACTCTTTTTTTTATTAAAAAAATCAGAATGTGTTTTTCCAACATAATTAAGAAATATGTTTTTCTAATCTATTTCAGAACGTAAAAAAGTATTATTATTGATACAGGAGAGTGAGCTTTCTCTGACAATATAATAAAAGAAGAGATGATTGGGTAGATATATATATATATATATATATATATATATATATATATATATATATATATATACACATATATATACAGGGTGTTTTATTTTAAGTGATATGATCGATCTTGCGAATCGATGATTTTATTGAAGAATTTTTTGAACGAAAGTTGCATGGCTTGAAGGGGGACACACGATGAAAATGTGGACTTGACCTTGAGTGACCTGGTCAAGGTCATTAATGTTTTTTTTAAATAGAAACCTCTATTGTTGATCACATATTCTTGTAGCTTATCTCGAGAGCTTTCCAAAACATATATACTAAAATTACGTTTCATTGAGTACTTTCCAAGTTATGGAGCTTGAAAGTTATAGTTCCGCGTTATTCATGTACGCATGCGCGTGTGAGCAGGATTCTTACGCGGGCGCGTCTCCGCGATCTATCCACACTGCTTGACATATGCACAGATGCATGTCTTGCCTTCGGCCGAATCAGTAATCGGTCTTGCCTTAGTTGACCGGATCAGTGATCGATCTTGCCTTAATTCAAGGATCGGCAAAATGCTGAAACTGGGCACGGGCGTTCGCGAATACTCGGCTATTTTGCATATCTACAGTCAACTTCATTCAGAGGAGCGTATTCTATTTCCTTTGTACCTTAGAATGAAATTTTGTATTTTATACTTTTTTTTATCACAAAAATAGTATCGCGCATATATATGAGCGTTATAGTTTTTGGTCTCGAGTATTAAATTTTTTTAATAAAAACAATAAATATTAACGTAAACAATAAATATATTTTATATAAATTCTTTAAATAAAAGCAATAAATATTCTGCTGAACATGCAAAATAAAAGAAAAATGATAAATAACTAAATAACAGTAGCAATATAGATAGGCAATCGTCAAATTATCTCTAGTCTAGCTTAGAAAAAAACTCTGTTTAGCTTAGAAAAAACAAAAATCAATTAATATTAATAATATGAATAAAAAACAGTTAACATTAATAATAATCAAAGTACGAAAAGAACTATAAGTACAGGTTCTGAGAGTCTGTGGGAAGAAAAATAGTTAATAATAATAAACTTAATAATTATGCACAATGTTTGATCTGTGGAATGAATATAATTCCAAAAAAATATAATATCGAGAGATATTATAACGCAAAACATGGAACTACTATGACAAGATAGAAGGATCGGAACGAGTTGAACTCTTAAACAATTTAAAATTAGCTGTCATCAATAATAAAGTAATTTTTATTTATAATATAGACATATAAGGTGATATTATGGTCAGTGTATATATCGTATATACCCTCTTAATATCTCCTATTAGGTAATAAATTCTAGTGATTACTAATGGAATTATTTGTACAGTAGTTTGTTGTTACACTAACGTTGTGTTGTGACGCTAATATATCAATATATACAATAGACAGCATTTATTATAACATATTGATGAATGTAATCATTAAGTTTTACATTTATATATTGATTATTATTAATCTATAGTTATTATATAAAATGTAAATGAGATGTCAGATAAACATCTTCTCTCCTCTATTATTCTCCTCTAATAGCATCTTTTCTTCTATTAAATATAAAAATATGTACATAAAGATATTTTTCTAATAGGAAGAAGAATCAGTTTTAAATAAACTTACTTTGTGTGCTAGTTACAAAATTGCCCATCTTATTGCACGTGAATCGCGTCCAGCATTGGTTCATTTATCAAACAATGTATTGAATGATTGCGGCAGAGACAGTATGTTCGGATAACATTAATAAATTCAAATCAATTAATCTGTCTTCTCGAACTATGACACGTCGCATTGAAAAATTAGGTGAAAATCTTGAGCGACAATTGCTATTAAAAGCAAAGAGTTTTATTGCCTTTTCATTAGCTCTCGACGAAAGTATTGACATCGTTGATACCGCACAATTAGCAATTTTTATTCATGGTGTGGATAGCAATCTGTCTGTTACCGAAGAACTTTTGAATATACCTATAAAAGATACGACAACAGGAGGACATATTGTCTAATGTTGAAGAAGCGGTGGAAAGTATAAATCTGTCTTGGGACAAATTGACTTCAATTGCTACTGATGGTGCTGCAGCAGTTGGACGTAATGCGGGCTTCGTAGGACGTTTGAAGTCTAAATTTATGAGGCAATCAATACAAGAAATTCATTCAATTCATTGTATAATTCATCAAGAAGCAAAATCTTTAAAGTATGACAAAGTAATGAAAATTGTAATTAAAGTTGTAAATTTCATTAGGACTACAGGATTGAACCATCGTCAATTTCGCGAATTTTTATCTTTTTTAGAGTCAGACTATACTGATATCTCCTATTTTTGCAAAAAGATGGCTTAGTCGAGATAAAACTTGAACGTTTCTTTCATTTGTACGAAGAAATAGCTATATTTTTAGAAATAAAAAATAAAATGGAGTAAAAATGCTCGTATATTTTCTTAAAAATTAACACAATGTCATAAAAAATAAATCTGTGCCTGAACTATCACAGCCTTTCTGAATCACTGATCTTGCTTTTCTTGCGGATATCACTAATCATTTGAATACATTAAATTGTCATTTACAAGACAAGGCTAAATTAATAGTTCATATATTCGATCAAATTCAGTCTTTTAAAATGAAACTTAATTTATAGATTAATCAATTTCCATGCCGACAGTTATTACATTTTCCAAATTTATTATCTGTTGTTATATACATTAAAGACGAGCAAAACGAAATTATATAAATTCATTTCAATTATTGCATAATGAATTTGACTTCAGAGAAATGCACGTTTTAAAAGTAAATTTTCTTATCTTTATGACACCTTTCATATTATTGATATTAATATCATTTCCGCAGATATACAATTAGAATTAATTGATTTGAGATGTGACATTTTACTCAAAAATTGTTTCTACACAACAACTGACATTATGCAATTTTATTCATATGTATCATAAGAGCATTTTTCCCGATTACATGTTCACGCTGCAAAATAATAAGTATGTTTGGCTCTATTTATTCATGCGAACAATTATTTTCTATAATGAAATTAAATAAGTCAAAACTGGGCAGACTTTTACGATTCGCATTTAAACGCAATACTTCATTTAAATTGTGCCAGGACTATAACACCTGATATGTCACAAACAATATTAGATTGTTATCAATTAAATATGAATTTGTAAAAAACGAATTAAGAAACATTTATTCGAAACCTACATTGTTATTATTTCATACTAATTTGGAATTATCTAAATTTGTATAAAAGAATAATTTTTTAATACTTTTCCTGAGTGTCTGAAATTCTTTTGCATTATGTATAAAATGTCTATATATGTTTTTTCTTTTTTACAATTACTGTTCAACATTTAAGAAAAATTAAAAAATAAGATAATTAGAAAAACAATTTTTCAATCGCACTTTTTTTATTACAAATAAATAGAAATTATACAAGAGAAAGAAAATATGTTTTCCATGTAACACTTATTATTTTTCCTCATAGCATTTATTGCCCAAAGATGTTCAACTATTTACCCAACGTATTCAACTATTGTCTGCGGGCAACTGCTCGCGCCCGCGAGCAGTGCCCATCTACCGATCCCTGCCTTAGTTGGCCGGATCAGTGATCAGTCTTGTCTTAGTTAGTCGGATCAGTCCCAATCTTGCCTTATAATTTAACAAGTACTTAACGGAAAGTAACTTTATTATAGTGTTTTGGAAAGCTCTCGAGATAAGCTACAAGAATATGTAATAAAAAATAGGAATTTCCATTTTAAAAAACATTAATGATCTTGACCTGGTTTTGACAAGATCACTCAAGGTCAAGTCACATTTACATCATGTGTTCACCTTCAAGCCATGAAACTTTCGTTCGAAAAATTTTTCAATAAAATCATCGATTTGCGAGATAAAAAAAAATATATATCAAACATATCACTTAAAATGAAACACTCTGTGTATGTATATATCTATCTATCTATCTATCTATATATATATATATATATATATATATATATATATATATACAAGGTGTATGTAAATGTATACATATAAATATATACATATATATACAAGATGTTTGATAAATAATAAATAAAATTCTCGTAGGGATCATATAAGGATAGAGCGGACTAAGCTGAATCGGAAACTCCTCTATCATTTTACAATTTTTACAATAGTTAATAAGATATTAATTACTAAAAATCACCGAATTGGTTTTTAATAATTTTTTACTCAAATACTATCAACTTTACAGAAAAATAGCAAGCAACAAAAAAATGTTTATTTTCTTCTCGTAGAACTATGAGAATTTTTTCAAAATTTTTTAGTACCGCATTTTCTCATGTTGGTAAAAATAGTTGCCAATATAAGAAAATACAGTATTAAAAATAGAACAGGGTCCCTTATTATTATTTTAAATAATGCATTAAGATTTCTCAAAAAAATGGTAGATACAGAAAAATATTTCAAACAAAAGTTGTATGATTCGGAAGGAGACATAAAAAGATACCATTGATTTGACCTTGAGTGGCGTCGTTAAAATCAGGTCAAGGTTATATTGATTTTTTTTTAATGGAACACCCTATTTTTGATAGCAGAATCTAATAGCTGGTGTCAAGAGTTTTTCAAAACACTATAATAAAGTTATTTTTCATTAAGTACTTTCGAATTATAAGGCTTGAAAGTATCAGCATTCCAGTATCACCGGCATTAGCATTACGCAAAGTGTCCGACCAACGGCTAAAACCTCTCGAATATTGTTCAGGATCATAAACAACATTTATTAAGATCAAGGCCATTGGAGGTTGTACCTGTTATTTTCATTTTTACACTAAAAACCATTTTTACGTAAAAATTAAAATAATAAATGTTATCCAGGACATGATCTGAGAGGTTTTAGTTATCGATCGGATACCTTGCGTAATGCTAATGTCAGCGACACAACTTTCAAGCCTTATAATTCGAAAAGTACTTAATAAAAAATAATTCTATTGTAGTGTTTTGAAAAGCTCTTGACCAGCTATTAGATTCTGCCATCAAAAATAGAATGTTCCATTAAAAAAAATTGATGTGACCTAACCTTGGCGATGCCATTCAAAGTCAATAGTACCTTCTTATGACTCTCTCCGAACCATATAACTTTTATTTGAAACATTTTTCCATAATCTACCATAGTTTTTGAGAAAGCTTAATGAAATATTTAAAATATTTGGGATACTCTGTATACATATAAAGAATTTTAGAAAAGATATAGATTTTTTGCACTTTTGAAAGTTCCAATCTATAAAAAATCTGAGAAATTTTCTAAAAAGTTAACAAAATTATATAAAAATTTTGGAAAATTCTGAAATTTATATGGAATTCTAACTGAAAAATTATAGAACAATTCTAAGAAATGTTTCACCAGGCAAATTTTTAATGTTGACCGCATACTGGCAAAACTTCCGGGCAAAATGTAATTCTGCACACAGGAGTGCGATGATGCGTTCTTAACAATTTGGGTAAACTCATTAATGGTATTTCCATTTGCGACTTCAAACTAGTGTCTATATTCCGAAATTCTATCAGTAAGTAAGAAATGAATTCATCCCATATTACTTTGCCATTAAGTCTCGTATCTATCTGAATTGACAATTAAATTTTTAAAAACATTTTTTAAAAATTGAAAGAAGGCAGAGATTAACTGACTTTATTGAATAAAACTTGAAATTCGTCCTGTGACATGTTTATTTCGAGGATATCACGAAAAGCATCATATAGTTGAGAAGAGTCCATCTCCCCATTCTCTGTTGCCTGTATCCAATTATATTTTTGTAAGAAAAAAATCATAAAAAACATTACATTTTTGAGAGGAAAAACGTTTAATTACCAAAAAAACATTGTGTAAACGTGTCAAAGATTGCTCGGTACATTGCTCTTCTATAGTTTTGATCCCGAAAAATTGTTCGAATGCTTCTTGTATACTACAATGGTAATGCTCATATACATAATAAATAACAACTACATAAATTGCTACAATAACAGTTGTTATTGTTACTTTTTCACTAACCTTACGTGATTTTTATCAATAAATGCCATCACAATTATAATTTTCTAATAAATGAAAAAATTTATTTCATAGATCAAGAGCATATCAGGAATGTATCTGATAATTTTATCCATTCACGTTCCTACAAATCAAAGGATTACATCAAATATTAATATATATCCATCTTCCACTATGTATGTGATCCACTATATATGTATATATCAATTAAAAATCCGCCATGATACATATTCATTTCACACGATTAAAAACAAATACCAATCATACCGTTGCATCGATTACTACCTTAATTATTATTACATTCATGATTATGTTACTACTGCCATTACTATTGCTACATTTTACTGATTTTATGGTTATGCTGTCGTAATAGGCAAGCAATTTACTTCAAAAAGTTGCTTAGAAATGCACTAACTGTTCAGATAGCAAAGCATGTTTCAATACAATCGCACAAATCTGTGATTGCTTATGATGCTGGCAACTTACCGTAAATTTGTCTTCAACACTTTCGAATATACCGACATTATAGTAACATGCAGACAATTGGCTGCGTTCGGAAACGTCGCTCGGATGCCTCCAATGTTTTGGACCAGTTTTTTAAAAGCTACCCTATTCCGTCATAAAGAGTAAACATTAATCTAGTGCAAAAATTATTGAACTACGCCATGGGTGCATTTAATGAACAAAAATTCATTCATTACTCACCCTCTTTATCCTAGCTGTCAAAGCATTTTGTGTTGTGAGCATTTTAAAGATGGCACCCTACCATTTTTGTAATCTACAAATCCTCCCCTTTCCAACGGTAGCCCTTTTATAAACATACATGTCGGGTCATTTTTTCAAAATTTTTAAATCAAAAACGTCATAATTAATGATATTCTTGACCACTTTTTTTTAGACACCTTTGCGGTTTAGTGTTGCCCTCAACACGAACTTCAATTTTTTTACATTTCATCTGCATACACGATAGATGCATAAATGGCACAAACTCGCGGTGGAATATCTCATACTAAATGGGTACATCCAGAAGCACGACCGCTCACTGAACGCTCAATGAGCTCTTGCATCTGATATTCCATTAGATCTAAAAATATAGACCAAACAGGTACAAGAGCTTCACTGAGCGCTCAGTGAGCGGTTATGCTTCTGGACGCACCTTATGGCTGCATTCAGCGGACTCAACAGTTGAGTTTGAGTGAGCACTCGCTGTTATTGGTGTATTCTTTTAAATCATTCAATCAATATTTTAGATCTCGAAAAATAAATCAATAACACTCAACTGTTGAGTCCGCCGAACACAGCTAATGTTTCAACACCGAATTGTGAACTAATATTGCGACTGGGCATAGCGCTTGTTTGAAAATTGAAATATTTGCTCTGGGATATAAACATTAATAACACACGAATTTTTAATATTTTTATTACAGTTTTAGGCCTTGAGATCATCTTTATTATCATTATCATCATCTTTATTTACGCATTTATTAAAAGTTCTACAAACCAAACATTTTAAATTCGAATTAAGCCAAACAAGAACATGGGTGAATTTTTTAATTTATCGATTGATCAATCGCATTATGCGCAAATGCAACTTTTATGGAACAAAATTACATTTGTGCACAGTGCGATTGATCAATCGATGAATTAAAAAACTCGTTTCATGTTGCAGTCGAACAATTCGAGACTTTCCTCCACAGGAAGGTATGTTGATTTTGCCCTGGCAAAAATACGGAACTTAAAATGTTGACGACGTTCGATGACGTTCGATGACGATTTTTTAAGAATTGATATGTTTCTAAACGCTTTATAAAAATGCTTACAGAACACCTTGAGTTTGAAACACTTTCAGAACGGTTATAAAATACAGTATATATCATTTCATGAAAGTTCTGTAATGCTAAAGTAACACTTTTCACAGATGCTCAGTAAACGCTGATGCACCTTCGTGCAGAGAGTTCACTATCAGACTTTTCAAACATTTAGCAAACGCTTTTCTCAATGAGACAAGCATTTTTCTTCCGTTCAACAAACGCTGTTTCAATGCGAATTATTGAGTCTTAGTAAACATTTTGTAAGGCGTTTACGCAAAGCACAGCTTAAAGACGCCCAAAAAATGTTTTTTCTTCAACTCCATAACACAAACCTTTTTCCTTTATTTAGCAAACATTCTTCTACATATCTAATTTTTAAGCAATGCACAACATCGCCACTAAAGGGACACAGTGAAATTCGATTTCTCGTATTAAAAAAAAACTACATCGAATAGGATAAAAGGCGCAGTATGATGAGAGTCTTCAGTGAAAAATTTTGTTATAAAATGTCCTTTTTTTTTATAAAATGTCTGAGTTTAACAAACTTAACACTAAACGCTCATGAAACTTTTTATTTTCGTCAGAGAATGCCTTCCAAACATTGCAGCGTTGCAATTTCTGCTTTGCTCTGGAATATAAATATTAATAACAGAGTTTTTAATATTTTTATTACACTTTTAGGTCTTGAAATCATCTTTATTATCATTATCATCATCTTTATTTACGCATTTATTAGAAGTTTTACAAACCAAACATTTCAAATCCGAATTAAGTCAAACAAAAGCATCGGTAAATTTTTTAATTTATCGATTGATCAATTGCATTATGCGCAAATGCAATTTTTTAAATAAAATTGTAACAAAATTACATTATTTATGAACACTCTATTGACCGGTTCTGAATTCTCAACGAATTTCTGCAAACGCTTATGTAAACGTTAAACAAACATTTATGAAACTTCTCATTTTCGTCAGAGCGCAGACGTGCCTTTAAGAGTCTCATTATGATAATAAAGTTTTCACTATTAATAACATTATAGAATAAAATAAAATAAAATTCTCGTTTAAGAAGTTTAAAAAGTTTAAGAAAAGCCGCTTTAAGAAGTTTAAGAAAAGCCGAATATTTTCGTTTTTCATACTCATTAGAAAATTTGAAAAGTTTGTGAGAAAAAAATTCATAAAAATAGTCATTTTTCAAGATTGGACTCAAGGACTTTTTTTTATCTCAAAAATTATTGATTTTATAAAAAAAATCTAAGAGACAAAAAAATGTTCATTTTAATCTAATTAAGCTTATAGAATTTTTTCGGAATTTTCATTCAAAGTTTAAATTTTTTTACTAAATAATTATTTTTAACTATTCAACGATCATGTAAAAAAATAAAGTATATATAGATGTTTTTCGCAGAATATGAGGAATTGAATTAAGTCATTTCTAGTCACTAGAACGTTGGTTGGTTGGTTAGTGACCAACTGAAATGGGGGTAAACCGCTCTCACCTATAAAGTAAAGAAATAACTTGAAATAATCAATAATTTCGCTTGTGTTTGTACGACAGCTGTAAGGAAAATGATTACTCAAGGTATAGTATAGTACTCTATAATAATCGGATCAATGCAATGATACATATTCCATTCCGAGGAAATTCAGGCTTTGTCGAACATGGAATTATTTACCGCTTTGAGCTTATTCAGTCGACAAAAGTACGAGGCGTGCGCTGCAATATGCACGGATTTGTTGAGAAAAAATCCGCTAGATCAGGTATATTTCTCTTTATTTCTTATGCATAAAATAGTAATTGTTTACGAATCAATCGTGACATATGACTTCGTTACCAGGCCGTATGGGTCCTGAAAATGCGTGCTTTAACGCTGCAAGTTTACGTGGACGATATTGAAGGCGAGGAAGAGGGAATCGCCGAGACCTTATTAGATAATTATGCGATATCGACGATGCCCAGACCGGGTACTTCATTGAGAAATCCTGGCACTAGTTACACTGGTCAAGGAGTACGGCCTAAAACACAATCCGGTTTGTCAGAATTCATCTGAGAAAATTACAACCTTTTTCTAATTTTTATTCATGCATTTTAAAATTAAATCCTATATTAATATCTTAAAGGCAGACCTGTTACTGGAGTAATACGGCCTGCCACACAAGCAGCAATGTCTCAATCGATTGAGCAGGCATTGAGAACACCGAGAACAGCAATGACTGCTAGGCCAATTACAGCAAGTTCAGGGCGCAGTGTTAGGTATATTATACAATATGACTTATATGCGCGTAATCTTAATTGTAAATCAAGAAAAGATTAAACGAGGTCTTTTCCTCCAAGGCTTGGCACAGCGTCAATGTTGACAGAACCTGGTGGACCATTTATCCAATTATCGCGATTGAACATAACTAAATACGCTAATCAGCAAAGCATAGCAAAACCATTGTTCGAATATATATATTATCACGAGCATGATGCGAGATACGTGAGTATAAACATTATATTGACGGATTATTACTATTATAATATTTTTAATTAAATATTAAAATATATTCATTGAATATATCACAGGCACTGGACTTGGCTGTTCAGGCAACGCAGGTCTGTCAATATAAAGATTGGTGGTGGAAAGTTCAACTGGGAAAGTGTTATTATACTTTAGGATTGGTAAGAGATGCAGAGCAACAATTCAAGTCGGCGTTGAAGGATCATAAAAACATCGAAACGGTCTTGCGGCTGATCAGAGTCTATATTCGGCTCGATCAGCCAGTGGCTGCTCTGGATACATGTAAGAGAGGCCTCGAGCACTTCGCGAACGATGTTACGATCCTCACGGAGATGGGCCGCATATTCGAGGGTCTGAATAACGCGACGATGTCCATGAAATATTACAAGGTGATCGCGCAAGAAGACGCTTCTCATACCGAGGCAATTGCCAGTATAGGCATGCATCATTTTTACAATGATCAACCGGAGCTAGCTTTGCGTTATTACAGGTTATTACATATATATATTAAACGTAATATATATAAAGTTAAACATTGAAGAGATATGAGTAGATCGTATGCACTCTTTTTATTTTGCAATGATTTATTTTTTTAAACTCACTAAGATTCGGTTGCACCAACTTTACTTTGATTTTAAGCGAGACTTAAACTCTATCTGTCTCGTTTTAAAATCGAAAGAGACACAGATAGGCAGAGTTTAAAGCCTCGTTTAAAATCAAAGTTGGTGCAATCGGACTTAAATGATTAGGTACATACCAGCTTGATCAAAAAGTTTCCGGAAGAGACCATCAGGTGATGCTCTGAGTCAGCTGATTTGAGTTCTTTTTTTTGACTAGGTTGCCACATCTATCATTGACATTTCCATCAAATTTTATCGCCATAGCTTGACATTTGTAAAAATTACGCCGTCTTGAGTACATCTACCTCTGCGCGTGTTTTCGATTTTTTACAGTTTTAAAAATAGATTTGAATTTGCAACGAGTTTGCAACAACGAATACCATCCAACAGCCATCGAATTCACCCGATATGGCTCCCTGCGATTTTTTTCTGTTCAATCGAGTCAAAAAACCTGCGGGGAACGCGTTTTAACAGCCGAAAGGAGGTAATGGAAAAATCGAAGACGGCTCTGATGGCTATACCAATAATAGAGTTCCAGAAATGTTTCGAGAGCTGGATCAAGCGCTGGCATAAGTGCGTTGCAGTCGATGGAGAGTACTTTGAAGGGGACAATATCACTTTTGATGAATAAACTTGTATTTTGAATTTTCTGAATGAATTCCGGAAACTTTTTGATCAAGCTATTATCTTCAATGCTTTATTTATACATAAGGGAAAGTTACTTTATAAAAATAATTCGTTATCGTTATTCAACAAGTAACGAATCGTTACAATTTCTGTTACTTTTTCATCAAATTTTGATCTCTTTTTTTTTTAGAATGGCTAAATAAAATTAAATAATAAGAATCTTATTAAATTGTACATGTGAGAACATAATCAATAAGAAGGCATAAAATTGTTTTGATCACTAATTTACCAGTTTAATGCGGGATCTATCTAGTGATTATGACGGCTTTGTAATTAATCGCAACATGGTCAAACTTTCTTCTTTTGAAATTCGCTTATGCAGACACATACATTGTACATGTATAAATACATGATAAAAGTAACGATTATATTTGTTACTCATATAACAAAATAACAACAAAGTTACCAAGTTAATGTTACCGTTAAATAAGGAAATATTATCGTTACCCATTACTGAAAAAAAATTGCAATGATGTTACAAGTAACGACGTTGTTTCCCAATCTTGTACATAATAATATTAAATTTCGATAAATAAACGTATATATGTTCCAGGCGCCTTTTGCAAATGGGCGTACATAACGCCGAGTTGTTTAACAATCTCGGGCTTTGTTGCTTCTATGCTCAGCAATACGATCATACTATATCATGCTTTGAAAGAGCATTAAATCTCGCTACTGATGAGAATGTGGCTGATGTGTGGTACAACATCTCTCATATTGCTATTGTATGTATAACTTATCATTGTTTTAAAACATAAATTATAAAGGATGGATGCCATTTCAGACGCTAGGTGATCTGATAATGGCCGAAGAGTGTTTGAAACTAGCCATCGCAAGCGATAACAGACATGCTCTGGCTTACAACAATCTCGGTGTGATAGAGATGCGCAACGGAAACGTTACCGCAGCGAGAACATATTTTCATGCAGCAGCTAACATCGCTAGTTATGTGTATGAAGCGCACTTCAATAGCGCGCACTTAGCTTACGAGGTAATTGTTTCCAATATACTGTGACATATGCCAAACATATACTACATATTTGTTCGATACACATACAGGTTGGAGACCTACAGACGAGTTATATCGCAGTACAAAAATCATTGAGTGCTTATTCTATACATTACGACAGTAAGATACTTTTACGGAAGTTGCAAAGATACTTTTCACATATATGAAATAAACAATGAAAGTTTCTTATATTCTATATTGTATTATTTTATTGTAACATATGATTTAAACATAATTTATGTACATAATATACAAAAGATACAAATCTACTTCGAACTTCTGCACTTTCTAAATTTAATGTTATAATTAAAATCGGAATTTGGTAAAAAAAAATAAATGGTTAAAAAATTTATGGAAGTTTAAGAGATATCCAGATATAGCAATTTAAATTAACGTTAAGTATTGCTCATGCACTATGTTTTTTTTTCTTATCAAGTCTGTATAAATATATACCAATCTGACAAATTTTCCAGAGAAAGAATCTATTTTTGTATTGATAAATTTATTTGAATTGCAGTGTGCATTTAGTGAGATTTAAATATAATTAAAAGTCTTAATATAGTCATAATTGACATATTGAATAACTAACAAGGGGAACACCAGGTGACGAGGTCAGGGATTTTTATGCGCTTTATATAGGCTATTCTTGAGCGAAAAAAACCGATACGTGTCCGGCCGTTTCAGCCATTGGTCCATAATTTCGAAGAAATCGATTTTTTAAATAATTATTGTAGTAATTTGAAAAACGTACTGTATAATTGAAAATATCAGTATTTTTATAAATTTCATTTTAATTTAATGTTATTAGGTTTAATTACTTTTTGATCTACGAGAACAAATCAATAAGTACCTGTGTTTCAAGACAGGCGACGCAAGTTGGCATTACCATCGTGTACTATCATCTTTCAAACAACACCTTCACTTTCATATAAAATTTCAGAGTGATTCATGCAATAATTTTGATTTGACAGTAATTCGTAGTGAGCGAGTTTGATGTTTTCCAATACAATGGAAAAAGAGCAATATCGATCTGTGATTCATTTCTTATTTTTGGATGGAAAAACGTGCAAAGAAATAAAAACGATGTTGGATATCGCCTATGGGAATTCTTCACCATCTTCTATGACAACCGTCAAATATTGGTTCAACGAATTCAAACGTGGTCGTTCCTCTGTTTTTGATGAGGAGCGCCCAGGCCGCCCGACAGACGTTACTGAGGAAATCGTCCACGACATGATTCTCGCTGATCGCCGAACGAAAGTGCATGAAGTAACAGAGACGGTAGGCGTGTCGTATGGAACGGTATTCAATATTTTGCATGATAACTTGGAAATGAAAAAGCTGTCGGCCCAATGGGTGCAGCGATTGCTCACAGTGGACAACAAGCGAATGCGGTTATCAATTTCCAAGCATGGTCGAATTGCGCTACGAATTGCTGCCGCATCCACCGTACTCTCCGGATTTAGCCCCCTGTGACTTCTTCTTGTTTCCAAACTTGAAAAAGTGGCTCGGTGGAAAGAAATTCACGTCGAATGAGGAGGTTATTGCCGAAACAGAGGCCTATTTTGCAGAGTTCGACAAATCGTATTTTTCTGAGGGGTTAAAAAAATGGCAGAAGCGTTGGGAAAAGTATCCTCCTAAAAGGGGATTACGTTGAAAAATAAAAAAAATTTTTGTAAAAAGCTTGCGTCTTCATTACTAACACGGATACTTATTGATTTGCCCTCGTATAATAATAATAATATGCAATTTCATGAAATTTTGTTACAATCAAAAAGTAATTAATAACATTAAATGAAATTTATAATGTCGTTTTTTTTCACTCAAGAATAGCCTATAAAAAGCGCATCAAAAACCATGATCCCGTCATCTGGTATTCCCGTTGTAAGACAATAATAAATACTTGTCTACTATACTTGTGTATTATTCACAAAAGCACAATATTGGAATACGTCCAAATGCAGGACTTGGAAAATATCATGTATGAAAAACATTGCATCACCTTCTGATTATTTTTTCGTCGTCTCCTGATTACGTCCCCTATTTACGCGGAAGGTTGGAGCAATGCGCAGTCTTGTAACAGATTAATTGTTATGTTGCGTTTTATGTAGTGTGGGATATAACTAGCCATGATATAACAAAATAAAACAGGAAAATTGGATATACTGCTAATGCCTTCCTGCCTGTGGGCTGACTGTCGCCAAGGAATGCCATCGATGCTGAAATATTAATAAATTTTTAAGTAATAATTCTTTTTGATAATGATTTATAATGGAAAGATATAATCTGACTATAATTGATGTTATACTTACCATACGTTGCCCACAAAAATCCAATCATGCTGATCACCAACCTAAGAGTAAATAGAAGACTGCTTTGCTGCACTATTAGTATGATTCTGCATAAAATTAGAGCGATGGCAGTCGGTAATAAGCAATACCCTAGGACACAAACGCTTTGGAAGAAAGATCTGTAAATTTAAATATATTCATTATCATACATTTACATAATAATTTCACAATCATTTCAATAATGAAAATCAATTAGTAAGTCAAAATTTAGAGTTCGTTTACTTACATATTTCCACCCAACAATTTCGAATTCAATGTAACAACCATAGATCCAATCCATACAATAACAAACACTTCTGCAAATTCGGGTCCTCCATCGTTTGAACTATCTGCTATGTCAGTTGAACCTTGCAATATCCTAAATGTAGTGCAATTGTAAATTAACATGTAATTTTTTCATATACATCCACAACATCTATGTAAATATATCTTACATTGCCATAAAAGTACACAATATTAATGGTCCCCATAAATCCCCTGAAATATGCAAACGTATTATATAATGATCAGTCACCTTTTTACTAACAGAGTTCTGTCATTCATAGACTCACATTCTTTTAGTAAACTTTTCTTTTCTTTAGGATATAAAACATGGAAAAACTTCTTGCCCACCGCTCGAACGTCTCTCAACTATATCAGATAGAATGATGATTATATCACACATATGTAATAAAAATGTGAAATATATATACAGGAAATTCTCCAGTGCGCAGTAGCGTGTTATAAAAGAATGGCGGTTTATTATATTGATTAAATTTGAATATAATTCTTGAATTATCTGCTGTATGTTATTTTTCAGTTGAAAAATATTTTGAGATTTCGTTTTAAACATTTTTTCCTTGAGTTACCTTATTCAAAACAACAAATTTAATTAGATTAAAATTAAAGTTTACGTAAACGAAAAATTTTCATGAAAGTTTAAAAGTTATCGGATATGAGCGTCATTTACAGTATGTTACTTTAGAATGTAATTCATTACAAATAAATAGTGATATTGAAAGATTATTATTATGTCTTAATTCTGTTTCTACGAATGTAAAATTAATTTTAAAAGTCTTGATTCAATTTATTCTTTCTCAAATTCTAAGAATTTTAAGAATTAGAAAAAGATGAACAGCAATTCAAACCAAGATCAAAGTTAATCGTACGTTAGTACAGGCTTTATTGTTTTAAAGCACGGTTAACTTCGTTGCGCCACAAAGGTCGATATTCATAGTCAGTATTTTAAGACCGTCTTAAGTAATGTCTTAAGACGGTCTATAAAGCAGCCGTCTGATTGGTTCGTGATACCTCAAAATTGAACTTAAGATAGTCTTGAATATAAGAACTGACTATGCATACTGACCGTGGCCTTATGTAAAGATTGGCATCTTTTTTCATGACATAATGAAATGGTCTGTACATTTTCGATCTTGTTATTCCTTTGAAAGTTACTCTTCATATATATTACTATTTGAAATTTTATAGTTATTAACTATTGAAAGTTTTCAGCAAGAGACACAGTTGATGCAATGTAATAGTGAATTGTAGTATATAAATTCACAGGGAATTGTTTTCATGTTAAGATCCTTTATTTTCCAATTGTTGTATTGTTCACATCGTGGTCTTTAAAATGATACTTTAATACTGAATCATTTTTATCTTTGTTGTTTGCTCTCCCGAGCTAATGATGAGTCTATTATGATCTACTCAATTATATTCTTTGTTATATCTGCAAATTTGAGAATTACTGTTACAAAAATAAACTTCGTATTTATTTTTTAAAATACTAATTATACCATTTTGATACTTTGAAAATAATTAGTGCCTTTTAATTTCAGATTAGACCTTGTATCAGCTATATCACTGTCGCTTCACCTTTTACTAGCACTTTATATCTTTTTGTAATTTTAACATCATTTAAATTCATTTGTAAGTGCATGCAATAAAATTATTATTTTTATTATAAATCAATATAGATTAAATATAAGTTTCACGAATCCAGCATTAGTAACTGTATTACTGGGGTTCTACAATGAGTTGGAAGTCTTAAGTAGTCCTAAGTCTTAATCAATGAAGTTGGCTAATAGCCAACTTGTACGACTAGGATTAAAGCCCAGTTGCACCAATATTACTTTGACTTTAAGCAAAACTTAAAACTAAGAGATAAGCACAAGAAGTTGCCCAAGAGACGGCAATAAGTCATATGTCATACGCCGAAACTTGTGCGTTACTTACGTCTACAACTCAAGTCTCTAAGTGTTACGACAATTCTTGTGCTCGGATCCATAAGATCCAACCATATAACATATGGTAAAGAGCACCAATTATCGATCAAAGTTAGATGTTATGAATATAATATAATAAATATTCTTAAAAATTAACACAATGTCATGGCTTATTTCGAGCTATAATTAAATTAACTTAAAATTAATATAATTAACAAACGTTTCAGCTTACAAAGCCTTCTTCAGTGTTACAACGCAGAGATATAATCTTAAACCATAAGTTATTATTCTGTACCTCTTTTTTCACACTAATAATATATTATCTTAATAAATCTATTTGTTTTACAGAATATCATAAAATACTTGTAATTAAAGAATTCTTAAATCGTTTGATACAAATCTGTGACAAACTGGATTCTCGATCTCAACCGAGGAATTTGGCAAATCTATTTTATCGCTGAACATAATTAATCTATTGTTGACTGAAGTATCCAAATATTCCTATCTTATTTCACCTGGCGGGATACTTATTGACGTTCAAATTTTTTTATTTTTTAATATTTTTTTATATTCTTTTATATATTTTTTTATATTATGACACTTCACCATTTATGGTTTTTAAATTTTCATTGTCCGTTATTCTTTATTCGTTAATTTAAGATTGTATTTCTGCGTTGTAGCATTGAAGAAGGTTTTGTAAGCCGAAACGTTTGTTAATTATATTAATTTTGAGTTAATTATAGCTCAAAATAAGCCATGACATTGTGTTCATTTTTAAGAAAATATACGAACATTTTTTACTCCATAATAAATATTCTTAATTTTCAAATTTAATTATCTCAGATGTGACTGTGCGCCAAAACATTCGGACATTAACCA
Source organism: Acromyrmex echinatior (assembly GCF_024713525.1). Lineage (NCBI taxonomy): Eukaryota > Metazoa > Arthropoda > Insecta > Hymenoptera > Formicidae > Acromyrmex > Acromyrmex echinatior. Next base: position 1,251,633 of record NC_141862.1, on the reverse strand, counting down.
CAATGGATCTAGACACTAATATAAATATGATGAGGAGCCGAAACATTTGGACATTCCTATATATGAAACAAGCCCCCTACAATTAATTCGGTAAAGAACTTATTGCGAAAAATATCAGCCAGAATAAAACTCTCTGTCTCGTTTTAAAGCAAAAGAGAGACAAAGAGAACTTTAAGTTTCTTGCTTAAAGTCAAAGTAAGTTGGTGCAATCAAGCCTAAGACTGGTTAATACTTCTGACTACCAATTACCGACTCATTGTAGAACCTCCATTATAGATTTTGATATCAGCTTCAAAATTATACAAGGATGAAATACTTCACTGTTGCAGTGTCATCTATGTCTCTTGTTAGCAAAACATCTACTTACAATTGTATCTTTAATAGGCTCGTCTAATGTATTAAATTCTGGTTCTCCTAAAGTCGACCTCTGCTTTGTACCAACTGTCATCTCACCCTCAACATGTTGAGGATCAACAACATACGTGACATCATCATACATCTGTTGAATGTAATAAAAAACATTGAATGCAACATATGTTTGACAAGAATGTATCTATGAAATCGTATCCTTCGATTATACTCGTCACAGCGAGTCTCAGTAAGCAGACATCGGGACACGATGACGTTTGGTAAATCGTAGTGGATGATACTTGCGTCAAGCTTTGCTTCGCCATCCATCGCCGCCATATTCGCCGTTGACTAGCGTAGAGTAGAATCGTTAATCGAAGCTAGGATAAAGTGTAACGTCGATGATCTCGCGAGCGATGCACTCCAGGCATATCAAGGAAGAGACGTCGTTGACGTCGTTGTCCACGCGCGATAAACTCGCAGTAGAACGTACACGTGTCCCCTCAGCTCGATGATTCGCGCTTACTACGATTCGTTATCGGCGACAAAGTCGTTACCGTTGAAGCCATGAAGACGCTGCATTCAGCCGATGTCGCGTACAAGCGTTCTTCCGACTGCGAATTCAACGAATCGAGAGTATCGAGACCGTCAACGTTGATCCTCAATGATTTGAAGGACCGAGAGACGCCCGAGAGGAGAGAACGGCTACAGACGGTTTGTTTTTACATCGACAGGTGGCATTAGTGTCGCCAGTAGTGAAATTGCGGCGTGGCCGCGTTCGAATAAGATATATCAATCGATATTGCTGGTTAATACTTTTCCGACGGTACCTCGGCGAGGTGAACACCGTTTGGCGACATCGTTGCTGACCATTGCTCATTGAATGACTTTCATCGCGATGCTTCACTCGTGGACGAGTCGATTGCCGCACACTTTTCTTTACATTGTCGTGGCTGTGTCAGTGTTGACAATACTCGCTCATGCGCAGCGAGAAATCGCAGAGTCAGCCGCGAGCGAGCCGCGAAAGAGCGGCGAATTCAAATCAAGACTCGACGAAGAGCTGTGTATGTGTTAATAATAAGTTGAGCTTAATTTTTTCTTTTTTTTCGTCATTTTTTAGCTTTACCTTGGTAAAAATTTTTCTCAGAATTTTTTATATAATTTTTTTTAGAATTTCTATATAACTTTTCAGAATTTCTCTATAATTTTGTAACTTTCTCACATTTTTTATACGAATTGGAACATTTCTCAAAAAATCTACATCTTTTCTCAGAATTTTTCATATATATTAATTATAAAATATCATAAGATTTTTAAGATTTTTTGTAAGTATAATTCTTGATGAAATGTTATAAAATCTAAAAAATTTTTAAATACTTTTTAAAAATTATGGGATGAGAAATTTCAAAATATTTCAGAATTCACTTGTATGAGAAGTTCTGAGAGAAGATATAAACTTTCTAAACATTTATGGGTATTTCTGAAAAATGTTCCAATTCGTGTAAAAATTTTCACCAGTTGTTATTCACAGATGCACTTTCTGTTCTTTTCTATTTTTTTCAGCGGTAGCCTTGTACGTTGCTTTAAATACGCTTTTAAAGAAAATTGTTCTCACACTCAGAATTTTTGTACGAATTGGAATACTCTTTAAAAATACTAAAAAAGTGTACCTACAGTATATTTTTAAAAATTTTTCGTATATGTGAATTCTGAAATATTCTATAATTTCTAAGATTTCTCATTTTATAATTTCTGAAAAAATACCTCTTTAGCTCTTTTTCAGATTTTATAGATTTCATTAGAAATTATAAAATAAGGAATTTTAGAACATTTCGAAATTTATACATATGAAGATTTCTAAAAGAAAATATATTTTCTTGGCACTTCTAAAAAATATTTCAATTTGATTTAAAAAAAAATCTAGTAAATTTTTTAAAAAGTTACGAAATTATTCAAAACTTTTGAAAAATTCTGAAATTTATACAAAAATTCTAAAAAATTATATGAAAAATTCTGAGAAAAATATTCGCTAAAGGGCAAAATGTGAAAAGATATAGTTAAAAAGAATGAAAAATTTGTTCTTTGTTGAATTAATGTACATTTGTTGTACTTAAAAAGAAATAGTTATACACAATAATATTAGGTGTTGGAATTAATTCGTAGCGTTTTTAATGAAAGAATGTTATTTATTTCACATGAGCATTAAAAAATACATTAATGAAAGTACTTCCCATCACTTGTAAAACGCTACGAATTAATTCCAACACCTAATAAATAGAGAAGCAAATAGCCACACGCAGGATGTCAGTAGCGAAAGTTTTATATTTAAAATATCATTGCTAAAATTATAAACATTTCGGCCAAGATAACATTTTCAGTATGTAAATTATATAAAAAAATTAATCGAATACTCCAGATAGCAACGTGTCTCAGTATGGCAACTTGCCATAGATTTGTCTTCAAATTTCGAATATATCGACATTGTAGCGAGTCGAAATTTTGATATTACTTTGACATTCTTAAGGATAATTTACCTATTTAAATACTCTAAAATATACTTTGATGATATTACACTTAATAATTTCTTTTTTAAACCTTTCAATCTATAGATTTTATTTCAATACTACTTTGAAGCTACAAATGCTTCTCATATTTCGATGCTACTTTGACACTTAAATAATCCACAGGTAACGAAAAGCTACTTTAATGGTATTGTACTTATTAACTTCTGTTTTAAATCTTTAATTCTACAGATTTAATTTCAATGTTTAAATTAAATTATCTTAAAAACTACAAAGAATCTAAAAATTCTAATGTGACTTTAATATTTAAATGCTCCATGGTTTCAAAAACCTATTTTGATGACTATCTATTTATATAAATTCCTCTTTTAAATACCTTGATATGAATTCTACAAATTAATATAGGAGTTTCATTGACATTTTAAATTAATTTATATAAGGATTATCCATTCTTGATTAGAGTTAAAATAAAGTTAAAGATTAGAATTAAAATTAAAGTTAAAATTAAAATTAAAATTATTAATTTACTTAAATGTATGAATATTTAAAATATACATACAGAAAACTACTGTTTAAAATATACAAACATAAAACTAATAAACTAAATATAGAAAAAATAATGAAATTTAAAATATGCAGTACTTATAATATTAAATTAATATTAAAATTATAAGAGAAGAGACGAATAATTTTATTCCTTTTTGAAAGCAGCATATGTTAAATTATCAAAATTCATATAAATACAGGGTGTTATGAGATAATTAACAGGAAAAATTAGTAGAAATTATTTGTTACGAAACATTTATAAAAAAATCGTTCAGTAGAATACTCAAATTGATGAAATAACCTGTAGCGGTAAATACATCGTGCTTCATAATTTCACAAATAATCGCGTAATGTTGCGATATAAATAGTCGCGACAACAATTATAAGTGAATTGATTACAATTTGAAAGTTTAATAAAATAATAAATAGTACCTAACTTTTCTTCATTATTCTGAAAATATTGTACAATAGATTCTGTTTGCAAACTTCAATTATACATACATCTTAGATACATAAAATTTGTCATTATACAAAAGCCCAAAATATTGATATATTAAAATATTATCGTACGGAATTTCACTATTGTTTAAAGCTTTTGTAATAATGTCTTTTGTAATAAATGGTTGTAATTTATAAATACCAACACTATAGCAATGTGGATATATTTCTTGTATAATCTTGATGCTTTTTTTTCTTTAAAAAAAAGTTTGAATATTATCATTTTGTAATAATTCTATTATTTTGGTTATTTTAATAAATTGATCTTGAGAAGCCAATTGTGTGTCAATGTGACGAGCACCGTTTATTAATTTTTATAATTGAGCATTTAGATTTTCATATTCATAGCATGTATAAGTCCATAAGAGTTCTAATTTTTTTACACTGTCTCCCAAATGTAATAATAAATGAACGTTTATAAAACAAAATTGAATTCCGTATATATCTTGAAATTCACGAACAAATCACAATAAATCTTGAAATATACGTATAAATCATAAAATCAGTAACTTTATCAAAACTTAAAATAGTTATAGCTTTAACTAACCGTAAATAATGCTCAAAATAATCTGCACACATTATTCCTTCAAAAATAAGAATAGAGTAATAAAAAAAAAAAACATTTTAATTCTGATGTTTTCCAATGTATTAAATCTGCAATTGTACATGGCATACAATGAATAACTTTCGGAGGTTTTATACTTATTAATTGTCTATTGACGATGTCAATAACCGGATACAAAGAAAAAGCAGTATGTGAATATTTTTGATCGAAAAGCAATGTCAAAATTTTTTTAACCACACTGCCATCAACACAATGCATGCGATCAATAGCCATTCCAGTAATAAAATCTGACATTATTTTTGACAAAACTGTATGTCCTTTCACTCCCATAAAGGGTTTGTTTAATGCCTTATTGGCAAATTCAATGGATTGTTGAGACGTTCTTAAAATTAATTCATTTTCAAATGGAAAAATATGTACATTACTACGTGGAACAATTTGAATATTTTCACCTTTACATAAACATAGACGACAACCATAATCACCGTTAAATTGAACGAAATTTAAACATTCACATTTTGCAGGAAGATCGTAAGTTAATAATACACCTTTTACAATAATATAATTAAAACATATAAAAAATAAGAGCATAAAAAACCACAACACAAGTTATAGTTTGTCATATTTAATTATTATTACATTAATTAAAACATTAATAATATAATTGTTGTTAGGTAATTTGATTTCAATACCTTCAGCGATTTCTTTTAAAGCCTTCATAAATTTATACAAGAATGTATTCATTTGAGGTTTTTTATGAGATTGTACCAGTAACCAAGAAGTAAAGTATTTTCTCTTTTCTTTTTGTCTTCAAAAGATAATTGGTTAATACTAAGATACAATAGACAAATGCTTATTTTTAATGATTTAAAAACTGGTATGCCGTCAGTATACTACGTGAAAGAAATATTATTAGGATTTCGAAGAAAACCGATGTTCATGATAGAGTTGTCCATCATAAATGTCTCTTATTCTTCCAGGTAATTGTAACGGTCTTCGGAATTGACTTTGCAATTTGTCATGGAATGAAGATCTTGCATACATTTCTCTTAATTAATTTTTACAGGATAGTTTAATGAAATAAGTATTCTTTTTTTGACGACACAATGGACAAATATCTTGCGTTGATTTTACTTCTCGATTACAAATCGTACAATAATAATGTTTAGTCATATTAGTTTAATTTATGCGAAAAAATGTTATAAATTTGTATAAACTATTTCTTGTTAGATTTTAAGATATACAATGAAATTCTATAACTGTGATAATATCAGCAATATATGACATTGTTATGTCAATAAGATTATGATGTAAAAGAAGAGATAAAATTAACATCATATTATCACCGACAGTTATTTCAGCATCATAATATAATGGTTCATTAATTTCATTTTCGTCATCCTCTCGATCATCATATTGCTCATTATTTTGATTATCTTCTTGATCATTTTGATTATCCTCTTGATTATCATATTGATCATCATTTTCATCATCTTCTTGATCATCATTTTGATCATTCTCTTGATCATCATTTTGATCATTCTCTTGATCATCATTATGATTGTCATCTTAATCATTATTTTTGGTCATCACTATTTCTATCTTTGATATTATACGTTCTATTAGAAATGCTTGAATAATCATTTTCTTCGGAAATTGAATCAATATCTTTATCGATTGGTTCATAATTTTTAGAATTGTAATTGCAGTTATTATATATATATATATATATATATATATATATATATAATATATATATGTATATATTAAAATTTTTTGCATATATCAATAAATATAAAGTTTTAATTAAAATTTTTTATTAAGGAGGTACGATAAATATTTTAAAATTATTAGAAAATTATGAAAAAATTATACAAATAGCATTTAAAAGTAATATAATAATACAATAAATTTAGTGACAGTTTATCATCTGGATCATAAGTTATTTCAATAAGTATTTCTTACTCTGTGTTCTATTAGAAATGTGAGAATGTATTATAAAATAATGACAAAAATTTCACTTTTTAATACAAATACTTCAAGTATTCTCGAAATCGTCACAAAATTTATGTAAAGTTACATTATGCAGAAATTTGTCCAGTAAATACATAAAATATTTATTTATTCTAAATCTATGTAACTAATTGGTGAATCGAAACTGTACATAATTTATGTTAACTGTAATAATTAGTAAATACTTAAAATATTTATATATAAAAAATTAGGTTATTGTTATTGTTTTTAAATTTTAGTCTATAACAATAAAAATAAGAACAAATTAAGCAAATAAACTATGAAAATGTATTGTTCAATAAAAATGGAATGTTATGGACACAATATAAGTGTGCGCGCGCGCGCATGGTGTGTGTGTGTGTATGTGTGTGTGTGTGTGTATGTGTGTGTGTGTGTGTGTGTGTGTGTGTGTGTGTGTGTGTGTGTGTGTGTGTATATGTCTATCGAACTTCCTTACGATATCGATTAGAAGTTATCGAGCAAAAATTATTTCAAGATACTTGACATAATCTGTTTGTTGTGAAAGGATAACATATCTGCATTTCTATTTTTCAAAAAAACTTTGAATACATTGCTGTTTTTTGCAAACTTCTTGAAGGGATTTGTAGAACATGTTATTTATGTATTAAATATTTAATCGAATATATATTTCAAATATATTATCACATTGGATTGCATACGTGCATATAAAATAGTTGCAACAACTTATTCAGACTTTCATATTCATTTATTTTGCATGTTTCACATGTTTAAAATATTTATAACACTATTATATAGTTAGTTCAAATATAACACTATTATATAATTACTTAAAATTAAAAAAATAAATATATATAAGAATTATGGCTCCATTTAAAAAATTTACTTTAATTTGATGGCTACAAAGTGAAGAAAAAGAACGTAATGAAATTATCAGTTATGCCAAAAAAAAGCAGACGTATAGGCGAAATAACAAAATTAACGTGGAAAGATTATAAAATCCAGCAACAAAGGCTATGGCAAAAATTTTTGCTATAAATTATTATGTTAGTACTAAAAATATTATTTATATAATATTTATTTACTAAAAATGTACAAACTATACAATATCTATACCTCTATCTTATTGCGAAAAATATGCACTCCTTATATTCCAGACAGTACACAATAATTATAAAATATTTACAAAATATTTGTAAATATTTTTGTAGTCTTAAATTGCACAGATCATAAATATTATTTATTATAAATACTACAAAACATTTATTGTAAATGTTGTAGTAAATGTTACAAAAATATTTAATAAGACATTATAATTCAAGTAAAAATATTTATTAGAAATATTTATTTATATTCATCATAAATATTACATAAAATATTTAAATAAATTTCAAAAAATAAATGGCAATAAATATTTATCATAAATATTCTGTGCTATCTGGGATTATCCGTATTTCTGAAAATATTATTCACCATTATTAATTTTTATTATTACAGAAAATGAAAATGAATTGCATAAATTAATCATATTGACTAATAGTGTCATCCATGATCCGTCTACAAAGATTTTTTTCTGCTGATGTAATAAATGACTGTAATAAAGGAAAAGAATCAAGAAAAATAACTGGAAATCTGGAAGAAAGTCCACGAAAAAATAAATGGAAGAAAAAATTACAAACGAGTTACACATTTGGTCCGGTACCTGATACTTATTACACTAAAATTACACCATCATCAAGTTTTTCCAGTGATAATGAAAATATATTATCAATAATTCCTCAATGCTCAACACACTTTTCTTCAAATCCCTCGGATTTATTACATGAAAACCATTCTATTCCTTCTCTAAGTCCTTCAAATAATTATAATAAAAATATCATCAGCAATTTCTCAATGCTTTTCAACATCAACATATTTTCCGTCAAATCCCTCGATTTTATTAGACAGAAACTATTCAATTTCTTCTTTAATTCCTTCAAATAATGCAAATATAACATCAACAATTTCTCTGTGTTCTTCATTATCATTTACAACTAACTCTCAACAATTAACTCTATCTACAAACATAAAAAACAGAATATAAGTGAAAATCTGGATTATCCATCGGATTCAACAAATTCAACAGAATTTTTAAGCGAAATGAGAAAAATGAAGACATTGGAATTAGAATATTTTCAGAAATTCCAAATAGTAAGGATTAAATAGTAAGAAACTATTAATTGTTTATAAATATATCACAAGTTTGATTTATTCATTACAGTGACTAAAAATGGACTATTTACAATTACTAAGAGAGATATTTATTTTCAAGAACAATTATTAATCATGATAAAGAAGGCATATGAAAATAGTAAAAAAATGGACATTGAATCAGAGAAAATATTCCAAGTAATATTCACTAAAGACTTTCAATAATATTTTTAAAAAGGCGATTTTAAATAGTGATAAACTAAAAAAATAACGAATATAAAAAATATAATATAATAGAAAAATATAACAAGTATAAAATAAATAAATATAAATAAAAATAGAAATAGAAATATAAAATATATATATATAAATATGTACAATGTATAAATATATATTATAAAATAAATAAATATATGAATATATTTAAAAACATAATAAATAAATAAACAATAAAAATCACAATTAAATAACAATAAAACAAAACAATAAAACAAATAACCAATAATTAAATAATATTTAATAAAAAATTGAAAAATAAATTAATCTTGCACGAAATGCAAGAGATCCGGGTTTGTCTTCCGGCCGCGATAATATTTTTTGCAATAAGAATTATTTACAGATTTTAATATGTCACTTAGCGTAATTAAAATCGTTTCAAAGATGCGAAAAAAGACATTAAAAAATTGTTAAAATTGCTAGTCAATTTTAATTCGTGATATTACTGCGGTAATTTAGTAAAATTAGCGTTTCAAGACCGAAAAATCTTCAACGCGCGTTTTAAAAGGACTACATACATAAATTCACACAGAATCATAGAAGCATTTAAAATCTAGCTCTAGACCATTTAAGATTTTGATTGCTACAATTTGTGTTTTATATATATATATATATATATATATCCTATAATATATTATATTATAAATAAATTTTATTTTATTTTTGCAGCTACCAAATTATTATTTTAAAGCGACTGAAGACAAAGTAATAATATTAAATATACTTAATAAAAAATAGATATTAAATGTGCATATTAATACATAGAAAATAAACATTAAAAAGGAACAATAATAAATGATTTATTGGAACGGTATAATATAAATACACAATAAGTAAAAGTCTTATTTACTGTGTATTAAAGAAAAATATTTTTCTTCTTTTAGCTTTTTAACTTTAATTCAAATAAAGAAACATTATCAACTGCTTTTCATTTTTAGGAAGAAATATAGCCTAATTCAGGAATTTTCCAAAAGAAAAAAAACATTTTTAGGAATGAAAGCACAATTGAATAAAGATTTAAAAATTATGGTGCGCGAAGTAATATTAGATATATATATATATATATATATATATATATATATATAGATATATAGATATATATATAGATATATAGATATATATATAGATATATATATATATATATACTTGTATATATATATATATATATATGGTTCAAGCATTGCGAATTATTCGGCTACTGGAAAAAGAACAAATAGACCTGCAATTGATCATATGTTATCTAAAGAATTACATGGTAAATATTTTAATGCATTCGTATTCACATGTTCTACAATATTTTAATTTATATTTTGTTATATTGATTTGATTACTACGCTAGACTTGTTTGTGACTGAATCATTGCCGATATATGGCGACGAATTAAAGTACTAATTAAAAACATAAGAAGCGAAGAACTCGTGAGTTAAGCAAAAAGAAGATGACTGCTCATAACTCCATTAAAAATCATCATACTGCAATTTAGAAAAATAGATTTTTAAAGTCGAAACCTTAAACTTAAACGTTGTTGTATCGATTAGTACAATTGCCAATTTTTAAAAAAATAGAACATTAAATTTAAGTTAAAAATACGTCATTATACTTTCCTTCTAACTATTACGCAAAATACTTAAAAGGGTAATAATATTATTTTTAGTTCAAATTTATATATAATATATTCTACATTTAAAAAATTGGCAATTATACCTTTCGATAAAGCAAAATTCTAGCTTTAAGAATTTCTGTTTTTTTAATTGTGGTACGATGATTTTTAACAGAGTTATAAGAAATTTAAAATTAGAATGCTCTTTTCACTTTCGCGAATAATTCAATGACAAAAATACGTAGAAACTTTTTTTAAAAACGTATTTTTAGGAAAAACTTTAAGCTTTCGTGTTAGATATTAAAAAATTTCGCAACAAACATATTCTATACATAATTGAATTAATTGAACTAAAAACATCGCACAAACTTCTGGCCAACTCAACAGATAAAATAGAAAAAATATATTTGACTATGCTTTCTTAGAACGGATAAACATATAAGATAATATTATTACAAAGAAAGAATCGATTTTATTACAATAAATGAGTGACTTCGAAAGAGAAAGTATCGAAAGACAAATAAATCAAGAAAAGAAATAAAAAAGTTAAAAGGAAAAACAGGAAGCATATCACGTATCACGAAATATTAATAGCTTAAGAAACAATCAACCTATGGATAATAATTTCCAAAATTATAAATCTGCAAAGAATAATAACACTAATAATGAAACAATCCTCTTTACGAAGCGGTAAAAATTTTTTAAACAAAAATAAATTAGAAATTATTATTATATGGATCGTAACAAAAAAGTTCATATTGCTATAAAAGTTAGCGAAATTCGAATTTCAAACAGTAACTTGGTTAAAAATAAATTAAATTTAAATTTCAAAAATTAGTTTATATAAATTTAAAATTCTCTTCTTTCGAAAGATCATTATTTCTTCTGAGTTTTTGTGAATTTACTCTATTGAAACTTTAAAATTTTACTTTTTTGAAACTTTGCTCTTTTGAACAGTATAATTGCTAAATTTTTTAGAAATATATAGATACAAATGATATATCGCACTACAAATTTTTGGTACGACCCAATGCAATAAAAAAAATTAAAATTAAAAGAAAATTGTAACTAAAATATTTTTATTTTTAGATTCGTTTCAGCAATATACGTTGACTAATTTGTAAAAATATTTTTATTAATTCAATCTATTATAATTCAACTATATTATCTATTATAATTTTATCTATTTAATCTATTATAATCAGCGCATAATATCTGTCTATTTAATCTATTATAATTCAACTATATTATTAATATCACACAATATTAAATAAAAATATATCTATAATAAGTATTATAATTATTAATATTAATGAATATTACTATTATAATTGTGCTCTAATGTTAAGCAATTTTTAATAAATTTTAATAAATTTATGTTTTGATATAATTTAACTGTCTGTTTCTGAGCTTTATATTTTTATTAATAATTTTATGGATGAAAGATACATTATCATTTATATATTCGGGAACGTTTGTAATTTTCTTGCATTTCACAAAAAGTATTTCGGTGAAAAAAAATCAGAAAAGTTTTTAAAAATGTATTTTAAAGAGGAAGAATATAGAACTTCAAATTTAGAAAAAGATTTTATACAATAAAATTATACACAATAAAAAAGTCAATTTGTGAAAAATTATTGCAGCAATTTTTTTCTGAAAGCATTTTAAAGCTTAGACAGTCTATTTGAAATATTTGTTTATTAAATTTTGTGATGTTTCATTCACATAGAGCGCTTCAAAGATTAACAAAAATATTGAAAAAAATATTTTTGAAAAATTTCAATTTTATGTAATTTCGAAAATATCATAGAGTCAAAATCCAAATTCCAGTTTAAAACTCTATTTTTCCTCTTTGAATTGCATCTTTAAAAATTTCGCTGCTATTTTTCTTCACTGAGATACTTAAATTTCCGTGAAATGTGAGAAAATCGCAGTTCCCGAATTTATAAACAGTGTATATTCAAGTAGCAGATGAAGTTTCAATAGAGGTTGTGATTAAATCTATTTTGCAATCCTATCTATATATATTAGGTGTTGGAATTAATTCGTAGCGTTTTTTTAATGAAAGAATGTTATTTATTTCACATGAGCATTAAAAAATACATTAATGAAAGTACTTCCCATCACTTTCTACTACTTTTGACCATCTTTCGGGCAGTGAATGAATACCGCGTCGGAAGAACTGTTCATCTTTAGATGAAATCCAGGAATCGAACCATTTTGTACAATCTTCGTAAGATGTGAACTTCCGCACAAGCTATGAGCTAATGATCGAAACAAGTGGTAGTCGCTAAGTGCAATATCAGGAGAATACGGCGGGTGCGGTAGCACTTCCCATTTAAGTGTTTCCAGGTATGTTTTTACCGGTTTTGCAACGTGTGGGCGAGCATTGTCGTGCAGCAAGATGACTTTATCGTGTCTTTCGAAGTATTCCGACCGTTTTTGCTTCAATGCACGGCTCAAGCGCATCAGTTGCCGTCGGTAGAGATCTCCAGTAACGGTTTCATGCGGTTTTAGCAGTTCGTAGTATATGACACCCTTCTGATCCCACCAAATACAGAGCAGGAGCTTTGAGCCATGGATATTGGGCTTTGCCACTGATGTTGATGGTTCGCCGGGCTTAACCCATGACTTTCTGCGCTTTGGATTGTCATAATGGATCCACTTTTCGTCACCGGTAACAATCCGATGCAAAAAACCTTTTCTTTTCTGCCGTTGAAGCAGCAGTTCGCACGTGAGAAAACGTCTCTCAATATCCCTTGGTTTCAATTCATATGGGACCCAATGTCCTTCCTTCTGGATCATGCCCAAACTTTTAAGACGTTTTCCTATTGTTGAGAAGTCAACTTCCAATGACGTAGATAATTCTTTAAGTGTTTGACATGAGTTTTCATTGAGCAGTGCCTGCAAATCGTTATCTTCAAATTTTTTCGGCTGACCAGGTCGCTCCTTGTCATCCAAGTCGAAATCACCAGCTTTAAAACGTGCAAACCACTTCCTACACGTTTGCTCAGCCAGAGCATGTTCACTATACACATCCACTAAAATACGATGAGCTTCAGCTGCACTTTTGTTCATATTAAAGTAATGAAGCAAAACTCCCCGCAAAAACACTTTATCTGGCACAAATTTTGACATATTCAATGAATTATACAGTATTGTTATTTATGATTTCAAGAAAGGTTATGTACGGCAAATGACGTCCTATGATAGATGTTTACAATGTATACAGAACTATAGGTAACAACGAAATAGTGTACTGCTTGTGCCATCTCTTGTAAAACGCTACGAATTAATTCCAACACCTAATATATTAACTCCTATTGTAAATTAATCTATTTTAACACTAAAAACAATGAAAAGGGAAATTAGACACCATTAGAGTCAAAGTAGAAGTAAACTGTGTCATTATAATTTAACCTATCTTAATATTTTAGCTCCTGCATTATAGAATTAAAGATTTAACCAAAGATCCAAATTTTGACTCGGGTAATGCAGACAACAATGTGTGTATGTATTGCAAGCAGTTTAACAGCGAGATAACTGCATCAATGTTATCTTGTGTTGGCAATATGAGAACATTGTATGATGCTGCACATTATTATGACAACATAATGGCAGTAGTATGAATTTTGATGATGGCGATTTGAAAGTTGTCCTCAACTACTGGCGAGTTGCTACTCAAAGTTATCATATCATGAAGGCATCAAGTTGTCAACAAATGAGGACTCAGTTGCTACAATTCTGGTAGCAACACATGCTTAGCAATGCATACTCAGTCAGCAACAAGACAGACACTATCTGGGACGAAACGATAAATCAAATGCGTTACAATTTATCGGTTACAATTAATACGCATAGATAATATAAATATAATTACAGACAAAGTTAGAGATTAATATAGATAAATATAATACGAAGTTCCTAAACCGAAGAAAATGGGGGGTAAGACAAATATTAATTATAAAAACTTACAAAATTGCTTTACTACTTCACTAATATTCACTTCGCTTATCAACTCATTCTCGAATATCAGCGCACAGTGGGGAAATAAAAATTATTGTTCAAAAATTGTGGTCTGCAGCAATTTTTGAAGTAATTTTTTTTTACTGTCGAACGGTGCCCTCATGCGCTTCGAGCGATTGTTCCCTCTCCCCTTCCCCCTCCCCCACCCCACAAGTCGCTCCTATACGATACAACCACCTTAATTATTGCCACAATTACTTTGATAAATTGCAGCAATACTATTGTAACATATCACAAAAACATTACTATAATATTTCAATTTTATTTATCAATATGTAATATATCAGTAATATCTATATATTTCACTGTAATATATAACATTTCTGATTCAATGCAATATTGCTGCGATATTACTGTGATATTATATGCTATATAGCAGTATAAATTGTAATTCGTTGAAACATTGACTGCGTTCAGCAGGAAAAGCAACTTTGCAAATGTTGTAAAATTTTTTAATATGATTGATTTTGCCCTTAGTTCCTTACTGGATTTAAATGTATAAACCAATTATATTGAAGAGTTTTATATTAATTGAACGCAGACATTTATTGCCGCCGCGTGACAAGAAAGATTTTTCAAACTTTATAATTAACTCTCATAATTTTTTGGAATACCTGAATTAAAAAAATTCTTTGAATATCTCTGGTGAAAATTTTTCTCATAATTTTTATACGAATTGGAACATTTTTCAGAAATACTCAGAAATATTCGGAAAGTTTACATCTCTCAGAATTTTTCATACAAGTAAATTCTGAAATATTCTGAAATTTCTCATTCCACAATTTTTAAAAAATATTTAAAAATTTTTCAAATTTTATAACATTTCATCAGAAATTATATTTACAAAAAATCTTAGAAATCTTACGATATTTTATAATTAACATATATGAAAAATTCTGAGAAAAGATGTTAATTTTCTGAGAAATGTCCTAATTCATATAAAAAAATGTGAGGAAATTATAAAATTATATAGAAATTCTGAAAAATTTTATGAAAAATTCTGAGAAAAATTTTCATCAGAGATGGCAAAGAAAATGAAATAGAATGCATGGAGTTTCTTATTATTTCCATTTCTAGTTAATAATAAGTACAAAATAGGCGTACCTGCAAAGTATAAAATATACAATATATAATATTTGCAAAAAATTTGTAAATTATTATATATATCTACAAATTTAAAAAATATATATACCTGCATATAAAATTTATAATTTAGTATAAAATATAATATTATAAAATATATACTGATTAGTTCTTTTTCTGCATTTTTTAAATTTATATCACAAATTATATTTCGAATTATATTCAATAATAATAAAAAATTATTTTTAATAATAGTTGCAAATGCATTGCATTGCAACATTGCTACGACCTTACAGCGTAATCTTGTTGAAGGCGAACATTTTTATGATGCTATGATATTGCAACAATGTTGTAAATACATTGCGCAATCTATTTGCAATATTACAACATTGCAATGAGGTCTGCAATCCTTTTGCAATCTTTCTGTGCTATATGGATCAGTCAATGTGTTAATGATCATATGTTATCATAAAATTTTCAGATTCTGTGATTCTCAGGCAAATATTATTGCATTGTTAAGAGATGTAATGATGAGGAGAGAGAATATTTTAAAAGTTTTACATCTGTGATAGTTATATCTTGGCCGAAACGTTTTTATGTTTTAACAGTGATGTTTTAAATACGACTCTCGCTACTGTGTGTGGTTATCTGCTCCTTTATTTATTGTTTATAATTTGTGCTATGTTGTTGTGGTTTTAAATAGTTATATATTTGGAATTTAACGAAAGCGAGATAAAGTTTTAATGCAATCCAGTGTAGTGGCAAGGAACAAGCCTAAGAGTTATTAATGCGCTTTCTTCATTGCTATACAATTCTATTTACTAATATAAATGAATGTCTTACATTAAGTATTTTCATTAAGTATTTACATTTTTTATATTTATCTTACTTATTCTAAAATATAATACCTCATAGTATATATAATATTATCTTATTTATGCTAAATATTTTATCTAGCATTCTGTATTTTATCTTTAACTTTTTAACTTTCGTCAAAAACAGATTAACAGTAACATTAATCAATATTGTAATTTCCCATTCGACAATAATGTAACGTAACACATATTGTATGTAATAGTTACATTTTTTTAAGTAGGAAATCGTAATACTGATATAATGTTACTGTTATTTTATGTTCAGCGGATCATTACTTATTAATTTATTATTATGTTTACTACTTTTTTATCTGTCAACTATTTTTTGTAATAGTTAAGAAATTATTTGCTCAACGACGAAAAGATCACATAGAAGCTGTGCAAACTCTCTTAAAAATGGACAATTACGAGCGTCTGTACAAAATGATCGTGATGCTAGCTGAGAAGGTAGTCGAAGTCATTGAATCGAGTAAAAATGTCCTCGAAAAGGCCGGTTTCCTACAGTACAGTAATTCCTTTCCAGAAGATGCCAACATCAAAGATGGTACGATTATTTATAGATAGCCAGATAGTCGAATCTTTCAAAAATAAATTTCGTAAAGTATCTGCCAATTTTATCGTCAGATGTATCGAGAGAATTTGCTAATAGAATATGATGGCAGATTGAGTGCAGAAACTGAGCAGAATCTGCCATTTCGCAACCATTTAAATAATTATAATATGACAGACTATACTTGGTTCTGCTGGTTTCTGAAAATTTTTCAAAATTTCTACATGTAATTATATAATTTTGTAAATTGAAGGACTTTTGAGAAATATTGAAAAAACCTAAATCTTTTCTAGAATTTCTCATATATGTGACTTCTAAAATATTCTAATAAAAAGAGGCTCAGACGTTTGGAATTTAGAAAAATTTGAATCTTATGATACGTAAAATGTATCACCTAGACATTATTTTGGTCAAGCAGTAAGATGCGTTTCTCAGCCATTGTCGACAAAATCGACTTTGGAAAATTCCGGAGTATGTATGTCGCAGCCTTTTTACGAAATTAGCCTTTTCATGAAAAGGCTAGCCTTTACGCAATTAAACGGCGCCTTTTTGCGAAATCAATGATAAAAAATGTATTATTAATCATTCTAGGCCCTAGAACAATAATAGTAACTATCAAATAAAAGCAAATTTGATCATTCTTCAGAAGAGCTTTCTCACTTCCTATTTCGATGAAATTAGGCTCATTCGACGCGTTTTTGCGTAAAATGAAAGAATTTGGCAGAAAAATGTCCGGAACTGCTCTGCACAAAGTGAGATATCGAGCGTTAAAGTTGATTAAAATGTTACTACGTAATACGATCAATCTGTCATGTAGACAATGAAGTGTATAGACTAGTGCTTATTAATTCGGGGCGGCATAGTCGCTGACGCTGAAATTGGGAAAATTTTTCTTAATTGAGTATAATTTATATCGAATATCCCACAGCAATGGACACAATTTTATCTTCCTACTTCCTCCTCAGGCCAGACACCAGATCGATAGTTTTTTGAGTCTGTATATACAATATATTAGAGTAAATAATTTTTCTCTCCTGTATCAAGTTTAATATCTCCAAAATGGCTCCTCCATGCTTCCGCCGCGAAAGAACTAGAGATAGGATTTAACGAGTATTCTTGACTAAATTCATGGATGGGATCCATAAAGCACAACCCACATAAGTATTACTGTCCAATGAATACCTTGATCCGTTCATAAATATACAAATCTCTTCAATAGAAGTAACCTTGAATGCAATTAGGTTTGTGAAAGCTCTATTCGGGTTGTCACATCCCCTTGACAAAACTCCCGAATCCAAGTTGATTTCTAATTTAATATTCCATCTATATAATATGTATGCGAAATGTTTCCTTTAGCTATTTTTTTATGCGAAATTAAAAATGATAGACGACTAATTTTTATTAATTATGTTTGAATGTTTGAGCTGTACAAATTTTAAAAAGAAACAGTCCGCAAATTTCACTATTCTGGATTCAAAAGGGTGTTGTTTAGAAAATTTCCAACACACAGTATTTGCTGAAGTCTTGGGGAATCTCATTGCTAACTTATATATCCTATAGAGCATGTTATTAATTTGCTTAATGTATGATTTAGACACGCTAGTAAATCAAAAGAAATCTCAAACTGAGTCAAAATTGTCGCATTAATGAACATAGTGGTGGTTGATGATCTGATACCCTATGATGATCCTGTTATTCATTTCAATATATTTACAAACTTAGCTGATTTTCATTTCAGCTTCACCAAGTGATCCCTCCATCTCAACCCCGAGTCCATGACCAGACCTAAATATTTTATCGAATTAGAGAATGGGACAATCTTATCTTTAATTGAATGTTATTTGGTATAATATGTTTTCTCCTTCTATGAACTATAGTAAATTGAGTCTTACTTATTTCTAAATTTAAATTAATCGAAGTCAGGAGTCAGCGCTTTCAAAGGCCAATCTTAAGTGAATGACAATTACCTTTGAATTATATAAAATCACGAAATCGTCTGTGAACTGAATAGAGGAGCAATTGTATGAGATTGAAAACAAGAATCGGTCAACATATATTGAATAATATAGGGGTTAGAACCGATCTCTGAGAGAGTCCTTTCTGCACTATACGCTCTCCATAAAATCTCCAGAGTTATAAAACTTACTGTTCTAGGAGACAAGAAATGATAAAAGAAATGCTTATCAGCCCAGAGGTATCATTAATCCATTGATAAATCTGAACAATATCGACAAGTCCACGCTACCGTAGGTTCCTTTAATATCTAGAAAGAGAGCTCTTAGTAATCTTCCATTCATGAAAGCCTTGTATGCTTTTATATTAATGAGAGCCAAACAGTAGTCGCAGGATCATTCCTTTTGAAAACCTTTTGAAAAAATAGTGTGATATCGGGATCACATTTTCCAATTCTATCAATCAATTAAATCTTTTAATGACCAGTTTTTTTTAAATTTTCCCCACGCTAGAGATATCGGTTAGAGATATCGGTCTTAGTTCTCTGCCATTCGGTTTAGGGATCAAGATTGTGTCTGACCTATTCCATCATTCTGGAAACTTGCCCTAGGTCATCATCTGATTGAAAGAATCAGTTAGAATTTTCAAAACTTCTTGTGGTAAAGAGAAAATTAATAAGTTATTAATCAAATCCGGTCCCGACGCATTTTTGACTTTGGTCGTTTTAATTATATCCACTCATTCATTCATATCAAAGAGCGGCAAAAATCTCTGATTCAAATCATCACCGATGGGATCCTCCAACTTATTAGCACATCAAGGGGGAGCTAAGTTTTGCATAGTCAATTCCGATTGTTCTTCAGACGATATTCGAGAGAGGTTAATAGGGTTATAAGCGCAATTTTTAAAAGTGTTAATCATATTCCAAAATGACTTGGAGTGTGGATTATGATTCACTTCATTAACAAATTCACGATCTCTCTCTCTTTCTTTTAACAATAATGTTTTTAGCTTCATGTGAAGCCCTATGGTAATTGGCCAAAGGCTCTCTTGATGGAGAATATTTTAGTTTCAAAAAAAGCTCTTTTCTATTATTGACTATCTCTGAACAAGTTTCATGGAACCATTTTATTTTTGATGTAGTACTACATCTCTGAATAGTATTATGACCCAAATCCGGATTGTATCTAATCAAATTACCTAGACTGTCCAAACAAACTCCTCCCGATTCAAAAAAAGCCCTCATGATGGAATCATACCAAGTCTCATATAAAAATGAGCCCATAAGGTTACATGATTGAAGTAAATTCATTTCTTTCTTTACTCCCTCTTTAAAAATGTTTTTATCGAATTTACTAAAAATTAACTTGGGTTTGCAAATGGTCGATAAAGAATTCACCGAAACATTCCCCGAGTGAAATTTAATAATTATAGGATAATGGTCACTGCCAAGTAGTTCCTTCAAAATCGACCAACTTGAAATTGAACCGATGATATACGGTACCCAACGCAGGCAGAAACTCTAGTACTCCTGCCATTGTTCAAGATTAGCAAAGAGGAATTCGTAAGTCTCCATGAGAAAGTCTCCTGCCCGCCGGATTATCTTTGGAAGAGCCTTACAAGTCATTTTGGGCATTGAAGTCTCCCAAAATTGCAAAGCTATATATCTGAGTAAAAGACAAGAAGCAGTTAAAAAGATCGTTCTAATTATCCCTATTCATATTAATATCCGGCGGTCTACATATAGATATAACCAACAACATTTTTTGTTATTAAAAATAATCTTATTGATCATCACTGTAAATTCCACTCCCTTATTATTAGGTGGATTAAGATTAACTAATGAGAGGTCCAATGAAGATCTACAAAGAATTGCAGTACCACCTCCATTTCCCAAATCATTTGCTCTATCGGTTCTAAAAGTCGTATCTCCTTTATATGTTATCGTTCCCGATTTGAGCCAGATCTCTTGCAACAATATCATACTCAAGAACTAATTTCGAAAATTCATTCATCTTAGATGCAAGACCTCTGCAATTCTACTGGAGACACGATAAATCAGTCGAGTCCGTAATAGTGTTATTTACGATAGTAACTCGCTGTGAGTTTCGCAGTTTCTTATTTCTGGACAACTTATCTTCCAACAGTGTGAAATACACTTGGGTTAGAGTAGCTTCCCTCATAACATTCCGAGGCATGATGCTCGATTCCAAGATCAGATCAATTTTACCTCCCATTCTTCTTGAATCCATACAATTATTAAACTCTAAATTCAAATCTCGAATGGCGGGACCATCTCCAATCAGAAACCCTATTTAGAAACTAAAAAGTTCGGGACCTCAGAATTGGAAAAGTCTCTATTCATGGGGCGAGCAAAATCCGTCTCTTTAAAAAAAGATCTAATCCCTATTCCTCCATTTGAACTAAACTGATTCCCAACCGGTCAGGATTATCCAAACAACCTTCGAGATCGAATCATCACCCAAATCCGGTAGACGAAGGAAAATCACAGTTTCATCCTCTCTAATCTATCTTACCGAGTAAGCCAAAGAACGAAAAACTATAGACATCCTCAACTCTTCTAATATTTTGTTGCCTAATCAATCTTTGAACTAATTGTCTATTTACATATTGATATAGGCACAAATAGTATTCACTAATTTCAAATATGCAAAAACCGGACAATCCAAATAAAAAGCTTGGTAGCCTTTACGACAATTAGCGCAACTCTCCCGTTCCGCTTTACACTTATTCAAAGAGTGATTATCTCCACATCTGGGGTAAATGTTTCTTTCTCTACAATTATTCGATGAATGTCCCCAACGATAACATTTAACACATTTCCTTATCCTATTTAGTGGTTAACTCGCAATTTTACCTTCCAGATGTATATGTACTCGGGTAATAGGCTGGAATTAAAAGTTATTTTCACCGAATTTGAGTCCATTAATGTATTAGAATCACGTGATAGATATTTTAATCTCTCAACATTAATCATCTCAAAAGATTTACCCGGCCACGTGATTCCCTTAACGTCTTCCACAGTCAAAGATGGACGACCCCCCCTTCCCCTCACAACTCCTGTTCTCAAAATTCTGAAGTTGGGAATATAAATTAACCAGTTGTTAGGTAATTCTTTATTATTACTCACGAATTCATTAATTCCTTGGAAGGTGTCAAAATTAATACCAATTATATTAATTCCTACTTTCTTGATTCTTGTGATTTTTTGAAAGCTAATCATGCAGTAAACTTTCTTCCTGATCAACATAGGATGTAGATTAAAAATGAGATTTGCGATTCCTCGGTGTATCTATTTTTTAATTGGGACCTAATATAGCTTTCTTTGAAATCAGTATTCTTTGGTCTTTCATGAGGAGGTCTTTCTTTATAGAAAGAGAAACATTAAAGTATGTTAAACAAGGAAAGATTCAGTATCAATTTCACGACGCGAAGCAGATCGGTATTCTCGATTCTCTATAGTCGATTCTTATATCTAAGACTGTCTTAAGTACAGTCTTAAGATGTCATAAATCAATCCGAGGACTGTATTAGCATCTTAAGACATTATTTAAGACAGTTTTAAAATAAAAACGAACTATCACCATGTTTAGCGTTTCATAGTTGATAGCTTTAGTCTCTTATTGACGTTCATAGACAGAGACGACGGAAATTCAGAGAGAGATGCTTGCAAATTGCACACACCATGTTATCCCTTCCACCATAGTCTGGCACTTGAAGTGGCCGCCATTTTTCATCGAAATTATGCAAGAGAATAAAATTGTGACTATCTCTCTTTATCTCACGCTACAGTGGCGCTGTAAGTTGCAACTCTACTCTATAGAGATGTTCTATAAGCTTCATAGTTCTTGACGAACATTCTTGCACGTTCAGATGACTAGCTAGTGATTAAAATTTAAAAAACGTAAAAATTTAGTAATATCTAATCATAAATATTACGACAACAAGTCCATAGTCATGCATCATGCATTTCAAGTAAAAATATAATGTATTTTCATTATGCATTTAAATGGAATGGATGAAAAATGTCGGTTCAATCACAAACCGGGAAGAAGATGGTCAGATTAGAAGGACACTAGCGGTTACTAGACAAGAGCATTACCCGTTACATCATGGAACTTGTTGAAACTTTTAAGTTGAAACTTGCTTCAGTGTATCCCATTCGAAATTTTTCAACGATTTTTTTCGACAATGACTGAGAAATGCATCTTACTGCTTGACCAAAGTAATGGGCGAATTCAGGATGGCAAAGTGGCTGCTTACCGAACGATTGAATATGATTGATTGGATCTATAAGTAACAACCAATTATGCTAATTTGCTTGGTAAGCAGGCTAGCCGCTTTGTCGACTTAAAAGCTCAATGTCTGGGTGATATACTTCACATGCCGTAGTTTCAAATTTTTCTAAATTCCGAACGTCTGAACCTCTTCTTGTAAGACTTTTAAGATTTCTCATTGTATAATTTCTGAAAAAAACTCGAAGTGTTTTTTTTAAATCTTCATGAATTTGAAAGATAACAAATATTATAAGATAAAATATATATTATAAGATGTTACAAGAATATTTTCATCTCCGCTATTAGTGTCTCACACAGCACGAACTTAACGGATACAATTGATGCCACTCTGCCATAATGTTCTGCTCGGATGTGCTGATAAGCTAGCATATCGCTAACACTTTACTTATTGAACTAATTGTTTGTGTACGGTGGATATCTGAAAATATTAAATTAATATTTAAAATTAATTAGATAGGATATAATAGTGATTTCATAAGAAATAATAAATCGAAATGCCATTCTGACTTGTTTTTTTTACTTACTGTATTTAGCATTGTCTAGCATCCTGGAAAACATCGCGCTCTTCGGAGACATCGTGCTGCATTTGCCGGACATCACTCACAGAATACTGAGGACGCAACCGAGATGGAACTCCACAATACACTGGTCCCTGAATTTCGCCAATCAGACGCAGTATTTACTGAATAAATCGACCATTACGATGTTTCGTTTGGTCGAACAGGAGTTGAATATTACAGAACGCGATCCGACTTATTTGAATCCGTATAGGAGTGCTGCGCACGCCGGCCAGCGCGAGGATTCTATAAAGAAGAAGTCTGTGAAGAAAGAAAAACGCAAAAAGGGACCGCAGATTGCTAAAATCGAACTGTGAACCCTCACTTCCGACGTTCGCGAGATTTCTCTGACCGGTTCCTAAATGGCTTTGTTAAAAAGCGGGCTCTCTGCGACGTCGCCACGCCGCGCCGTTAAAATCCCAGAGAATATCAATACCATATCTGATTCTAAGGGGTTGATTCTGTAACTCTTAATGACAGTCGTTGATGTCGTTGTGCAAATATTATGTAGAGTAAAAAAAGTTGCGCAACATCAAAGACTGTTATTAAGAGTTACAGAATCGGCCCGTATCCTACAAGATTGATAACGAAGAGCTTCCGAATGGCTTAATTCAATGAGAATTACTTATATATTTCATATACAATGTCTATATGTAATTAATTACTATAAGCTATTGAGAATGTGCAAACTTAGCATTTATATTTAATAATATATTAATTATTATGTGTTATGCAGATGTTGCTATATACATCGAATTCCAAGATGAACCCTTACAAACATTTAATACTAGAAGAAAGTGATAAATTATTTATTAAGCACTGAACGTGCTTTTAATATTCAAAATACATAATTAATCTTTTAGTATTAAATCGACTATTATTAAATTAGATCTCTGAAGAAAAGTATCCTTTCTATTAAGTAGAATTGTTGCTATCAACAACTGCATTTTTAACTTGCGTAAAAACAGTTGTACATAAAATTTTAACGTATTCCTGGTATTTGATTGTTCCAATATTATCGAAGTGTTAACACAATTTGTTTGATTTCCGACGATGAAAAATCGTCACGGAGCTGCGCCGATCCGTGCCCATTTGAAAGCGGAAAAGATTGAAGACTTGGTGCAAATTGTGAATCTGCGGCATATCGTATCTGATATGAAAGACAGCTTTCCTCGTTGATTTGTCCCGATGCGACGGTGAGCCGTCACGCCGCTCCGGTAGAAAGTGGTCAACCAATGAGCTGAGAACTGATTCCTGTGCTGACCAGTTCCCGAGAACTGTCGCGACGACGGTGTACCCTTGGCGCGCAGTGTTGCGGCAGCCGATCAACCCGGTGGATCGGTCAGTCGGTTGGTTGATACGTCGCTGTGGTCGCGGTGAATTGCACGAATCGAACGAGGGAAGACACGAAGGAATTGGAACGCGCAACCATCAGCTAGGGAACACTGAGACGTCGCGCGCGATATATGATGAGGCTCCAGGAAGCGGCGCTACTCTGCGCCGTCTTGACCATCGTCGCAGGTAGGCGCGCCTACGGTGTTTTTCATGTTACGTCGACCACCTTTCTCTCCATCGATGTTCTTATCTCGAAAGATCGGAGTGTACGCATATGTGGGAGAGTAAGAAAATAGGAGAAATTATTTGAAATTCTCACCATGGATCACACGAGACTCTTTCCAGGCCGTTTCTCTATAAAAGTCATTATAATAGGAATGCTTCTATCTCGTTTCTTCTGTGCGCGCGCGCGTGTGTAGGAAATTACGAAATTTCGAGATTGAATTTTTATCGATTCCAATTACCAAGTTCCTTTTGCCGTTCACCTGCAATACTCTCGGTGTATTATCGTACAATGTTCAATAGATCAATGAGATGGATTACAGCTTACTTTCCAAAAATTGTGAAATTTCCAGATGATCCTCAGCAAACTCTGAATATAATTCATATAACATAAATGTAAAATGTAGATATTTATGTATATATGTCATGTAGCAGTTGTGTGTGTGTGTGTGTGTGTGTGTGTGTATGTGGATTCGACATTTTGAATTATGCAGTCACGCTGCTCTTCAGAATTGTGTCTGACCAGTTTTAACAGGTTATTGACGTTAATTTCGCCTTTTTTTCCTCTGAAGATATTCCAGCCTTCTCCTACGTTCTTCGATAGCGTATCTTTTTCTTGTTTCTATCCTCGCCTTTCTCTTCGTAGCCGTTATTTTTATCTATAATATCATGTGCGAATAAAGAAATATTTAATTATAACAATCCAATAAATAATTACATATTAAGCAGCTCGCTCTTACATATATCGTATATATTCTTTATTTTTATATACATACTTTATCACAGAAATAAACGTGCATATATGAATGATATTCGTCTAATTGAAAAATAGATAATCAGACGTGGTTTTATAGTCATTAATTGATTTATTTAGAAAATTCTTCTCTTCTTTATCTATGATAAAAATCCATGAACCCAGTGAGCTAAATTTTTCAGTCAGTCCGTAGTAGAACGAAAAAATAAATAAATAAATAAAACATAGAAATCGAAAGACGACATGGATGCGCCGATCAAATTCGATACGTCGGTGGTTTCACTCGCGTTTACATAAGATTTATTTCACGCGTATATAACGTATGTATGTATGTATCTAGAGAGCGAAAGAGTGCACACACGTGTCATCGCACGTGTGCGTGCGTCTGGACGATAGAAGGAAATGTTGTACCTTGGGAGAGAATGAAAGAACACATCGTGAATGCAACATCATTGCCAATGTGTTGGTATATACCTTCACTTTCCACTTTACCGCTAAACGGACCTTAACTCTTTGACGAACATGAACACCTCTCACGAGTTGCGATTGTCCTGTCTTCATTGTCTCGCTGCCTACTGTAATCTCCTGGAAAAGAAATAGAAATAGATTTTGAAGTTCAATACAAATATTTTATCAAATTCTACAAAAATTTAATTTAATACTGGAAAGTAGTGATTAATTACTTATTTTGAATATTAAAATGTTCAATGCTTTTAAAATTGAATATAGAAATCATACAGAAAGTTGTGTTCAGTGCTTTTAATACTTAAAATAAGTAATAATTAATTACTACCTTTCAGTATTAAAGTAGCTAATATTATATTAGATTTCTATAAAGGAAGTCAGAGATAGATTAGGAATTTCAAAGGTTCACTGATCTCTGACCTTGCAAATTATAGAAATCTATAATATAAGTTATGTAACGAATTAAATATATCTCATTTCTTTCAAGTCACCCGTTTAGAATGCAGACGTCCGTTACTGTATCAGAAAATCTAGCGAAAGCGAGGTCACCGATTCCATGGTATTGCTGAGTTTTTTAATCGCCAAGCGATCAAGTTAAACATCAGGTGTTTCACGTGTAATTTCTGATCGATGTTCTGTGTACACATCGCGAAAATTTATTAAAGTTTATTATCTTGATTGAGGTCAATTGCTTACTTTGTGAATTATGATCATAAAGTAATTATCTTGCCTTATCGTTTAATGAAAAAAATCACTAATAAGAATCACTAATCGTGAAGATTAAATTCGAAAAGACGTATGTACATATCTTAAATGACAAAAATTCTTATAGCTAATATTTTTAAGAATTTTTCATATTTAAAATTTATGAAGATTTCTAAAAAAAATATTTTTAAGCTTCTTCACATTTTGTTAGTTTTTTTTGAAAATTATAGAATGAGAAATCTTAAAAATTTTAGAATTTCGAAATTCACATATGTAAAGAAAAGGTGTAGCCCGGAAAAAATTTTTCACACATGAATATGTATAAATATGTATATATATATATATATAAATATTTATAAATATAAAATTATTTACATGTATTATGTATATAAATACATAAGAACATGTATATTATATGTTTATTTCATAATAATAGTTTTTTTTTTTTCAATATGTATAAATATGTACATACATAAATATTCATAAATATACATAATTTTATATGAAATATATCTATACAAATTTTTTTATATCCATACATCCTTCTTCCTTTCGCAAAATTACTTTTTAATATAATAGAAATAACAATAGCAAGGTGAAAACATTAAAAATAATAAAAAGGATAATTTTCATTATTTATTAAAAAAAAATTTTGAAAAAATTTAAAGAAATTACTTATGTATAATTAAATATAAAATTATGCATAATTGTGTATGAGCAATTTTTTTTTAGTGTAATATATTTTTCCAAATTTGTTTTTTTTTTCTAAAACGAACAATGCGAAAATTATCCCTTTAATTATTTTTTATGTTTTTTATTATTGTTATTTCTATTACACTAAAAAGTAATTTTACAAAAGAAAGAGGGATATATGGACATATTTCATATATAATTTATGAATATTTATGTATGTTTATACATATTAATGTATGAAAAATTTTTTACCAGGAAACATTTTCAGCACCTTCCAAAAAATTCCAATTCGTATAAAAGATCTATATATTGTATATAAAGAATTTGAAAAAAAAAGTTATAAAGCTACATAGAAAAATTCTGAAAAATTCTAAAATTTATTGAAATTCTGAAAAATTATGTGAAAAACTTTAAGAAAAACATTTCTCTAGGATAATATAATCTTATTTTGATTTAATTCTAATATTATAAGCAAAAGGAATAAAAGTGTGCATACGCATATCAATTATAAGGTCACTAGGAAGAATATCTTCATAGGTGTTACTTTCTCTCGCGCGAGCGCTACGAACCATTTTTAATACCTTCATATCTCCATGTCGATCATGCGTCGTACAATTTCTCTCTATCTCGCGTCTACTGGTACCGCTGTTCCTATAATTAGTCGAAATTTAAATATTGAGTTATATTAATTCAATGTCAACTTAAGTTTATTACTAAGAGAAATGTCACGTGTGTGAAATATTTAAATAAGAACCTTGACTGCACCGAAGCTCCATAATTGTAGACAGAATGTTAACTCAAGTACTTACCACGAATGCATGTTATGAGTTTCACGAAAACTTGTGCAACTCTTGCGTATGCAATCATGATGGACGTCTGGAATAGCTAAAGAACTCTTCCGGCATTCAAAGATTTTTCAAGCGTTCTGCATAAATGCATTGTACGCTTGGCTGAACAGCTAAATAATAATGCAGTGTGTAAGGATTAAGTTTAGAACTTCCTAAGAGATTATCTACATCCATTCGCGGAATCCAGATTAATTAATATTAAGGATCGAAGATATTATTAGTGTATTGACATTTCAGGCGCTGTAAATTTAAGATTCTACGACTATCGGTTTAATGCCTCGGAGATTTCTATCTCTGACGCAGTTCTAAATTTTCAGTAAAGAAGCGATGAAGAAAAGAAGGCGCGCGAGACGGAGCTCTGAAATATGTTAATACTTAGAAATTTGTTGTAGTGCTAATGCAATTCCGCCTTTTAGACACTTTTAACGCATTTGCATTTCACCGAAAGGATAAACACTCATCTGTGCACACACATATGCTCAAACATATTGGAATGCTCACAATCACGTTTCTCGCTTTCTCAAACTTCTCTTCTGGAATTTCTCTCGCCCATGTTTTCGACACGCAGGTTCTCTGTGCATACGCGATGTATTATTCTCGTCCTTGTTCTATGTTGAATATGTGACAAAATGACAAATATTAATCGATCAAATATATCAGCACAGATCGAAAATGTGAGGATTCTTGCAATTTATGACGAGAAAATGTTCTTAAAATATTCTGTACGTTACATGCAACATTATAAATTTGTTAGACAATTTTACTGCAGCGGGTCCATTCATTAAAGTCATCGTTTTGTCATCGCTGTCAGACGTAATTATGCTGCTTAGAACGTAATAACATTTGATAGAAAGAACGCAGTAAAAGTGGAACGTAGGCACTTGATAGCCAGTCGGCCTCATTTAGAATACAAGATCGTAAATACACTTGAACGTAAATGTGTCTCCGAGTAAGCGTTCCCCAACCTTGACATTTTCCTGGTTTAGCATTTAGCGATTTTCGAGATATTAAATCATCTATACGATCATGATCTTCTCCTCTCTAAAACTAAATAAAATGTCTGGACTTCGTAATCGCCTGGGATGAATAAAAGAACAATTTGAGCAAACGATAAAGATGAAAGTATTTTAATATTTTTTTTACCACGTAGGCTCGCGCGTAAGATTAATTGTAATAAACACTTCGTTGTTTTCATGAAAAGAAAAAGGAGAGAGAAATTCTTTCCCGATGTATTTATGCACATATGAAGAGGTTCGAGCATATTTTCTGCTTCAATGGAAAATCATTATCTCTTGTATGTTGAACTTTCTTTTATCGCTCTCTGCAGTACATTGTCAAAAGAATAAGAAGGATGAGGACAAGAAAGACGAGGAGTTCAGGTGTCCGGAAGGCCAAGGTAATGGTAATTTTGCCGATCCGGCAACTTGCAGGAGGTTTTATCAGGTAATTTAATAATTATTAGTTTATCAGGTCATATTCATAATTATATATTTTACATATTATTCTGATTACCTTGTTAATTTCGTTACTCAGTTCTGGATTATTTATCTTCGCTACGATTATTCATATTATGATTGTACATTCGTAATATAAATTGTATATTCTTTATTATTTTCCGAAAGTGCGTCGATGGATATCCCTACTTGAACCGATGTCCATCGGGCCTGCACTTTGATGACATTAGTAAGTTTTGTACCTTCAAAAACGAGGCGCGATGTGGACCCATCGAGACCAGTAAGTAGATACTTTTATGTTACATAGATTAAATTAAGTTGATTTTGTGAAACGAATGGAGCAAGATTTAGAGAGGCAACTTCTTCAAAAAGTGATACAATTATTATTTTCTAATGATACAATTATTATTTTTTAAATTTGACATTTCTAGTCTTTGTTTGTTCGTCGAAGCATATAATTTCCAGCGAGAGTCCAACGCAACATTCGCAACCTCTACTAATGGTCTTTTAATTTTTAGCACCAGCACCAATCACTGAGCCGCCGATGGATTTGGCCGAGCGCTGTGACACGGCGAACTGTCTACTTCCGTACTGCTTCTGTTCCAGAGACGGCACTATCATTCCTGGCGGTCTTCATCCAGAAGAGGTAAAACGACTTGACTGCAAATTTTCGCGATCTATTTAATTAAATGTAGATAAATACAACGATTCGAATAATTCTAGACGCCGCAAATGATAATAATGACGTTCGATGGTGCAATAAATCACAATAACTTCGATCACTATCAAAAGATATTCACCCAAGATCGTTTGAATCCCAACAATTGCCCATTGAGAGGCACATTCTTCATCTCTCACGAGTACTGCAACTACAATATGGTTCAGAGTCTGGCACATGACGGTCACGAGATTGCGACTGAGACGATCTCGTGAGTAGTGTAAATATTCGGGGTGCATTAAGATCATTTCGCTGACGAGACAAATATTTTCAGACTCCAGAAAGGTTTGGAAGATAAGGGTTACGAGGAATGGGTCGGCGAGATGATCGGAATGCGCGAGATACTAAAGCATTTCAGCAATATTTCGACCGGTGAAGTCGTCGGTATGCGAGCGCCTTACTTGAAACCTGGTCGCAACACTCAGTATAAGGTGCTCGAGGACTTTGGATACATATATGACAGTAGTATAGGAATCTCGCCATTGAAAGTGCCGATCTGGCCGTATACCCTCGACTACAAAATCCCACACGAATGTAAAGCGGGCACCTGTCCCACTAAATCGTTCCAAGGTAACAAGATTATGACAAAGAT